>NW_028277058.1:42008467-42314354 GCF_059951505.1 Python bivittatus
TTATAGCAACAAAAATGCAGACCTGTCAGACAGCGGTTCACTTTTGAGTCCAGGTCTCAATAGAATGAGGTAGTAGAAAATTGACATAGTAGAGCAAAGGGTAGATGGAGCAAGGGTACAGCAAGCAAGCAAACAAACAAGATGGAAATGTTTAAATACTGTCTTATTCATCAATTTTATTTATTTAAATTAGATTTATATTTTGTTCGTTTCTTCCCCAGGATCTCAAAGGAATAGCCCTATATTTTATCCCCCAGAAACAGTGGGGTAATTTGGGCTAAGAGAGGGTGCTTGGCCCAAAGTCACCCAATGCATTTCCATGGCTAAGGTAGACTTGAACCTGGGTCTCCAGGTCCTAATCCAAAATTTTAACCACTACATCACAATATCCAGTACAAATGAAACAAATAGCAAATTGAAGCACAGTTAATTGCCAGAATTTCAAAGAGCTAAAGTATTCCAAACCTTTTAAAGTGATTTCATAGATTAAAAATATTTTTGCCTAGCTTCTAAAAGGTAGCAAAGTTAAAATCAGACAAACCCTGTGGAAGGGATTCCATGGCTGTGATTATTATTGCCCAAACAGCCTTGTCATTTTCCCCCCCACCTCATTGAGGATATGTATAAATTTCATAAATAATAATGTAGACTGGACATGGGTTACAAGGACTCTATTACGAAATTACTGTACTTTCACAGGTTCCACAGAGATCTGTTATAGGGAGTACAATTGCATAGTTATATTCTAATGTATCTTTGTTTTATGGTATTTCAGTATAAACAAAACATTACGCCTGAATTCCTTTGAATCATACTTAATGCTTAATCACTCCACCTTGGCTCCTGCTGTCAGTGAGAGCAGCTAAACTAACCAGGAGTTAACTAGAGCAGGAAGTTAACAAATTGGGATTCCTGGTGCTGCTGCTGGCAAACTAATACAGTGGTACCTCGGGATACGAACTTAATCCGTTCCGTGACTCTGGGCGTATCCCGAGTTGGTCGTAACCCGAAGGAAATTTCCCCATAGGGTTCAATGTAAATCCGGTTAATCCGTTCCGCCCTCCGCCCGAATTTGGTCGCAACCCGAGGCAATTTCCCTTAAGGTTCAATGTAATTACCGTTAATCCGTTCTGGCGTCCACGGACCACACGTCAGGCGGGAAAGCGGCCGGGCGCGGTGTGGTGCGGCGCGAAAACGGCCGGGTGCGGTGCAGTGCGGCGCGGCGCGAAAACGGCCTGGCGCGGCGCGGCGCGAAAACGGCCCGGTGCGGTGCGGCGCAAAAACGGCCCAGCGTGGCGCGAAAACGGCCGCGGACCACGCAGCAGGGCTGGAAAAACAGCCGCAGACCACGTGGCACAGGCAGAAAAATGGCCGCGGACCACGTGGCACGGGCAGAAAATGGCCGCGGACCATGTGGCACGGGCGGAAAACGGCCACGGGCCACGTGTCACGGTGGAAAATGGCCGCCGATCCGGTTCGTACCCCGAGGCGGAGTTCGCAAACCGAGGTAAATTTTCGGGGCCGGAGCTGGTCGTAACCCGAAAAATTCGCAAGCAGAGGCGTTCGTATCCCGAGGTACCACTGTAATTGAAGTCAGAATTTGAAGTTGGCCTTTGAATCCAAGGTCCTTTGAGGAGCAAGAAGCCAAGATCCAGATTTAGATGTATCACTAAGCTTCTTATCTTTCTTGTTCTTGGTTTATTTATTTATCTTTGTTGCATGCCCCTAACCATGGCACAAACATGACCTGGTAACCTCTTTTTCTTGCCACGTCCTTATGATGCTGCCTTTGTCTCATCCCCAGCCCTTATCTGAGGCAGCTTAAAGTCATCCTTTGCTATTCCAGTTCTGCAGTGGTGTTTTCCCTCTTCTCCTAGTATCTTTTTTGCTGGCTCAAGGATTACTGGATAGCACTTTAATTCAGCCATCTGGAAGAGCTTATTTTGAATTCTTTTCCTTTTCTGTTTGCTACTCTTACAAAGCTGGTGCTGAAGAGCTTATCTATGCTGGATAGCTTTCCTTTTTTGAACAAATAGATTTGGAGCACTTGGGAGTTGATGATTGAAAGCCATGTTTAACAAATGTAATCAATAAATATTTTCAAATCAGATTGGGAAACATCATGGATGAGCCAGACTGCACCTTCAAGACTGAATTTCTCTGAGAGCAGAATGCAGGGAGTGAATGCCCCGCTGAAAAGTAGCAGCTTTTATCCTGCCTGTAGAAAATGTTAGTCTGCTTCTCCTCGTGCAAAATCAAGAGAGAAAGAATTCTTGTTTATCTAAAAAAGCAGTCCCTTTTCATATGCCCAGGAAGCAAAAAATGATCATAACATACCAGATAAAAGACTAAAATTAAGGTGCATAAGGAGAGGCTTTTGACTAGCCCTGCACAGAATGGATACTGAGGGCTTGCAGGACATAGCAAGGTCAGGAACAAAATTTCTACCGCTGATTTAGTTTATTATGAAGAGGCCCACATGGCCAAGTTTTGGTACTAGTCTGCCATTTCCAACCCATTTATAAGAAATGCCAACAATTTTTTTTGTATCATTAAAAATTGCTTGGATGGATAGTAGCTACAAATAATGGAATCTTAGTCTGATGTTGCATTTGGCCCAAGTGAAAGTGGAGACCAAAAATAAGGATCTGGCAATTTTGCTACAAGCTAAATATAACTGCAGTTTTGTTCTTTTGGTGGATTTGGCACTCAATATTGGTCAACGTTTGTTAAAGTCAGAATTAGGGCTTCATATTTACAGTTGTGAAATAGTTTTCATTTCCATTCCAGTTGTAAACCTTCTGAGAACTACTCCACCCCTTTTTTGGATGCAATGTGAATTTGCTTTGAAAGATACTGGATTCCTTTTTATTCATGACTCTTCCTGTGAGAGAGCTTTTGCTGCTTGTTTTCTAAAAAAGGTTCTCTCTGATGCTTTGAGAGTTCCTCCAAGTTTGTTCGTCTGTCTGTCTCCCTCCCTCCCTCCCTTGTTTCAGGCTGCTTCTCCCCTTCCTGCTATGTTGTCATTTAGGATGACTGAATATGTGAAGTTCTGATAATCATAGTTGTTCTGTAACTACAAACAGTTTAAGTTATTTGTTGTTTTCAAACCATTATATCTTTCACATTAACTTTTATCTCATTTCTGTTGAGTACAAAATTTAGGAAATATATTAGCAACCAGTAGGTTGCTAATGTACTTTATTAAGTTCTTGTTCCTACTAACTAGGCACCAAAATATGTGATGTTTATATCAGTTCTAAACATTCCACACACTATAATCACCACTGCTCGAAGAGAAAAAAGGAATTCAAGATTCTGTTACTGAGCTTCTTCAGCCTTTTGTCTCTGTCTCTTTCTCTCTCTCATACACAGGCATGTATATAGGTATAAAAATCATTAAATTTTGTTTCCTAGTAGAGTCCTTTAAATCCTTTAAGCAAAGTCTGCACTAACAGATTTACTTGAATTAATTAAAATATGGTGCATGATTCTTTCTAAGTGCAAAAATATAATTTTCCAGCAACTTCTGCTGGAAACAAGCCAGCTGCGCTTGCACAGTAAGGTATGGCAAGTATGAAACAATGAGGGGATATCATTTTTTAGCATGCAGGGTTCAGGAAGTGCGCAGAAAATTCCTGTTATCACATGAGGGTAGGAAGGGAGTTGCAAATGTACCTTCCACCCTTTGGCTTACGTAAGTGTAGCATAAATCATTTAGGATATAATTTCGCTGTCTTTGAATCTGTGTAACATTGAGGGAATAAAAATATTCTTCTAATTCCTCTTTGATTGCCGAATCTCCCTGTTGAAAGAATAATGTTTCTTGCAGTGAGAAGAATTGTCAAAATGAAACTGAAACACAGTACATACATTTAAAAGCATCCTGGTTATTGCAGAATGAATACATCAATTTATTAAAGTAACATCTTGCATTGACACTTGGTTTGTGATGTCTAAAAGGGAAGCATTTTTTTTTACAAGCTGTAATACATGAGTTGTTAAAGCACTGTACATTTTAAGACTTTTTTATACTGATATATTGAGAAGTCAAATATTGTAGCAAATTGTTACTTATTTATATGGATTCTCTTAAACCATCCCAATAAAATAATTTTAAAATCAATGTGCAAAGAATGAAAATAAAGTCTAAGCTGTTTCCATCTCTTTCCTCTTATGCATATATAATACATCTTTGCTTCTTGATACTATATTCAAGAAGAATGTAATAAAACAGTTTAATCCTAAAATTTCCACTTTTGCAATTTTATGTGTATTTTTCCTTGAATCTTTTAGGCCTCATAGGTAGATGGCACCAAGATAAACACCTGCAGAAAGATGAAATATGTAAATTGCAAAAAACAAAACAGAACAAAACCAAAAAACCAGCAGATCCAAAACCCCAAGGCTGTACTTAAATTAGATTGTGTTGGGTGCAGATTGTCCCACTGATTGCTCTTTAGGATCACTGAAGTAAAATCTTTTGACAGTCCCCCCTAAATATTAGGTTTGCATTACTTCTAAGTATGAATAAACTAAGGATTATAAATAAACATGCATTATATATAAGTATAATGCAGTATCTAAATGCGGTGAAGGAACTGTTAAAGGTGAAAATGTTTTAAAGCAATTTGATATATTTTAAGCATATTTCCCAGTGACAGTAGCATATTTCTCTCCATCAGGGAATTATGTTTTATTTTTTCCTTTCCAAAGTAAAATTCTGTTCCAAATACGGATTGGAATTCCAGCTGGATCAAATGACTATTTTTAAATCAGAAATCAGATGGGCTTCATAAAATGCCAAACTTAATTAGGATAGAGTGTTAGGGAAATGAAATATATTTTACACCATTTTTTTTTCATTGTAGTGTCTTCAAGATTAAATAACATTTATCCCTACCTATAATTTGAGCATTCTTATAAAAAGAAAATTATCTTTTTACAGTAGCACAAAATGCATATAAATATGTTGAAATATATTGGCATAGCCAGAAATTTCTGTAATTCTCAGAACTGTACCTGAAAGGAAAAATGTAAAAGGATGAACCTAACTACAGAAATTATGACAAATCATTATAATAATTTAATTCAGATCGCCTAGAGGTAACTTCATTTGTTCATCCATCAAGTATCCTTATTTGTCTTCCAAAGTCCATAAACCATCTTTAGTTCTGGATAGGGCTGCACTTCCCCAAACAGAGTCAGTGTGCAGCCTGGGGGTCCTCCTGGTCTCATAGCTCCTATTTGAGGAACAAGTGGCAGCCATGGCCAGGGGCCTTTGCACAGCTTCATGTTGGGTACCAGTTGTGCCCTTTCCTGAACCATAAGGCCCTGTGCAAGGTCACTCATGCTTTAGTCATCTCCTGAATGGACTATTGCAATGCACTTTACATGGGGTTGCCTTTAAAGAGCACTTAGAAGCTACAGCTAGTACAGAATGATGTGGGCAGTTATATATACTCCTCAATCAGTGCATGTTAACACCTCTGCTCTGCAAGCAGCATTGGTTGTCAGTTTGCTTCTGGGTTTAGTTCAAGGTGCTGGTTGCAACTTTTAAACACTGCCTGGCATGGAACTGGTTTATTTGAGGGACCGCCTCTCGCCGATTATGTCTGTCTGTCCCATTAGGTCCAGCAGAAGAGGCATCCTCCATGTTCCATCTGCTAAGGAATGCTACCTGGTGAGGCTGAGGAAAAGCCTTATCTTTTGTGGCACTCACCCTTTGGAATATGATTCCCCCAGAGATTAGATTGGCCCTCTCCCTCTTGGCTTTTCGTAAAGCCTTAAAGAAGGGAGCCTGGGGATCAGGAAGTAGGGTTTTCTTCTAATTTTCTTTCAACACTGTTAGCTGCAAGGCCATAAATGAAGGGTTATTCTACTTTGTTCTCACTAGTCATCTGAGGTACAGTACTTAAGAATGAAACAAACATGTTTTTTAGATCTTAATACATAGTAAAATAGATATTCAAGGAGAACAAGAGGAATGGGCTATGGCAGCAGGCTCCTCCCCAGATCCATTTTTATTAGGATGTATATAGTTTAGTATTATTTGCTTTCTACTTTCACATAAAATTAATAGACATATTTTCCTTAAGGAAATAGCAATAATACCGTATATACTCACTTACGAGCCCATCTGTGGATAAGCCAACCCTTGAATTTTTAACCAAAATACCATGAAAAATGAGCCATCCGCGAGTAAGTAAATCCTTGAAATTTTTGTATGTTTTAATTTTCAAAATTGGCTTATCTGTGGGTGATGTATTTTTCATGTTATTTTGGTTAAAAATTCAAGGGTCTGCTTACTTGCAGATAAGTCCATCCACGGATAAACCAAACCCAATTGTTTGTATGTACTTTGGCACTTAAAATTCTCATCTTATCCGTGAGTATATACAGTTGTCAGATTCCATGGCCATTTGGCTAGATAAAAGGCTTCAGACTATAATGACATTTTTTAAACATTGCAGACTTGTTAAAAATTTCCTTGGATAGCATCATTAGAAATCAGCTCTTTTGATACGTTTTTCTGTCTTGTCAATGCACACTTGTGAGTGTCTAGCAACTATTTTGCAGCCCTCAGAGGGCTTGTAACATAGAAGAACTACTCTAGGGAAATTGCACAGAGGGAGAGAGACAGAGACAGATGATAAAGGGAAGTTTGAAAAGATAGCTTTACTAGACCCCACTTTATGCTCAAAATATAGAATATTTCTGAGATATCATTTGACCCTCATTGAGTCATGGAACATAGCATCATTTGGATTTGCCCCATCCTCTTATAAACTTTAGACTAGAGTACAGATCATGTGTTATACATGATGCTGCTCTTGAAGATTTCTCTCAAACTTCATTAGCTTGAAGGAGATACATTTCACTGACTCTTAAACCAGTAGCCAATATGGTTGTTTTTCTGAACCCATTTCAAAGTGGTAGTGCTTACGTTTGAAAAATCTAAATGACTTAATATCAAGCTATCCAAAGGATGGTCTTCTTTCATAGGAGCCCATCCAAACATTAGATTAATAATTTAAAGGGGAAAAGAAAAATCCAAGTGCCCCCTTGCTGAGCAGAGATGGTACTTAAGATTATCCAGCACTGGATGAATTCCAGCTTTGTATGTAGAAAGTCCCAGTTTGAATCCCTGTCATCTCCAAGAAGGCTAGAAACATCCTCCTCCTGATAGCCTGGATTGCAATTGCCAATCAATGCCAACAATAGAGGCCAGGAAGGACACATCTTCTTACATGGTAGCTTTTTATGTTCCCATATTTGTGCTTATTTTGCTTGATATTAGTTCATAAAACTTTAATGTTTTATTAATTGAAGGGTAGCTCTTAAACATTGTAATATATTGACGTATTCTTCAGTTCTTCTGAAGAAAAGGTATAAAACAACTCTTCATGAGATTTAGAGCTATGGTCATCATGGCTAAATTAAAAGAGACATTGGAAGGAACATTTATTAAGTTTTATACAAATCTAAAATTAAATTCCTGTTTTTCAGGCTTGGCTATTTCTGTACAGTATACAGTTTATGTTATCTCCTATTTGTCATGTAGGCTGAGATCCCAAATATGTTCCCTTCCCTGTGTGGTATGATTGCCCCACTGACCCAAAATGGTGAAGAATTTATTCTTTTCTATGTTTGACAATAACATCCTTTTAACATTCTTTCTGAGAACCAAATACAGAACTGTTTTATGCTATACATATTTTTAAATCAATGTCTATATTTATTTTTTTCCTTAGGAATGCATGTGTGGATCCAAACGCCACCCACATGCTTTTTTCATGCTCAGCATATATGCACTTTCACAGTCTCTCCCACAGAACAGAATGAAAGGAAAAGAAAAACCAGGCCTTGCTGAATACTTGAAGCTGCTTTCCGCCCCTCAGGAATTGCTCAAACATTTGTTCCTCTCTTTTTTTAAAAAAAACATGTTTAAAATTACATCCAGCCTTACTAACAGTAAGATTGTTGAGCTGATCCCTCAAACCAAAGTCATGATGTAAAAAGAATATAGAAATATCATAACTTCTAGACCTCCCCAGATCATAAAGATTACACTTTTTTTTCTAGAAGGATAGATGTTTTATGCAGGAAATCACTAATTTTTGCAACCTTGTTTTTAAAAATGTGATGATGGACTTTACTGTTCAAGGGCAGGAACTAAAATAATTGGGCACTGCAGCCAGAGGATAGAAATATTTTCTTCATATTTGCCATCCTAAATAAAATAAATTACTTATTTTGAAAATAATATACAGTTCTACTCCTGAGTAATGTAGTAAACCAAAATTACCCTAAAGAAGGCTGATGTTTCATAGCATGTGAGTAATAACTCCATAGTTATTCATAAAATATTTTGCATTGTTTGTGAAATAATATGCAGAATCAGCCTAAAAAAAGTAATTTATATTTATATTAAGTTGGATAGCATTTTATGTATTTTCCTCTATCTTCCAGTATCTAAGATGTTAGTAAAACAATAAAATCACATTATACAATTAATAGAACGTTTCCTAGTTCATTTTAAGTTAATGACAAGGCTTAATGATAAGTGTTAAAAAGTACTATTATCCAATAATATTGTGGAATGAAAAGTCACATGTTTTGCACCAAATAATCTTGATTTTCAAGCAAAGGGAAGCATTAAGTAATAATTACATCTTAAAAGTTTGAATACCAAGCGTTAAAACGCTTCAACTGTTGCATATGTGTGTTTTGAAAACTTGCATCTTGTATTTTAAAATAAATTATTCGCACTATGTATATGGGAGTAGAAGTTTACTCATTCTGTATATCAGGGTTCCTCAACCTTGGCAACTTTAAGATGGGTGGACTTCAACTCCCAGAATTCCGCTGGCTGGCTTGGGAATTCTGGAAGTTGAAGTCCACCCGTCTTAAAGTTGCCAAGGTTGAGGAACACTGCTGTATATTGTTGGCTTATATGTCCATATCTTGCCCGATTTGATCTTGGTGGCCTTTTAAATTCTTGCCTTTGACATGTTATACATACTTCCATGACTGCCCAGTTATGATACAGGATTGGCTATTGTTTTCTCTGTTCCCACGGTTTTTTAAAAAAATTATCTACACATGATTAAGGAAGGATGCAGGAAGGGTATGGTTACTGAGTGATTACCAAGTGCTTCAGGGTATATGGAAATTCAGGATTCAGAGAGCAATATGGCAAATAAGAGTTTATCAGTTTCTTCTGGAATCATAGCTGATGGAAATAGAACATGAGATCATGTCTTTGCTTTTTTAAGCATTTTGTTATACTGCACAGTATACAGTATGAAATTAGACAGTAACAAAAATGAAATCTGGGTTCTCCTGAATTCTGGCCAAATATTGCAAAACTTCCAATATTTAATTTTAGAATTAAAATTTGCACAATTTAACTCAGCTTAAATTTCATTTTTATTATGTTTCACTTGTGTTACTGATGTGCATATATGCTTTGAAGAAACACAAAAAACCATGGTATCAGTATAATAATCAAGAATATTGCAATATGTGTTTTGCTGGTTTGGGCACATAACCATAAACAAACAAACAAACAAACAAATATCTCAAATCCGGTATTACTAGCTTCTCCAATGTGGATGGCATTTGGCATAATACAATAGTGAAAAAAATGTCAGTATATATTTTAAAATTTTATTTTGCTCATTCCATGTTTTACCAGCATCTACCATCTGTATTTATTTTCTGAACTCTCCTTATAGACTACTTTTATGTGCTTTGTTCTAAGAGTAATGATCAATTTCCTGAATTTATAGGTTGCAATAAAATCCATCCGTAAGGACAAAATTAAGGATGAGCAAGATATGGTTCACATCAGACGGGAGATTGAGATTATGTCATCTCTCAGCCATCCTCATATCATCACTATATATGAAGGTTAGTGACTGGTATTATTTCATCATTTATACCATTTAAGTTTCCCATTCCCTTTAACAGCAGTTTAAATACCAGCAGATTTTTCTACAGTAAGTATTTTTCCAATATATCTATTTGGATGACATGGGTAAAGCATGTCCATGGAAGGAGTGTCAAGGTATTTATCACGGAGGCACTTCATTAAAATGTACTTGCCTTTGGAGCCTAGTTTTTCAAGGAGCCTCAGCTAAGAAACTACAACCAAATCTAGACATCACCTTGTGTACTGCTATGTTAGAGTAGCATGTGACAGCAATTATATAAGCAGGTAAGCCTGGTCCTCCTTTCTAGTACCTAGAGCTTTGACTTTCAACTAGGCATAGCATATGACCGTTTCCTCCACATTCAAGCTTGAAGAGAAAGGATTCATCTCCATTTCAGTCAGTGTATCAAAGCCATGTAACAGCCATGTCACCACCATAGAAATCATATGGAATCCAATCTTCCATCCATTGTTTTTCTCAGGTAGTTCAGTGATAAGTGTATAATCACTTCTACACTCTCCGTAAGTGTAGGAAAATCAGTAGTACTGTGACTTTGCTTCATGCCAAATGAACTTGGATGGTTCTCAGAACTGAGAATCTGTGAAGTAGAGAATTTCTGCAGACATAGGAAATATAAATGAAGGCCATAGATGAGGAAAGATTTTATTTAAAATTCTTTTAATCTGAGTCCAATTTGGATCAAGCTTTCAGCTGTTATGACAATAGTATAAACATTATCATCCAGAGTAGCTGGTTGGAGCAAACCCATATGGGCCTTTTAAATTGATCTTGGTTCTGCAGGCTTCTATTTAGCAGATGAGATTTAGAAAGTAGTCTCTTAAAATAGTATATATTAATTTTCTCCAGATGCTTTGCTAAGTCATTTTGTTTTCAGATCTCCCTAGTACTGTCCATTACTTCAGATAGAGAGCTTATTAAAATGTGTTCTTTTGGCAAGCAATTTTTTCCTAAGCTGCTGTCTATGTTATTCACACTTGTGCTCTTATAAGGAACTATAAACAAACATAAAACATTTTTTCAAGTCCAACCTTGACAACCCCACCTAATTTGTTTCCAGTTTATTTAATCTAATCCAGTAGTTCCAACTTGTGGCTTGGGCAAAGATACTGTAGGTGGTATATTTGTAACCAGCACATTCCTGATTAGATAACTCTCATGGGAATACAAAACTCTCATTAGTTTTGTCACTCTTGCAAGATTTCAGTCATTTAATTATTTATATTTTTTATTATTTAATTTTGACATCTGCTGATGTCATTTAAGCAAGCCACATACGCCATGAGGCCTACATTGGCAACACTTGGTTTACTCAGTGGTCTTAAAAGCTTTGATGATGATGTGGTCCATATAAAGGAAAGTCATAAAGAGCTGTTCTCCCAGGCCTTGGGCTATGGTGGTTGGAGCCCCCTCTGCTGAATGTTAGATGTCAGTGTGATGTTTTGGAGTATCTGTAAGGTTCACCATTTTCTTGTTTTTTCTTTTTCTTCTGTTCTAATTTGGGTTTTGTTGCTTGTTGTTTCTTATTATAGAGTTTGGTGTATTATGAGCCACCCAGAGTTGTTTGGAGTTGGGTGGCACCAATTATAATGCTCATCTGATTCCTTAGCTGCAAAGGCAGATATTGATTGTAATTATGTATCCTACCTTTGTATCCCACATTTATTCACAGACATTAAAGCAGTTATGGATAGAGACATGATCATGACTCACTTAGATTGAAGAGTAGTTTTGAGCTTTTGATTTATATTGAGCTGGTATGTTTAAACTGATTTGTGAAGTAAGATGGTTAGAGGGTATTGTAGCCAAAATAGCATGCTTGATGCTCAAAGTTTAGTCTGCCAGGCTTCCCAGAGAACCAGAATATTAATAGTACAAGAGGTCACATACTGGTTACAAGTTGTTGGAAACCATGGTTCATGGCCTTACTCTTCCAGTACAGCACCTTAATTTCAGTTTGTCAGTATAAGCAAATGCTGTGATTCATTGCAAAGACAAAATGGCATCTTTGAATGTAAAATAGAAATATGACATATCTTTTAGCTTGGTTCCACACTGGGGAAAATCTTTTAACCTTCTCGTTCATCCAGGGTGGCACAAGGAGGAGAAAATTAGCATGTCTTGGAAGTGCTTCTTTTTGTCTCATTCTCATTGATAAACTGTGGGAAGGAATTATATTATAATTTGCAATTAGGACTGCTTGTCCCAGCACCGGGACAGATCATCTTTCATTTTAGGTGTGCAGGAACAGATAATGTTGTCTTCAGACTGCCCTTAGCCCTTAGGAAGGCAACCTCCACCTGAGTTTTTGTCAGCCTTTTAAGGTAGACCAGATCAGGAAACAGACATCACATGAACTATTGGAGCTCTACTTTATTGTTATAGGATATAATACAAAATCTTGAAGGCCTGATAAGGATTCTCTCTCTCTTCCTTTACTAAAGAGAATCAAGATAGGGCAATCTTGATTTTTTTCCTTACCCTTCCTTTCTGTTTGGCTAAGCTGATATTTACGTAATGGTTGTTGATTTTTTCTTCGAGGCCACCTCTGTCCTCCTCTGAAGTTTTCTTGTTCATTTTCCTTCCTCTGCTGGCACAAGTAGGGCAATCTGGTCCACTGGCTGTGCTTCATTCTGTCTTATGCAGATGCCTCTGTTCCAATTGGCCGATGTGTGCAGTGGTGCCCCCCAGTGCCCAAGTCCCTGCTCTCTGCCTTCAATGGCCATTTGGCACTGGGTTGCTGAGCTGCCTGCCATGGAAGGCTCGACTCTTTCTTTTTCTTTGTTTGTCATTTGTTTTTAAACAGGTTCATCAGAGGACCACTCTTCCTTTCCTTTACTGGATGACCAAAAAATAATTTTTTAACAGGTTCAGCAGAGAAATGTTGAAATGCTGACCATTGCTTTGTTGTCGTTTTAACTGGGTGAAACTGGCAAGAGTTCTGCCAAGTTTCTCTTTCTGGTCCAAGTGACAGGAAGAACTGTAAAACTTGGTGGGTTTTTTACACCAGTCCTACGAAGACACACCCAGAGAAGGGAAAGCATTTGGCACTTGCTTTCCTGGGTGGAAGGAGAGAAGTAACAGGGGAATCCACCATTTGGGGGCTGTGTTAACCATAGTCTGGGAAGAAGGCCTGGCCACCACTACAGCCGAAGTGGAAGAAGGGGCTGAATCCAGAAAAGTCTGTCTTAAGCCAATTTCATTTGCAGCCAGTTTACACACAGGGGACAAGCAGTGTAGAAAACCCCAAAAAGTTCTTTTGAATTTCTCCTTAATCCAATATGGCGTTAGGAAGAGAAAGCTGGCATATTTTGGAGCCTCCATAGAAGTGTTTTCTTTTTGTCTTTTCCCCATTGAAAATTTTGGGAAGGAATTATATTTTAGAGCTTTAGTTGCTGACCTATCAATTGAATCAGTTAAAATTCATAGCCTTAATGGAAACCCCATTCCAATTGCTTGGAGTCATATTACAGGATCACATATTGAAGTATTCAAAAGGATTTTTGTTTGTTTGTTTGAAGAGATGAATATCTGGCTTTTTTTATTAAGTAAAACTTTAACAGGCCCTGGAAAGAAAGAAAGGGAGGGTTGCTGTGTCAGCCTAACAATAACAAATGGAGCAAATATTCTGTATATAGGGAGGGTTTCCAAAATTCTGTTTAATGCAAACCTGTATCTTGTTTAATGCTATTCATTAAAATAATTACATTACATAATGGCCCTTTCCAAGGCAGAATCAGGCAAACCTGAACCTATATTTCAAAAGTCTGTCTGTAGACTGAAAGATAAGTGAAAACAAAGAAACATTTGTAAAAAAGTCCATCCATAACATTTACAGTATAATGTAGCAGTATACTGCTTACACAGTGAATGTGTCTTACAGTAGCATTACATTTTGAAAATAATCTTCATCAATTCTAATGTTTAATTCTCATCTTGGGTCCTCTTCTTTAAACAAGAAATTAAACTCAGAAAATCAAAAGTTGTAAGAGGAAATATTGTCATATACAGTATATAATTGAATGGTTATTGTAAACTGCTTCAATATTTTCGATAATGAGATGGTATAGAAATAATTTAATAAATAAAAATGAATGGAATGAAATAATAAATAATTAAACGCATTACCCTTTTTCTTCTTCTGTAACGCACTATTTTCTTTAAATATATCAATGATGAATAAAGATGGGTGAGAGGAAGAAAGTAGAAAAAGTGAGGGAGAATGATGGAGAGGAAAAACTAACATCTGGTATAACCCCCCCCCCCCCATAATAAAATCTATACTGGAGTTGAAAGTTGGTTCTGAATCTGGAAAAACTGAAGACTACTGGTTAATGGATGCATTGAGTCTTTTTAGTATGAGCTGGAAGGTCTTTTATAATATCAGGATTCCAAACATGTGCTTCCTTTAAACAGAATCCATGTTTTTGCATCTTTTAACCTTGGTTGGTTAAAGGTGATTCATTTCTGCATTTATCAACTCAGCATCAAGACAAACTAGCCATTTTCACTTGTAGCCAAATCCGTTGTTGTTTAGTCGTTAAGTCGTGTCTGACTCTTCGTGACCCCATGAACCATATTGCGCCAGGCCTTCCTGTCCTTCACTGCCTCCCTGAGTTTGGTCAGTTTCATGCTCATTGCTTCAGTGATGCTATCTAACCATCTCATCCTCTGCCGTCCTCTTCTCCTTTTGCCTTCAATCTTTCCCAGCATCAGGGTCTTCTCCAAAGAGATCTCTCTTCGCATTAGGTGGCCAAAATATCTGAGCTTGAGCTTCATTATCGATCCTTCCAATGAGCAATCAGGGTTGATTTCCTTTAAGATTGACTGGTTTGACCTCCTAGCAGTCCAGGGAACTCTTAAGAGTCTTCTCCAGCACCACAGTTCAAAGGCATCAATTCTTCGGCGCTCGGCCTTTTTTATGGTCCAGCTCTCACAGCCATACATTACTACTGGAAAAACCATAGCTTTGACTATGCGGATCTTTGTCGGCAAGGTGACGTCTCTGCTTTTTAATATGCTATCTAGGCTTGCCATAGCTTTCCTCCCAAGGAGCAAGCGTCTTTTAATTTCATGGCTGCAGTCTCCGTCTGCGGTGATCTTGGAGCCCAAATAAATGAAGTCTGTTACTGCTTCCATTTCTACCCCTTCTATATGTAAAAAGGATTTCTTGTTTCAGAATTCTTTTTGGAACTTGATTAAAACGAATGTGTATCTTGTATTACCTGTAAGAAGCAGACTCACCATTCATAATCAGAAGAAATTCCATCTTCTCCGCAGGATTGTAATTGGCAGCCTTTTGACTGCAGCTGGAAAGAAAGTACTTTCAAGTAATTTTTAAGGATTGGGTGGATTAAGCTGGCTTCTCTATAAGTGTTTTGATTTTCAGGGCATAAATTTTAACTTAAAAAGAAAAGCCCTTACTTTTCTTTTAACTTTCCCCTCCCTCCCCTGAGTCCTGTATTTAATAACTAGATGAACAGAAACATCATGCTATAGACATAAAAAAGTAGAAAAATAACCCATCTGGCAATATTTTATATACTTTTAGAATTTGAAGAAAATATAATATGTAGTTCCTTAATCATTTAGAGCACAAAAGTGATATTATCTAAGGTGCTACTAGATGGATGGTTTCAAAAACAAAGTTATTTATTTATTCATTTATTTATTTATTTATCATTCATTCATTCATTCATTCATTCATTCAATAGATTCATAGCCCACCTTTTGTTGGGAATCTCAAAGTGGTATATATAGTGCACCCTCTTCTTTTTTCCCATAATAGTAACTCACCAAGTTGGGTTGGGCCACGAGAGTGGCTGGCACAAAGTGAGTGCACTTCTGTGGCTGAGAGTGACCTAGTATACGGGTCTCCCTGCTTCTAGTCCAACATCTTAATCTTGCCCTCCTTAAAATGTTCTCTATGACAAGAAGAAAAGATGGAAGACAATGTAGAAAGATTACAAATGGAAAATGATAATGTCTAAAGTACATAATATTTCCATTGGCATGGGATAACGTATTCTTAATATACAGATGATACCCCAGTTATACATATCTACATCTGGTTGGATAAGAAATGCAGTATCTGGAGGCTGTTAGGGTCGGGGGGGGAATAACAAGCTCAGACTGAACCATAGTGAGATTGTGGACTCAAAGATCAGTTGAATTTGAGAACAATCCGTCCTTAGCTCTGGAGAGTGTTGTGCTCTCCTGGACAGAGATTGAAATTTGGGAGTCCTCCTGGTTGAGCAGCAGGTGGAAGCTGTGGCCAAGAGGCTTTTTGCACATCTGTTGTGCCAATTATGGCACTTCCTGGATTAAGAGGCATGATGCATAGTCACTCATGCCCTTGTTACTTTGTAACTAAACTATTGAAGTTTGCTCTCTATATGTCTGTCCTTGAAGACCAAAATTTCAGCTGGTGGAGCATGCAGTGGCCCATGGTATGGTATGGTATAGGTATGGTATCCTTAAATTTGTCCATGGGAGACCCCTGCTATGGGAGCTGGATGCCTTCATGACCATCTGCTCCTGGCTGAGTCTGCCCATCCTATTAGAACTAGGAGAGAAGACTCATTAAGGGTCTCATCATTGAGGAATGGGATCTGCAAGGATCTCATAATCAAACAAGGAAGAACAGTATTTATGAAATGCAGTATGAAGATAATAACTTTAATAAAAACTGTTTCTAATATATGAATCTTAAATTTATATGAAAAAGGAAAAAGCCCTTTAGAAAAATAGTATGTGCTGAATTATATAGCAAGCATACTTCCTAAAATGTGGTTTGAAGACACTTAGTGCAGAATCCTTACTGAAGTTAAGAAGGTCTAGGGATAACCATTTATTTCTTTAATCAACAGGGACTCCCAGTGGCTACAGTGGGATATTGCCTAAGGTCCCTTTATATTTTAGGGCTACATATGCTTCAAAAATGATTGGGAAGAGGTGCATTGGCTCTTACATCAGTTAAGCATCTCTCTGCTTTTCATTTTTCACATGAGTATCAAAAAATATGCCAGTTCTTCAAGTCAGTTTTGCTGAAGGATGGTCTGTGCAGGTCAACCAGGTAGTCCATTGCAGATTCTGCATGTTCATGTGTGAGACCCTACTAACTGCCTCAGTGGAACTATATTAAAAGCATTTACAATCAGCTGGTTAAAGCCCAGTTTACTGCCTTAGTGGTGCCTGCCTACATAAGTTGCCTGTTAGCCAGTGAGAGCTCACTTGCCACCTTAGCCCTGCCTCTCTGCATACTCTGACAACTGGTTCATGAAAATGGGTTAGTGGTTGAAAACTAGTTTGTTGAAGCATAAAAGTGATCATTCAAGTAATATTGTGAGCATCAATATTCAGAAAACTGACAATAGTGAATAGTTTTGAGTGCAGTTACCAATGGTGAGTCTGTATGTTCTATGCTAAATAGAACTGTGATCTCAAACATGCTAACCTCCCTCTCAGAAATGTAGGAGATAGGATGCTATATATTTAAAAATGGGATTTAATTGTGCTGGTGATGCTTTTACCTCAACCCCTTACTACTCAGAGGTTTCTATTGAAAAACATTATTGATCATCAAATTTTTGAGCTGTTATTTTGGAATAAGGTACATAAAATAAATCAGGTGACAAATATATGATTTTGGATTGGGGGGTTAGTTTAAAAGCCTTTAAAATGGAGTGGATGGGAAAGCATATACCAATTCAACCATAAGTGCTAGCTTGTTCACCAAAAAACTCCCATGTCCTTAACAGAAAATGCAAGGAAGAGAGTATTTAAGAGAGTTTAATTTTCCACATTTTCTGAATATTTATTTAGTGGCCATAATTGCAGAAATTTTGAGAAAACTTTGGCTTTAAGGAGTCATTCTTTAATGTGAATCTTAAAGCAGCTGCACCCTTTTATTAGGTTCCCTGAGGAAACCCAGCAGACTGCTTTAATGAATAGCAAAGAGGTGCTGAGCTAACAAGAAGTCCAAAGCACTACTTCTAAATAATTTCTAAGCGCTCAGGTCTCTGATAGATGCTGTTCAAATTTGCGATGGAAAATGATGAAAAATAAATTAATTGAATGCATGAAATCCATGGGACATGTTTCCCATGAGATATAAATAATTTAACTGTTAAAAAAGTTGCTTTGTGAACAGAGTGTATAGATTACATCCACACATAAAATACTGTGCATGTTAATTTATTCGAGAATATATGTAGAATTTTATTCCCAGTACTTCATTCTGGATTTAAAAAAAATAGAACACTCAGTTTCCTCCTGAAGGCTTGCTTCTTAAATGATTTCAGTGTCTGTTTGTTGATATTCTTAATAAAATTATATCTTCATTAAATAAAACAGGAAAAATCCTAGAAATGGGGTGAGACTGACCTCTGTGAACTCTGTGAATGTGGAATGTCAGCCATTTAGTTTAGTTACTTAAACAATAGTATCTAACAATTAACTAATTCAGTTCAACTTTTGACACTCCTGTTTCCATTGTTTATACATAGTAACACCCAAGATTATAATATATATATATATTAAAAACCAGTGATTGAGAATGAATTAATCTAATCTCCAAAATCACACACTCCACAGTACTTGACATCCTTGCAATCAGTATAATTTAACACCTAAAGCTGCTTATTCAAAGAAATCCAGGCTATCAAGGTTATACAAAATTGGCAATTTGCCATGTCTTCTAAAGATAGCATAATTTATATTATACACTGTGAGCCAGAGGGGTCCAGTGCTGAGTTTCTCAAAGCTGGGCCCCATTCACACATTTGTTCATTTCCCTAACCTTAGGAATTTTCGTAACCTTCTGGTAGGTAGAAAAAGCATCTTGTCTAATGTCCAGATATATTTTATGGAAGTTTGTCATGATGGCAAAATAATTTGCCTGAAAATCTGAAAACTTGTTATCGTACATTGGGAAAAGAAATACTGTGTATATTGCCCTTGAGCTCCTGGAGGAAAAGCTGCATATAAAGCTAGGGAATAAATAATAAATATTACAATAATTTGTTTTGAGAAACACTGTTGTAGAAGAGTAGGCAAGCATTTTTTTTAGAAGTCATGCTGTAAGAGTGACTATCTTTTGCTGAAAGAGCTAACCCACTGTGGTATGCCCATGAATAACAAACTAGCTGATCTTCCCCCATTTGATTCTCATCTTTCTTAATATATATTGCACTATTATGAGATCTTATCAAAAGTAGCATAAGGGCCTCAAGAAAGAAGTAAAAATTATATCAGTCATGATTCGATGAAACATCTGATTGTTATATTCAGAAAAAAGGCTCATAAATGTTTAATTGTTAAATATAATTATAGTTGTTAACTATGGGACCTTGATTATGGAAAAAGTACACTTGTGAAACGTTTAACTTCTTTAAAAGATACAGGAATATGCCTTTGTACAGGTTTGGAATTGATAGGAATCTAAGCCTTACTATTTTTTTTAGGACTTTGGCCATGAACAAAACTAATCAACAAAATATTTCCAAGTGTTAATTTTTTTTGGAGGGGGTTATTGTTGTTATACTCAGTATTCTGTGTCAAGTCAAGTCAATTCCTGATCTCACAAAGAAACAATGGAAAACTCTGGTCACAAGTGAACCCTAGAATAACAACACTGCTGCTCAAATATCCCCAAATTCAATAGAATAGAATTAAATCTTCACACACAACAGTTTTAAAAGCTTCCAGTAAACTGACAGAAGATACTGGTGCAAAAAAATAACGATTTCGGCTTAATAAGTAGCCCTACTGATAAATGCTTTATAATATTATGCTTAACATTAGATGATGATGATGATGATGACGATGATGATGATGAGTTGGATGGTATGTAACTAAATGGAGATTTGGGGGACACACATTTGTACCTATTAAATTGTGTAAAGCCTAGTTTGATAAAATTTAAAATATTTATGTAATAATAATTTAATAATTAAATTTAAATTTAATAATTTAAAGCAGTGTTCTAGAGCATTGGTAAAGTAATATTTTAGCAGTGTTAACCATATTGGACTGAACAGATAAATTGTAAAAGATTTTAGATAATATTTTTCCAATTATTTAAATGTATGTTAGAAAAAAAATACTTTTTTTACTTGACTGATTTTTAGTTTTTGGTCAGTGAAAATGTTATACCGGCATATATCTCTGAAATTAAGTTTACTTGCAGTTCTGAGTTGACTGACCTTTTAATATAGGAGCACTTTGTATCATTGCAAAGGTACTTCTGACTATTGCTATAAGGGGGTAATAAAAACACCCCTTTATGGAAAGACACCAGATGGAAGGAATGTCAACACACTGGAACTAATTTAGGAGATTGTTCTGATACAGAGCAAAGGCATGAGGAGAATTCAGATGTTCCAGTGTGAGGCGATTGACTGCCTCTCTTAAAATAACAAACTAAAATTCTTATCCTGAGGTTACATGTAAACAAAAAGCAATCAACTCTCAAGGTAGATGTCTGTTTTAAAAAAATTAAGCATCTGCAGTTTTCAGTCAAACTTTAGGATCCCAAAATATAGAAATAAAATCCCATCTTAGTTATAAAGTAACAGTTATAAAAGATCTAACAAGCATGTAAGTATTAAGCAAAGTGGTCCATAGCTGTTCAAATGCAGTTTTGTTAGGGTACGTCACTGTGCATATACCAATATACCATTTTCACTTTAAAAAGAAGTTGGCTTAATAATGAAGTCTCAGTTTTCTTTTTAATGACCAAGTATGTTTTAAGGAGGAATATGATGCCTCACTGGATGCAAAGAATTCCAAAACTCTGAATAGGCAGATGTAGAGGGAAGTCTTTGTGCTAACAAGGTTTTCTGCAAAGTTTAGAGCTCTAAATAGAAGCTGAGCTCATCATTTCAGATTTTCTAAATATAGTTAGACAGATTACATTCAGGAGTTATTATGAATAGTAGAATAATGGGCTGAGAAACACTGGGTTACAAAATGTACTTCAACTCAGACATATTTTTGGTAATGAGAATTAAATTCTTTCCCAGTTTTACATTCCTTATGTTTTAGTAAAATCCAAAGTCAAAATATGCGTTTTCAATTAGCTGTTCAGGAACAAGGAATTAAAAAATAACACAGAGACACAGAGACCAGAATAAACAAATTCCTTCTTAGAGTCTAAGGATGGAAGTAAATATATTCAATATTTGAACATAAACACTTTATACTAACTGCATAAAGACCTTTCAGAACGGTTTACAGAACTGGAAAAAGCATACATACACATCCTATTAAAGTATTATATCACGCGTTGAGCTTTACCTGCAGTATTTCCCCCCACATGACTTCTGTAGCAATGAAATGAAATTTAGTTTGCTGCAAAAATAGCAGTTAAATAATATCTGAACATGTAAATAAATATTTACAGGCAATATTTATTCGGCCTGTACATTCTTCCAGTGCTGCATCAAGAAAAGCCAAGTTCTATTTTAGAGTAAAATATTTACTTACATGACAAGATTCTTATTTAAAGAACATTCTTTTTGGAAAGGATTTGGGTGGAAGGGGGCAGGTGAAGATAGAAAACAATTTGAGCATAGAAACAAGATGATTAACATGGTCAGGATTTGTCAAGGCTGAGATGTAGGCAGCTGTTAGAGAATAACCAGGAATCAAAGAATACCACATAATCAGGAAATCCATTGTTTCTCAAACAGAATCCCATCCCAAATAGGATCCCCCTTATAGGCTTTCCAGGCTAGGGGCCCTGTAGAAATCTTAGGTGGATAGGACCAGTTTAGGGGCTGAGAATACTTCAGTGCCTAGGGTGAGGTTCTGGTGGCTTGCTACAAAGGCAGCTGTAGACAGAACTGAAATGTAGCCATAGTAAATGGAGATTCTTGGTTGGCCATTCTTATTATATTATATACCTTCCTATTCAAACTCTGTTGCTTATGTATTCTTTCTTATATCAGGAAAATAATCCTATAAAGGAGATTTTTGTTTGACCTTACAAAATCCTATAAAAAAGGGATAAATGAATCCCTTCTGGTGAGGAGATTCCTAACATCTATTTTGAATAATCTGCTATGCATCATAGTCACTGATTCATATCTATACCTATCTATATCTATCTATATCTCTCTATCTATCTGCAAGCAGACATTCCTCATTAAATTTGTCTCTATGAACTAAGTGGTGGTAGCAACAGCACAGAATTTATATAGAAGCTGTCCCAGATTTAGAATAATCTGCATTATGATGATATATTATAAATCAAATGCAGGGAAAAACAAAACAAAACAGAGCCAAACATTCCAAATAGTTATACCAAATTTGGTTATAGTATAACTAACACTATATGAAGCTTAAAGTTTAGGTTTTAATAGGGAAGAATATATATTTACTTAATTTTTATTTGTAATAAATAATATTACAGCTAAATAAGTTTGTATTTAGCAGTGTTATAAAATATGATGTTACAAGAAGATCACTACAACTTAATATCTCAGAAATGTAATGGTATCAATGTTTACATGATGGAAGTGTTTCTCTAAAAGACTTGTGTGGACCTATCTAGAGAGTTTCTCCAGGTTCACTTATGAACAATTACCATTTGATAATTTTATTGTACCAAGACCTGGAAAAGGATCTACCAGAAATCTTGGAAAGCTGTTGTCAGTCAAGATTGACAGAATTTGAATGTTGTCTTAATAAGTACAGGACAGTTCTGCACACACATCAAAGGAGTATGATAGCCATTCTTCAGTCTTGCTCATTTAGCAGTTGATATGCAAGATATGCTTCCTATGATTCTGGAGGTAGCAGAAAGACTTTCTAAGATTTATAGCCACTGATAGCCCAATTTTTCATCAATTTATCCAGATCTTTTAAAATAACCTATACGGCCATCACTACATCCGACAGTGAAAGCTCCACAATATACTGGTGTGGGCTTTCATGGCTGGTATCTGTTGGGCAGCATTGAGCTTCAGCGTTGAGTTCATTTCCTGACGTTTCACTGGCAGCTGTGGCTCGGCATCTTCAGAGGCAAGGTGGTGCGTAGTGCGCAACCCAAAAGCTGTACAGTTTAACTATTTACAGTGTAAAGATTTCATTGGCCCTGAATATCCACACATTTAATTTGAATAGGCGCCCTTAAGTTCTAATATTGTGTGAGAGAAAGGAAATCTCTCTCTTCCACGTTCTCCATAACAGGCAAGAATGTACTGTACATCCTTATTTGCTTTCATTCCAAGCAAAAAAGGCTCTACATGCTATGGTCATTCCTTGTAGATGGGCTGTTCTAGCCCCTAATCATTTTAGTTGTCCGTTTGTGCATCTTTTCTAGCTCTATAATACTCATTTTCAGATGTGGCAACCAGAACCAAATAAGGAAGGAAGGAGGGAGAGAAGGAAGGAAGGAGGCAGACTAGTACATTGTTCATACCTAAAAAAAATAGGAGGGGGGAGAGCTGACAGAATCTTGTCAATTTTTCCCCTGCTCATTTTCCTTGACAGAGTAGACAGATACTTCTCCATAGTGAAAAGCTAGGTCTTGAAGACAGGCAAGCAAGCAGAGTATGTAAAGCACTACAGCATGCTATTATTTGCAGCCTCCTATGATAGTCAGATGTGTGTTCAGCTGGGCACACTGGATATTGCGCTTCCTTTATGAAAAATTGCTCTAATTATTTTTGTATAAGTGACTTACAGTTTATCCACAGCATACATTATTTTACATTTTACCTGTTCACTCCTCTTCAAAAAGCATCAACCAACTGTGTAGGTTTCGTATTACATGCCAGTGCTTGTAGTAATCCATTCTTCTCGACTATGACAGCATGACCGAGAAAAGACCGTAGTCTCAGTTTCCACCTGACCTCATTGGTGCTCCAAGTGGGAAATTCATATTTTTTACTAGACAAGGAAGGAAATGTATTAAATATTATATTGATAGTTTACTGTATTCCTGAAGAAAATTCTGCAGCCCATATAAATTACTTAATTGCTAGCCTGCGGTGATCAAAATTATTTATTAAACATCTTCCCTCCATTCACAATATGTCTCTTGTTTTGCTTGTTCTTTCCTAATTTAAAAACAGGTCTTCAAATAAAATGTCTATTTCTATTTATGAAAGTGGGAGAAAAACTAAATGCAGCTGCAATTATTTTTGTATGAGGTTAGTAGAAGAACCTAGGGAAGCATTATGGAAGAATGATTTTTAAAATTTGTATTTGCATTTCAAAGCTATCTATACCTCCTTGATTAATATGCAGATTGGAATAGGTTTTTCACTGTTCTAAATCCTGCAATTCAATTTATGGCTCAAAATGTATCACAGTGTTTATAAGGTATCTATTCTATGACAAAATTTCACTTGAAATGAAATACTTCTTTTGATAGGAGATATGCTTAGAGTTGCATTATCTTGTGAAAAAAATCAAGGTATTTAAATTTTAAAGATGCGCTTAATTCTGCAACTAAAGTGCAAATATAAATTAAGAAAGAAAGAACATGTATGGAACTGCATTTGACTTGAAAATGAATGATTTGCGCATCTCTACATTGGAAGATGTTAGCTCTGATTGCATATAAGTTTTTGTGAGTATTTTGTATTTAATTCATCAATATAATGAAATAAAAGTGTTTGGTTTTATTTTATCTCAGTATTTGAGAACAAAGATAAAATAGTGATCATCATGGAATATGCAAGTAAAGGGGAATTGTATGATTACATCAGTGAGAGGCGAAGGCTAAATGAAAGGGAGACAAGACACTTCTTCCGGCAAATTGTTTTGGCAGTTCATTATTGTCATAAGGTGAGTAAAAAATATTTGGAGGGTATGTGGTGATAATGTGTGTACTTCCTTTTGTACCCAATGGATTTCAGACTATGAAGTGAAATTATGCCAGAGCAACTAAAACTAGGTTTCAGTTCAGTGTAGGGCTCTCTCTCAGATATGATGGCTTCTGGAAAAATAGCAACTCCATCTTGTTAAGATTCAATTTCAGTCTGTTTTGTTCCATCCAATCCCTAACTGTTTCCACTGCTTTTCCTGTCCATTACAACGATACCTCACCCTGAACTAACCAATACCAGTAGTCCTTGCTTACCAATCACTGAAAAAGGAGATTTACAACTGGTCCTCAAACTTGCGGCCCTAGCAACCTCCCCACAATCACATGATTGCCATTTTCAACCTCCACAGCCAGCTTCCGACAAGCAAAGTGAATGGGAAAGCCAGCAGGAAGTTGCAAGTTGTGGTCATGTGATGCTACACTTAATGACTGCAGGTGGTTTGCTTCATGACTGCAGCCGGAACTGCAGTTGTAAGTTGTAAGTTGGATGCAGTCAGGTGATTTTCACTTATAACCGTGTCGCTTAGCGATGGAGTTGCCAGTCCCAGTTGAAGTCGGTAAGTGAAGACTACCTGTAACTTCACACAGTGATTTCATATAAATGTTAAACAACTTTGGGGAAAGAACCAAGCTTTGTGACCATCTATAGAGAATTGACTAAGAGTTTGATTGCTCATTCCCCCCCACCCCCCAATTACCACTAACTGGAAATGCCCACTTAAGTTGCTCCCAACCCCTGCAAAACAGTGCCCCCTTCCAACTGGTACTGGAAGTCCAAAAGAATACCATGGCCAATGGTATCAAATACAGCTGAGAGATCCAGTAGAACTGTACTCTTCTTATTCAGGTCTTAATGGAGATCTTCCATAGGAGTGACCAATGCAGTTCCAATCCCATGTCTAGGTCTGAAGCCCAACTGAAAGGAACCTGGATTATTTTCAGGATTCTTTCTAGCTTCAGTCCAAGAAGGGAATATTGGAGACTGTGCAGAATTTATCTAACATGGTTAGATTGAGAAGTGGCCTCTTCAGCAGGGGATGTACCACAATCTTCAAGACAGGAAGCACAGCTCCTCTCAAGTTCAAATGCATACACTCTATCTAGCTTCCTGAAGGAGCTTAATGCACCCTGGGTCCCACCCACAGAGCTCATGTTGCCAAGAACCCTGCCCACAACTTCAGAGTTGACAAGATCAAAAGAATCCCTGCAAGTTATTCTTACATAATAGTGACATGTTAAGAGAATCCTGTTTCCAGGCTGGTTATACTGTTACCAAGTGTTTCCAAGAGGATTAATTTATGCAGAAGGAAATATAATATATACAAGGTATGGTCATCTTTCATTCTGAAATGAGAATATGTGCTTTCCCTAATTTTTCAGTGATCCTTACATATCAAACCAACTTTGGCTTTTTAAAAATGCCTCATAAAATAGAAAAAGCATTTTGAAGGGGAAAAGCGGATGTTTTTCCACTTAAAACACAGACTATGGTTTTTAGTGTTATAATTTTAATGTTAATGAATTTTAAGTTATTAGAGTTCAGCTCATGTTTAAGCACCTTTGAGGGATATAAGTCATCATGCCTAAGGGCTGTTTTCTAGTGCCTGGGAAGAATATATTCCTTTTACATAGTGAGGGACAGATTGGGGTTGGAATTAAGTTCCGAAGAGTTCCCCTGCTGTTTTACAGGCTTTGTGGGAGGACAGATTCCAGTCATTCTTCTCCTAACCACATAGCAAGCGACTAATACATCTCCTGTCACTAGTTACTAGTGTTATGACTGAAGTGTAAATGCAAAGACCACCCTGATGGTTTGCTTCTTTAATCCAGCCAATATTAAACCCCCCTCACAGAATCTCCTTTCTATTCATCTGCATGTTTTCTTTATTTCTTGTTTCAGAATGGTGTCGTTCACAGGGATCTAAAACTGGAAAATATTCTTCTTGATGACAGTTGTAACATCAAGGTAAGGATCCTTCCTATTCTCTGTATATTGCCTTAAACATTTTTATCAAAGTTCCTACTGTTAAACCTATGCAGTGTCTGTCTAAAGAATATAGAGATGTGATGATTTAAAAACGAGTTAGACTTTTATTTTATTTAATTTTTATTTAAAGCTAAAGAAATAGTTTTTCCCCCTTTAAAAAAAAAAAAGGAATAACAGCAATCAACACAAGGATCAGGAGAACCTCTTCACAAGATAATGTATTTTACAGATGGTATTTTTGCTGGTTGCTGGAACTATGCACAAGTTCTTGGCTTACAAGTTTCAAGTGCTTATTTCAGAGCCCTCTGAACATTCCTTTGATTGCATCTGAAAAATAAGCAAATCCACTTTCAAAATAAACTCAAGCGGAGCACATGTCCTTCATTAGGAAACGGCCTTAGAACTCTAGGCACAATGATAGCTTTCAGATTAGTTTTTGGTGATGTCATAACTATGTCAAAAATCCTTAGTAAAAGCATGGGAATGACCTTTTCATTCTTCCTGGAAAAATGGGATAGCTAAGATACAAGCTACGTGATGCTTTTCTGGGAAACTAATGCTGCTTCCAAAATTCACATTCCATTATTTAAAATCCCAAGTATGCCTAATTATATAATAAAGGTTTTTCTTATATTGGATCATGCTATACTTTAGGGTTCCCTACAGTATAGCATGAAAGCACCCTGCAACCAGGCTGACAAAAACCAGATCCCAGTCTGGTCAATAACTAGAATTGGAATACCATCTGAGAACCCCATTAGTGCTACTTTGAATGTAAACAAATCGATTTTTCCTCATGTATATGTAATACTTAATGGGTGGCATTGGTCCATATTTATGAAACACTCTTAGTAATGACTCTTTCCATACAACAAGGGTTCTAGTGGTTCCTGAAAGACCAAGAAATTTGTTATTACATATATATCACACATTGATTTTCTAAGTATTTACAACTTGAAGTTAGAGATAGATGTCTGGGGAAACTGACATACTTCTGCATTGCAAAGCTGCCATTTGGGATGTCAGATTTGGGTGCATTTATTCTTTTGCATAGGGATTGATCCAATGTAAAGTGTGCAGGAGAAGAACAGAAGCTGCACCTGATAAAGTGAGCTGTAGTTCATGGAAGCTTATGTCTTTCAATAAAATTTTGTAGTTTGAAAAGGTGCTACTAGTCTCCATCTGATCCAGTATAAAGTGTATATGGATACTGATTGCATATATTGTATTGAACTATAAGTAATGGTATGGCTCTTCCCATGAAATTCCCTTGACGTTCTGGGTGATATTAGTGTTGCCCAGTTAGTTTATTTTATTTATTTATTAGATTTATCTATCTGGCAGAAGTAGCATTGGAATCCGCCTTAGGACATGGGTGTCCTCAGGAGAGTGGGTGGGCAAATTATGAAATGTGCCTGATGTCATCATCTGAATGTGGCAACCTATGTGGTTGCATCAGAATTTGGAACTCAAGCACAAAATGGTGGCCTTTGCATGATTATATTACTACACACACCAACATTTTGGCATCTTTGTAGTTTGACACAGAGAGCACTGCCTAGAATTTGATTTTTGTACTTGTGTTAGCATGAACAAAGCATAGCACAATGAAGCAATGTATTATACAGATTCCATTCTTCATGAAACAGCTGAACTCGAATTCATTTAAAGCTCTAACATTTTTGTAAGTTAAAGAAAGACCAGTGTTTCCTATCTTCAATACATGAAGGCCTCTGTCACATCTAACTACTGCTTCAGGGTCACTGTAATTCTCACTGTCTCATCTCTCCTTTTATATTTCTTCCCATCTCTCTGATTCTTTGCTCCCCCCAGACAGCTCTATGTATATATATAAAACATTTCTTTTTCAGAATTATACTCCATGAATCTGGCAAAATGGACTGGGATCCCACAGAAATGTATATAATATACATTTATATATATTTTAAGATACTTAGGAGTTCATTGTTTTTTTCTGCAAAATACTATCATGGCTACCCCTTTGGGGGGAAAAATCATACAACATACAAAATCTTATTAAAGTGTAATTTTAACATAATATAAGCAGGTGCTCTTTTTAAGTCATGGTAATATAGCTGATAATGCTATGCTAAAGTAAAACTTCCAACCTTGACAATGTGCTCAGTGTTTGTTTTTTGCACTATTGCCTAGATTTTTTCCCCCTTGATGTTTGGAGTGAGGTTTGTATTTTGCTACATAAACCATGATTCCCCAAAATAATTTGGCCAAAACCAGGACCCTTCTGGCAACAATCTTTCTAGCCTAATTATGGGAATTGGATTTAGCCCTCTTCCAAGATACCCTTTGTGGGATCTGACCTTGCTTATTGCTTCCCTGCAAGAAATTCAGGATGGGAATTATCATCCTTCTGCTTCTGTCTCTTTTTCTATTGCAGTTTATAAGATGTGGGAACATTTGAGGGATCTTAGCATTGAAACATTGAACTTGTTTTCCTGTTTTTCTCTGTCTCTCTCCACCCCAGTCTGAAAGTGGGCAAATGTTTGCTAGGCAAGGAGTCACCTGCTGTTATATCAGGTGATGTGGCATCTCCCTTGTAGCCTCTTCGCTTACCCCTTCCCATTATATCCCATTATGTCTTTTTCCTAACATGAACTTCAAGAGGAAAGAATGAAATTTTGCATAGCTTCTTCCTAATGGCCCAAATATCTGAACTAGGTATGTGAAATAACTAGTCAGCCATAAACTCTTTCCCAGTGAAAGAGAAAGCAAGTATGGACAGGTTTTTGGGTAGCTAAAAAAAGAGTTCAAAGGCCAGTTCAGGTTAAATCTTGCTAATTAAACTAAAGCTGCAAAAATCCAGACAACCCCTAGAAGATGGCAAAAAATTACAGACTTTAATTATTTGCTGCCAAATAATAATAATAATAATAATAATAATAATAATAATAATAATAGGAGGCAGCTTTACTTGGAACAGCTTATATCCTGTGACAATACCTTTGACACTATCAAACAACAACATCTGCCTATCCCAGGTCCTTGGGAAGGATTCGTTAGGTGGATAAAAATGCCAAATCCAGTCTGGCTGACTGTGCCACCAACCGTAATAATAATTTATTAAACTTGTATGCAGCCTGACTCCCAATGACTCTATACAGCTCACAACAATCAAACAAAGAAATTACAATAAAATCAATAAAAGATAAAAGGTGGCAAGCATGACAGACCAGATGGAATGAAGCAAGGGGTCTCCCTCTCCCTTGGAAAGAGCCTGGATGAAGAGCCAGGTCTTCATGGCTCTTCTGAACAGCAGAGTGGGGGCCATCTGGCTCTTGGGGAGAGGCTCATTCCAGAGGGCAGGCACTGCTACAGAGAAGGCAGAGTACCCTACCTTTTGCAGTTCAGTCATTAGGGTAATGTTAATAAAGTACTACTGTACCAACTTAAACATATTACATGAAATTTATTATCAAAAAGATTCAATTCAGTATAGTTTCATATATTCTTACTTTGAATTGTAGCTTTCAACTCAGGTAATAGTTTTCATTTATGGAACAATATTTCATTATATGTTTCCTGGTTTTTTGCTTTAATTTCTTATTTAATTTTAGTGTAAGTGGTGAGTACTGAAAAACGATCTCAAATTCTGTTCCAATTACTATATAATTTCTTTTCAATAAACACAATAGGAAGCTGTATGTAACTTTGCTTCTGCTATATATGAATTAATATGTTTATACTTACCTGAATACTGAACGTGCTACTTCAAGGGAGCAGGAAATAATAGTCTTGGGAATGGGTACATGTAGGAACAAGTGTCCTTAGGGCTGTATTAATGAACTTTGTGAGAAGTTAGAATTGAACAGTGCTTACTCGCATCATAGTTAACTATGCTAGTAATTGAAGTTTTTCAGATGGAACTATGTTACCATACCAGCATTGAGATTGTAGGATTAGAACTTGTTTTTGCTTTTTTGTTATTTTGCTTTCTTCATTAATTACATGGACAGGAAACACATCTGGGATTATAAATCATTGATGTGTACAGTTGAGTAAATCTGGAAAATTTCATGTCTGTATTAGTAAATGTATATTTCTAGAAGACTAAGAATAGAATTGTTTTGCATTTCTAATTCTATTAATTTAAATAGATGGAAGTAATTTTTCATCCAATAATTTTCAAAATGGTGTATATTAGAAATTTTCAAATGGGTGTAACCTGTCAATTTAACTTGCTAGACTGATATTTTTTGCTTTCAATGCTATTATTATTATATCATTAATATTAAAGTTGTGTTGTGGCATGAATAGAATACCATCACTTTCTTGAACATTTCTACCTCTTCCTTATTTAAATTGGACAGACAGGCTTCTGCACCTATAATTGAAAAATAATGACAGATATTGGAAAATGGTACATGGATACAGATAAATAAAACAATCTGAAAAGAATTCAGTAGAGTTGATGATACACTAGGGCTAGGGGTCAAGCAAACAACGATATGCATAAGACAAAAAGGGAGTAAGAAATAGTAAATCAAAGAAATTAGAGGCATAAGAAATGAAAAGAAACTATAGCTACATTTTATACCAATACCATTCAGTAGATGTCTCCATAACGTTCTCTCCCTGCAAGCCAACTTTGCTTCCACTATGTTCATACGTGGCTTCATATGCTGCCTTTTGTGCTTTGAAATTCTCACCTCTTTCTGAGATTTCATCAACTTCATCCAACCATGACTTTCTGAGTCTTCTCTGTCCTCTTAACCCGTTCACCTTTCCTTCATATACTTATTTTGTGTTTCCATCCTCATTCATTTTTCCAGTATGACCAACCATGTCAACATACTTATTTCGTACTGGTGACTTACTCAATCTACATTCATTCAGCCCCCAATCATTCTAGACCCTCTCTTATTTTACCATTCACACTTGCACTCAATTTACTTTTATGTTGTTCCTGACATAGCCAGCTCTCACTTCCATGTAACAAAGAGAGCAGTAGTTTTCTACTATCTTAACATTTCTCCATCCATTTCCCCATCTTTATAAAACTGGAAGTACACAAATTCATCTGCTAGCACTAGTTTTTTTTGCCATTGATCTATAACTTGCAATTATTCACTCAGTTTTCCCTGTCAAACCCAACTACCTTGATCTTTGATACATTCATTTCAGATCCATACATCTCATTGCATTATGCACTCTAAGATTCACTGTACATCATTCAGGTTCTAAGCCTTCATCTGCATACAAAAGTACATGAACATTCATATCCCCAGCTAATACTACTCCACCATCATCACAAACATTCCTAATATTATATTAAACAACCAAAGGGCCATAATACATCTTTGTTTTATTCCCTGTTCTGTGTTGAATCCATTCACTAAACATTCTGTTTATTTTCATGCATGCTTTATTTTCATCTTATCCTGCTCTTACCACATTCAGCATCAGTCTTCAACTCTAACTTGTATGAAATATTCCATAATCCAAGCCTATTCACTTTATTATGTGGCTTTTCTAAATCAGATGTATAATAAACTTTCCTTCCCACATCCATACATTTCTCAAGAGCAAAAATCTGATCTGCACATCCTCTGCCCAACATACAGCCAAATGTTGCTTTTGTACCCTTTCAGTTGCAAAGCACCTTTCAAGACAACAAACTAATGTCCCTTTCATTTTTGGATTCATTTTTGCTACTGTTCCATTTATATAGTGGAACAATATTAGTATTTTTCCAATTGTCAGGCACAAATGCAGCCCTATTTTGACATTTCTATATGTATACATCTACACCTGTAGTCTTACATTTTTCACAGTGTTTAGGGCTTGCTTTTTATAAGTTGTTTTCTTAATAGCATTTGTTTCAGTTCTCCTTGCTGAGCAATTTACTCACCAAGTATAAAGCTAGTGTTCTCTCAATATTAGAATTTAGTATACTCTGAAATTGTTCTCTTAGAAAATGATTGTTTCCACTACCTATATTAAATACAATGAAATTTACTCATTGAGTCTGAAGCTTGTGCTCCCTCCAATTTTGAGTTTATTCAGATTACACTAAGCTCAAATATTGGAGGGGATACAAACATCATATTCAGTGAGTAAATTTCATCACATTTAATATAGGTAGTGGAAACAGTCATTTCCTTGAGGGTAAGAGAATACAACATCTGGTTTTTTAGCAACCCCTCCCTGTTTGGGAAACATTTGAATTCTTTGGCTCCGTTTAAGTGACAGGAACTTGAAGGAATCTTGGCTACTATTATTTTTTTCTCCATAGTGGGGGAAGGGAAATGACAGTCTTAACTAGAAAATCTGATAAATTTGTGATTATAGGAGTTGGCTGAAATAGAAATACTTTTTCCTGAAGGTCAAAAATGAAAACGCTTTCGAGCCAGTTAGGGATCTAAACTTTAACACACATTTGCATGCCAGTATCCATGTGTTTTGTAGATTGTAGGATGATAAGAGCACAGATTGTCTTAATAAGCTATACAATGAATGTCAGAAAAATCTGCTCTACAGCTTCTCTGAACAAAGGAATTCTACTGATTAGCAGCAAGCTCTAATTTTGGGGGAAAAAAATAAATTTTGATTCACAGAGCGGTGATCATTAGCTCAAGATGGATTTCCAGCAGACTACTCAGAGTAACTTGATAAGAGGCAATTAATTGCAATCTGAACTTTGAAAATACATTTGCAGACTGAAGTTCTACACCAGCTGCTTCCAATGGGATTTGAGACATAAAGTGAAGGCTTTATAGGGACTTTTCCCCTAGGATTTCCTTCCTACATCTCAAACTGAAATGTTCCATTTCAAAACTCTGGAACATAAATTGAGATATTGACTTTATTTTAACATTATATTGCGAGTTAACTTAAAGATGAAATTCCATAGACTGTAGTTCAGCATTAGGAGCAATGATATACATAAGCAGCAATTACAAATAGCAGAAGAGATAGAGTAGCATATATGTAGCATCTAGCATATAAATATAGCATATAAATACAAATAAATAAATATAAATAAATAAATATAGCATATATATAGCATATAGTAGCATATAAATGATAGTCCTGTTCACCAACATGGCTACAGTCTTGTTCAGGGTAACGAAATATCAAAAAGTGCAGCCTGGAAAAGGTCCTACAGCCCATCTATGCAGTTTTCTTACTTCAGAGCAGGACTTTCCACCACATCCAATCATTCTCTAGATTAGTTTAGTACACTCTCATTATACTATTCAGGAAGTAGATACTGAGTCATTATCCCTTGCCAGGAATGCATGTTAAATTCAGGGAACAATTTAATAAAACAATAGGTTGCTTGGACAAATGAGCCAGTCAATTCAAATGCTGCGGAGAAGGCAACATGCTTTGAGATTCCTATCTAGTTTGATAAGTTAGAGTGGAGAATTGTAGAAACATCCCCAGTAAATGTATATGCCATTGTGAAGTAAATAGTGTTTGTATTTCATTAGCTTACAAGATACAGGCGTTATGAAATTGAAATAATCTCTTCCCCTAGTTATGCTTTTTTCTCTATAGCAGTGTTTCTCAACCTTGGCAAGTTTAAGACATGTGGACTTCAACTCCCAGGATTGCATGCTGGCTGGGGAATTCTGGGAGTTGAAATCCACACATCTTAAACTTGCCAAGGTTGAAAAACCCTGCTCTATAGCGAACAGAGATTGCTACATCTAAACACTACTTTTGCTCCATAGTCAAAATCTAAAACATAGGGGGTGAGCAACGGGATCCATCCTCTGTTTGGGTGGCAATCCATGAGCCCCCTTATTTGCTACTGAATTAAATTATTAAGTTGCTTCCAAAGAAGCTGGAGCTCTATTTTAGAAGATGAGGGCAGGGAAGCAAGATTTCTTATATGCTACTATGGTAAGGCTTTCACAGTTTACAGTCAAATTTCTGTGAAAATAACTCTTATAGATTTACAGTTTTACAGCATGCCACTTCTGCAGTGGGTAAACTGACTGTTCCATGCCACTTTCAAGTCTCTTAGAATCATTCTCTTCATGAACTCTGGTTCCATGTATTTTGGCCCCCTGTTTATAGGCTACTGCTACAGAAGAGGTATACTGTCTGAGTCCCTAGGCTTTATGCAGCCTTCTGAAGTCTTGGGTGGGACCCTCAAAGTCCCGCTAAAAGATGAGTGTGAACTGGATTTTCTAAGATGTTGTTATGGGAAATAATAGTATTAACTGTTTAACTAAATTTTATTTTACCTACATTTATATTTGGTTAAATTAAATCAGATTTAGTTGTTGTCCTTGAATCTCCCTTTTGAGTGGGAAGCTATGATCCTCAGCAACATCAAAGGCCAAATGCAACCTTTAACACTATAGTAAAGCTTTAAGTTTTAAGCCGAACTTTTGACTTTTTTCCATCCAGTATTGATATCACATAAACTGGCTTAAATCACATTGGCTTTTAATGATTTGATTGATTTAATTATTTACGTTATACCTCATCAAGGACTTTGGGCAATGTTCAACAAAGCAACCCAGAGGAAAAAACAGTATCAACAGCATAAAATAAAGATCACCCAGTAGCCATTCTATGAACCAATGGTGTGTTGGAATAAATCCCTCTTCATGGCATTTGTGAATGCCAGGAGAATCAGAGCTATTTATATTTCTGGGGGCATGAGTTTCACGGTGTTATTGAAAAAGCCTGTGGTCTTGTCCTTGCCTCATAGATTTCACAAAGGAATGGGCTTCTTAACAGCTTTTCTAAATGACCGGGCTACATGGGCAAAATCATGCTTGATAAGGTGGTCCCTGATATATCTCAGTGGTATATCTAAAGACATGTGGCTTTATTGTTCTCTAAGACAGGGTTCCTCAGCCTTGGCCACTTGAAGATGTGTGGACTTCAACTCCCAGAATTCCCCAGCCAGCCATGGGGAATTCCCCCAGCTGGCTGGGGAATTCTGGAAGTTGAAGTCCGCACATCTCCAAGTGGTCAAGGTTGAGGAACACTGCTCTGAGACATCTAAATGTAATAGTTCTACTGGATAATGAAAGAAAAGGGAATATATGGGAAAATATTATAATTAATTATAGTTAATAGCAAACTTTAATTATTGTATAAGGGAAACATTAATCAAACTTGTTACTAAGTAATGTATCAAAATTGTTAAAAATTGTTATTAAATTATTTATTAAATTGCAATTTGATGTGAATGGAAATGGATAAAGAAGAAAAAGATTGCCAAAATAAGATATGTGCAAACAACTTTGTAATTCATCCAAAATTTATTTAGTTATAATTTTGGGGAAGCTTCTCAGGTTTCTCATCTCTAAGCATATTTGGATCAACAAATAATTTTAAATTTTAGACTTCCAAATTGCCTCACTCCAAGAAAGACCCTAAACATTAGAAACCCATTTTCATTCTAAGTTTTTATATCTCAATTTTTCAGAATATTGTTCATGAATGTTTTGCAGCCTTTGTCCTCCTATGCTCACCCAATTAGCAGTATGAGTGTATATGCAAACATAAAATTTTGCATAAAAATAGTCTTAGTGAAATGAATATGTGCTGTATGGTTCCAGTATTTATTTTGTTCACAGTATACCTGTGCATTTGAGTTGTCCATGAAAAGCACATAGAATAAAATGTCTTCTGTCTTTGAAGTTTTACTAATACAGAAGACTGCTTTATATAACTCAAAACCAGTATTAAAAGACACGTAACAGCTGTTATAAACTCCTCATGCTACTATTCTGAAACTAAGAAAGGAACAGAATGGAAGAAAGCTTTTATTAATGTTAAATATTATTCATCAGCCAACTGCTTCCTAAGGCATATATTCCCTAACTACATTTACTGAATTTGCCTTTACAGATTGCAGACTTTGGGCTTTCAAATCTTTATCAGAAAGATAAATTTCTCCAGACTTTCTGTGGAAGTCCACTGTATGCATCTCCTGAAATTGTTAATGGAAGGCCTTACCGAGGACCAGAGGTAAACAGAACTGAAAAGAAAGGAATGTTTAAAAAATGGAATGAAAAATATTTATAAATTTAATTATTGATTTATTCAATTTATATAACTGGTGCAAATATTGTGTATGTATGGAATTTGGTTAAATTATTCTCTTAATAATAAAAAAAGCAATAATCTTTGCTATACAAGATGCTTAAAATTCTTGTTTTCATTTTTTCATGGATCGCTGGATTTTCTACAGAATGTTTATATGTTCTTTAATAATGGTAGATGGATGTTTTGTTCCTTTAGCAGTTTCAGAGACTTCAGGAGTCACGTTTTTTACTCCTTATGTTTCTTATCTTTCTACTTTAGGTTGACAGTTGGGCTCTTGGTGTATTACTTTATACTCTGGTTTATGGAACAATGCCCTTTGATGGCTTTGATCACAAAAATCTGATCAGGCAGATCAGTAGTGGAGAATATCGTGAGCCAACACAGCCCTCAGGTATCAAAAGATGTGTCATAGTACATTGAAATAATAGGGGTTTATAATAGCTTGTTTTTCTTTCTGATGTTTGGTATATGAAAGAGTTGGATGGATGAAACAGAAATACTACAATACAAAACTAATGGTTCTCAATTTGCATCAAAAACTATTTCGCTGCTTTTGATTTTCAAAAGGTTATTGTGAGAAGTCCTGGGAAGATCTCTCTAAGGCAACAAGTATCTGATGTATAATAGTTGGAAAGTATTGTCAGCTGCCCTTCAGGGGCAAGGAGGAGACTAAGGAGATTAGAAGCCATAATTATTTCTCAAGCCCGTACTTCCAATTCATCCAAGTTTCTGAATATAAATCTTGGCAGTGTATATGCCCACAGTCTTTCTCAGCAGGAAGAGATAAGCTCTTTGGAACAGTAAAAGGAAATGGGTGGATTTTAGAGGGTTACAAGTACCACTAGTTAGGCAGAGCTGCAAGCCTACTAGATGCAGAATCTTAGTTCTTCAAGGAATAAAAGTACCAAGACCATGATCATAGATAACCTGGCTTTCCCGCAAACACTGGGTCAGGAGGATTTGGGTTTCTGTCCTGTTTGTTGGATAGAATTTTTGTAGTTTTACTATATTTTATATTTGTTTTCTTGTTTTATTTATACATTGGCTTAGTCATTTTGAAGGGCAGCTACAGAAATAAACATATAACCATTTACAAACCAACTAAGTATTTGATATAATTTTAAGATTCTCTTTGATATTTAATTTTCCCTCATTATTTGGGTACCATAAGGACTTCATGTTTTGTGATTCCTTCTCAATCAGCTTTCACTCAGAATAAGAATGGAAGCCCATATAAAGCAGCCAGGATTTCACCAGGGAACCTAAATCTTCTATTGAAAATTATTCACCAAAAAGCAGTTTGCCTGTTCTGTGGTATTTGTGGGTCTGAGCTAGCATTATGCCAACTTGGTTCAAACAGATACATATTAGACCTCATTTTTAAAATGTATTAAAAAAAATTTATCTGGTTCAGATAATAAAGTTGCAATATCTGAATATAGTTACTGAATGGAGACAAACTGAATCTGGACAAGACTGATGAAACAGTGAATGGCTAGCATTGGAAAATTGGACTCTAGTCATCACAGGCAAATTTTAATTACTTTTTAACAGACTTGGGGTACCTAGGTTATAACAATGTCCAGGAGCTATCCTGCTGCCTTGACTTGAAAATAAATTTCTAATCTTAGATTTGATACTTACTTGCCAATCATTATTCAGTCCTTTATTTCTGTAATGCAGAGTTCCTATAATAGGCAGTCTTGAGGATAGATTGAGCTGTATTACAGCTTCCCTCTTGATATGTTGGCTGCCAGGTATTTATTGCCATGGACTTTAGCATTTGAGCTTGTCCTTGTTGACAGACTGAAATGTTGCTGCTGATCATAACCTCTAATGTCCTAAATGTTGACCAAGAGATATCTAGGGTTTTTTTTTTTCCTTATGTGCCATAGCTAACCTGAGTGACAATGACTGTTCAAATTTGCTTTAGCTAGATCAGTGATGGTTGAAAGTCTCTTAGTCTTTGCAAGGAAGCTATAAAGTGTTACCTGATAGAGATTCATTTCACCTGTTACAACTGTGCAGTTTATATAAAAAAACCAAGAAAAATTAATAGACTTTGGAGAGCAAATCATTGGCCTAAGAATTTAGTCCTATGTTGATATCAACAATTATTCCATAGCTTATTAAATATATAGAAGGGAGTTGATGACAGCAATTTTTTTCAAAAAACCAGGCTGAAAAATTAATGCACTATTTCGCTTTTCACTGACCTGCAAAGAATTTTACTCTATTATGTGGCTTATCTATATTTTTAAAATCTCTGATATGGTCACATTTCTTGTCTTCAGATTTAGCTGTTTGAATGCTTTGAAACAGATGTCTGGTTTTTCTCTCCTTTTACTCCCACCACTTTTTGGAAAAAATACCCATAAAGCATTGGAATATATATGAATATTTCAGAATCTTTGTTTTTCTCTTTTTAAAATTTCAAATTTTTAATGATACTTCAGCAAGTTCTATTTATCTGTTAATCATATGAGTTATATACAGATAAAATAAAGTTTACACAGTTTGTATGTTTTATCAGTTACACCTTTAATAGTATGACACATTTGCCTTTTGAATTTGAAGAGATTAAGGGTAGCTGGCTGGAAACTTTAAGACAAACCATTGAAAATTCAAGGCAAATTTTCATTTGTCTAAAGAAAACAACAGGAAGATGGGGAAAGTTTCGATCTGCCTGGCCATTAAACAAGAGGAAACATTTACTTCATAGGAAACATCCTCCTTCATTCTTGACATGGGAATGCCAAGGATCTACCATATATTTTAACCTTGTTGTCACAGAGGTGGTAAACTTGTGTGTAAAGGATAGAAGAATTAGTCTAGTTGTGTTTCAAGTTATTTGCATTCATCCATCAGTCTATTAGAAAAAATACATGGGCTTTCTCTCTTATACACAAAAAATGTACATTCCTATATGCAGTCAGTCTCTAAATATACATTCAACAAATATATATGTTTTGATTTTTATACATTTTTGAACAATTCTATTACAAACTCTACATTTTACCGAAATATGAAAGTTCACATATTAGTCTCCAGAGTGCAAATCAGGTTGTTTCCCTTTAAGAAGCAGACTAAATTCAAGATTGTGAAATTGTTCAGGGAAATCCTCTTATAACACTTAACACTACTGATAGATACTTACATGATGAAATGTTCCTACAGATATATATTGAGAAATGGACTGTCATTTGCCTTTATCCCTAAAATCTACATGCAAAGATTGATACATTTTATGAATCTGCGTTTGTTCATGTGAGCTCCCATTTACAGTATTGATTCAGCAACCTTGGAAAAAAACAGATGAATGTAATTAAGTATTCTGTATATACAATTTCCATGATATGGAAAGGTATTTTAGTGTCAGTTTGACCAATTTCCTAGGGGTAGATTACTGGTACAATCAGTCAATCTACCTACCTATCTACCTACCTGCCCTTTCCTTCCAGGCTGAAATATCATCTTGCATAATTTTGGTGTAATTTGCAACTTTTACATTAGATTTTAGATTTTGAATTAAAGTAAAATCTTAAGATCAAATGTATTTAATGTATATTATTTGTTAATAGATGCTCGTGGTCTGATCAGGTGGATGCTGATGGTGAATCCCGAGCGCAGAGCAACTATTGAAGACATAGCCAACCACTGGTGGGTTAACTGGGGCTATAAGAGTACTGTTTGTGATTGTGATGCCTTGCAAGACTCTGAGTCCCCTCTGCTGTCTAGATTCATAGACTGGCATCATCGTTCCAGTGGGCTCCAGCCTGAGACTGATACCAAAATGAAGTGCCTTTCTAAACCAAAAGGATCTGAAGTCCATTTAGAGAGACAGAGATCCCTAAAAAAATCAAAGAAGGAAAATGACATTGCACAGTCTATCCAAGAAGGAGTTGACAACTCATGCAAATTAAATTCCAAGAGGCCAAAAGGTATTTTGAAGAAGAGGAGCAATAGTGAACATCGATCTCACAGTGCAGGATTTATAGAAGGAGTAGTCAATCCAGTATTGCCTTCCACTTTTAAAAAAGAACAAGAATTATGTAGAACAGGTATATCCATTAAGAGTGTTTTGGAGGGGGATATAACGGGTAAATACAGCACTAAGCAGTCTTCCTTAATGCCAAAAAAGGGTATCCTCAAGAAGACTCAGCAAAGAGAATCTGGCTACTACTCATCTCCAGAACGAAGTGAATCTTCAGAACTCCTGGACCATAATGAGGAGGCAGGAAACAGTGACACATCCCCAAACATCATTGAAACGTTAAGGATAGAGTCTCATAGTCATTCCTACAGACGGAAGGGTATTTTAAAACACAGTAGCAAATATTCCACCACTACTGCACATTCAGCTTTAATCCGCTCTGATAGACCAGTGCTGGAAGGCATGGAGGAAGCAGGTTTGTCTGTTGATGGATTATCTCGAAGTTACAGTCGCCCTTCTAGTGTGATTAGCGATGATAGCATTCTTTCCAGTGACTCTTTTGACTTGGTGGACTTGCAAGAGAACAAACTTAGAATAAGAAGCTGTGTGTCAGCTGAAAACTTCCTCCAGATCCAAGATTTCCAAGGACTCCAAAAAAACCGCTCACGACCACAGTACCTGAAACGTTACCGAAATCGGACAAGTGATAGTTTTTCTCTTCTTACAGACATGGATGATGTCACTCAGGTCTACAAGAAGGCTCTGGAGATCTGTAACAAGCTTAATTAGCAGATGGGGAAAAGTAGGACTGGAGAGAAAGGGTCTTGGGTACCTTTATGATGGAGTTGGCCCAATTATCAATTAGCTGACAGTGACAACATTGTTAACTAAGAAGAAGTCCTTCAATTATATTGAGAAAAGACACCTCATGCTTATTATGCAAACTTGTAGCTCATGCAATTAAAATACTACCTAATGTCCAAAGAAATTATGGTAATATATGAAGTAAAATCTCTGGCAGATAGAAAAATATAATGTTCCAGTGGTGTAAGTTGAAGCTAGATAAAATGTAAACTGGAAAAAGGTACTTTTATTTTTTGTTAGAGAAGGTAACTAACCACTGGAAAAGCTATAATGTTAAGAGTAAAAAAAGTCAGCTGTTAAATATAATAAATCATTGGCAGATGGATTTATCATTATCCATAACTTTTAAGTTAATGAAATTTTCTGATTTTCAGCCAAAGGAGACCCTGACTCAGAAATATACACAAACAGGACTGGGATGCCTGCTAAAGACATTGAGAGCATGTTTGCCCAGACAATTATTGGAATTGCTGGTTATCAGGTGATAATGCTTTCTTCTGAAAAGCATTTAGCAATTTAAGTGGGAATTTTCGTTTTTATAGAACTTCAGTTAGCAAGAAATAGCAATGTAGTAAAATGATGAGTTGAGAGAGACAAAAACCATATTATTATCCCATTAGCAGAGACTCTGGAAATCTGTACGTCTGCAATAAAAAAGTTGTTTGAGGTGCCAAGAACCTTTAACAAGTTTCTTTTCACTACTTGTTCATCTATGTAAATTGTATGAACCGTAAAGATTTTCTGAAGGATAATTTATGAAACCATAAGTACATAATGTAAATTGATCTAATATTAGTCTAATCAATTGCAGAATTTGAATTTTATCAAAGACTTTGAGTTTAGTTCTTGCAGACCTCAGGAATTTTAGGACAGAATTCCAGAGCCCTTGTTAATAGGCAGTAGTGTGGAGGGCTGGAAGGGACACAGTGATGAGGATGACTAGAAGGAACACAGTTTATGAGTAAGAAAAAGATATTAGGGTAGTAGACTTCATGAGGAATTCAGTTTAAGAATATATACATATTGTAGATGATATTATTAGGTCAGTGGAGTCAAATTGGAGAAGACAAGACATGATTCGTGGGTGTAATTCTAAAATTGCAATTAAAGGTTTCAACTCCCATAAAGGTACCACTTGGGTTTACTGGATTACATGAATGTAAGCCTCTTTTTAAATAGGCACTATGTGGTTGATAGGCCTGGGCAATTGAGACTTTTGACTTACTTTAGGTCATAGATATCCCATTAAGCAGTTCAGAGTTTCAATACAGTAACGTTATTAAACTAGTTTACAGAATCAAAGTGTTGCAACTTTTAAAAGAAAAAAGGCAAACTCAGATCTAACAACACTTAATAGACTGAGAGTATTTCCTTCATTTAAGCTATGCCAGCTTCATTACAAAGAACATAATTTGGCCCCCTTTAATTTGGGGCTCCAAAATTACAGGAATCTAGTGCCAATTCCAAGGGATTTCAAAGTAAAGATATTAAAATATTAGAGTTAGTGGACAGTTTGGCTGTATATTTCTCATAATTAAGTTGAAATTATTTTGTGTTCAAATCTAAACACACAGGTCAGAGGTAGGCAATCTTTTTGGAAAAGTGGATGCATTCGGAATTTTGGGAATATGTTATGGATGCTTTTATGAAATAGCTGGCATGGGGAGTGGACTTAAATGTTCCTAAAATGGATGCCATATGATCCTGCTCAATTACAAAACACACTATTACTAAAAGACAGACTGGCAAGTTTCTTCCAATTGCCTTCTCTAGCTTCTGTCCACAGAATGCTGCATACTCCAGCTTAATTTTGCATTGTTTCTGGAGAGGTGTGCACACGTCCAAACATTTTTTATGTTCTAAGAATGTCTTTGGAGCCTATAGAGGTTTGCTTTGTAGCAAATCAGTTCCCCTTTAAAAAAAAATAATAATGTCTTAAAAATTAAACAGAAGCAGCAGGGAGCCTGATGGGCACCATGACAGGTATCTCTAGGCACCATGTTACCATTAAGACTACTGAACTAATTAATTTCCTTTCCCAGAATAATGGGAAGATGGTTGCATCCCTCCACAAAGCATTGGATGAAATGATCCAAAATGGCACTAAATGCCTACAGTATCCCTACAATACTTGTCATCTTGACCTGTCTTAGATACTAAATAGAAATGCTTCCAAAGATATTCTAGTAATTTACTAATTGATTGTATCCACCTACCATATCTTTTGTCTTCCAGTTCGTATACTTCCTTCAACCTTGCCAAGCATTTTTTTTTCTGTTCCATCATCTACTTGTACCATATGCCTAAAGTATGCATGTTTTTGCTTGCTAATCATTGTCTCAGGTGAGCAATCAGATTTTATTTGGGCTTGGACTGATTCACTTGTTCTTCCAGCAAGTCATTTTATGCTTAATAACCCTAAATCCATAATTCAAAGTCATCTATCTTCTCACTGTCTCTTAGTGTCCATTTTCACAGCTGTCCATTACCACTGCAATTACCATTGCTTTAAGTATTCTGAACTTTGTTGACGTTGATGTATCTTTCTCTTTCATGATTTTGTATAAGTTTGTTACCGCATTCCTTCTTAATCAATCTACTCATCAGTTCTCCAGCATACAGTTCATCCTTATTATTGAGTTCAAAAAACCAAAAAATCTTCATGTCGATGCTCTTTGTCTTCTTAATATCTAACATTAATTTGGATGTCTCACTTTTTATTTTTACTTTCATAATGAGCTCTTCCAAGTCTTTTTGAATTTTAATTCCAAGTGCTAAATGTGTAGCCCAAAACTATGTTTACTTAATCAGCCTCACTGAGTTCACTGGTGAGATCTTATGTTTGCTATGCTAAGTGATTTCCGCCTTAGAAAGGTACATATGCTTAAAGACACAACTTAAAAAAAAAGAAAAGAAAACAGCATGTTTCAGTAATCTGGATAAATTTTGCTTTAAGTTAAAGACCATGCTTTGATCCAGGAATATGCAAACCTTTCTCCTTTGAAAACTAAGACAGGACTGGTCTGAGTTGTCTTAGAGTAGAACACTGCTAACTTTTGCTACCTGTCCTCAAGCTCAGTTTAACATGCAGTTAATAAATTTTGAGAAGAAAAGGGAACTCTCAACAGCTCCTGGGAAGAACTAAGAATTGTCCTCAAATGGAGCTCTATCTAAGTTGTGGCCCAGGCCTGTCATCTTGTATACAAATGTGAATGACTGATTAACTGATTGCTGCCAAACTGGAAAATGTTCTGTAGGGACTTACTGGCATATTATCATTCCTAGAAGAACCAGAACTCTTGACTGCACATTGTTATTACTAGTGCTGTGTAATTTTTTTTTCCTTATTTAATTTGCAAAGATTTTTTTTTGTCTTTAAAGTTGACTTTTTATTTGTCTTCTTTTAATTTATTGGTCTGAAAGCCATTTCAAAGGTATAATAATATATTTTGGTATAATTTAATTGGTTCTGCATTATTTTACAGCTTTGGCCAAAACGTTACCTTAAAAAATGTTTTGTTTTGTTTTTCATTATGCTTATTGTTGGTTCGATTACTTTGAAGCAGAGGGAAACGCTGGATAATCACCCAAAGTGTTTGTATTTTTAATCTGATCCTGTCTTTTTTTATTAAATAAAAATCAATAAAATGTGAATCACATCAATTTCCCATCTTCACCGTGTCCTCTTTTAGAAATCAGCTTTGTAGTAGTATTTAATGATCATTTTAAGGAATGCTGTGAAATTTCCTAAAAAATGCGCTAGAGAGTTGATGTTACCCTGATATGTAGTTTTTGCAATGCTCTACAATCAGCTTAGCATCTTCATGATCTCATACCATTGTTTGGCAGCTGAGTCTCTTAGGTTTCAGCTTAAGGTATAGAACATCTGGAATCACACTGAAGTTGATTTCCCATTGAAACATGGAAGCTCTGCGGAGCATTGTGAATGGACTGTCTTTCCATTGACAGGAACTCTTGCCTCACCCTATTTTGTGCTTCAAATTGCTTTTGAAGGATTGGGGAGTGTAGAAGGTGGCAGTGTGGAAATGCCCCTTCTCAAGTCTTGTTTTCTGTGGATATGTATCAGAAGATGATGCCAAGAATTTTATCTTCATTTACATAATTTATATCCCACCATTCAGTTGTGTCCAGATATGGTGTGGGAGTAGAGTTTGAAACATGAATGTTACAAGAGATATAATGGACTAAAAGAACTGAGATAATTATTTCCATCTGTAGAATTTAGATCATATCATTTAAATGTGAAAGGTTTAAGATAGTTTACAAAAATAAAAAAAAAGTTCTAAACGGTAGCAAATTAAAATAAACAGAATTAGCCAAATAGAGCAAATAAATGTTTAAAGAGGTTTCTGCTTCCTGATTTAGTAAAAAGCAGTATTTCTAATGAAAACACAGCTTATGTTTTTAAAAGAAATATTTACTTAATTTATAATCTAATACATGGACTTTCCTAATACATAGTATAAAAGAACCGAAATTATACATTATATTAAAAGAGAAAAAAAGCTGTTAGTGTTTGCATAATACAAGTCATAATTAGACAAAATGCTGGCTACAATCTGTCATGATCTTCAGTGACTGAAAGAAAACAGAATTTAATTTTCAGAAACATTGCCTGAGAAAATACCAAAAAACAAAAACAAAAAACCCTACCAATCATATTCCATATTTTATTTATTACAATATTTTTGATAGAGTAATATTCCTGAAAGCCATTTTGCTTTGTTCCCATATCTCCTTTAGATATATATCCTTATTTGATTCTATTGCCATATTCTTCTGGCTTTTATCTTTGGTGCAGAAAGATCAGATCAGATATTTTTTGTTAACATTGACCCTGTGTGCCATGCCATGTGAATATGGGGTCCCTCTAGGACCTCCATCTTTTTATGTGTCATCCCTTAGGGTGGGATGAGCCACCCAATATCCATGATAGCGCCATTCCTCATGAATGCCACATTTTTTTAAAACTTTTTTTTCACTTGGGTCAGAATGAATTTGCAGTCTCTGAACTTTCTTTGCAGCATCTGACTGGGTTATCCGTGATTCTGTGCAGCTGGCTCACAGAAATAGGTCAGCTGTCTGATGGAGTGGCTGACTTGTTTAGCTACATACTGTGAAAAGAGTCACTGACTTCAAAAAGGTAGATCATAATCTAATCTAATCAACATAGTTCAGTGAAAGCCTAGCAGATGACTCTTATGCAAATCTCTAGCTGTGGTATTGACAGGAAATTATAGATATGTAAATTGAAAAGTGTATTCACTGTATTTTGTGCAGATTAGGACAGTACTTATTAACATAACAAGAACCCTGAGCCTCTATAACTCAATAGTTAGGTTTGGGAGGAGGTAACGCTTACTAACATAACAGGGAATAAGGTTTCCCTTGACTGATGGTCTAAATTATGCCAGAAATGCAGATAAGAATCTGAAAATCTCCTTTTCTTTTATGATGTAAAAGTAGAATCTCTTTGTCACATGAATTCTCTTTAAACTTTCAAAATAGGAATAATTTCTTAATCTCAAATGATTGAAAATAGCATGAGATCTGGGGAGAAAATTAGTTATGATTATACCCAAATGGAAGAAGGAATATCCAGAAACATATACATGGAATAATCTGTCACTTGGACTGTGTGGCTAATATAATTAACTAATTCTGCATTTAAAAATGAAAGCGCACATCATACCTTGGCATGTGTTACTTGTTAAGATTGTATTCGTGGCAGAACACTGAACAATTTTTAAATGAAATTTAAATTCAGTCCAATCTAATGTTTATGAACAGGTACACAGTTAACAGATTTAACTATTGGGATAAAATATCTTTTATCCTATAACACAGATTCTCTGTTGTTTTTTGCCAGTGGAAATCTTTTCTGAGCTTATACCAAAGAAACTTTCATTTAAACAAAAATAATAAAAGGGTTCTTGGAAATTAGAATCCAAGTGAACTTAAAGGTTGTTCATAATACAGTTAATATTTCTAAGGTTAGACAGCTGTGATGCCAGGAATGTAGGTCTGACTATTTATCTTCCTCAATGTGGTAACTTCCAGATACACTGAGAATGCGAAGCTATATATCTATCCACAGTGGTCTGCTCTGTCTAATAGATCATTCTTCAGAGTATTAGAGAAGTTTGTCCCATATAGTATAGCTTCCATACAAGTCTGAAAAATTCTATTTCTGAAGCCACTGAAATGCAGTTCCTGTAAATTTATGAATGGAGCCAAAACAGCTAAATCAGTTCAGGTGTAAGAATAACTTGCTTCCAGTGCATTGAGAAATGCTTAAAGGAAGGAACACAGGGTGCTCCATTTTTTTTTTTTTAAGCAAGGGAGGAAATAAAATGACCTTATTTCTTCTAGTGTAATGATTAAATTGCTGTAACTGTAAGTTAACATCTTTGCAAGTAACAAGCCTCAAGACTTAGTGTTCATTCACGATGACTTGAATTATAATTTGACTCAATTTTTGTCAGTCAAATAAATCAGAACTGCTAGATGCACTTCAGTAATTTCCACAAACCTTAAGGAATTAGAACATTTTGAGAACCCTTTCTGAAATTGCAACAAAAAAATAATAGAAGAGGCCGTAGTGATTTTTCAGTTAGGTCATCCATTGCAAAGGTCATGAAAAGCCTTGACCTTTCACCATAGAAATATCTACAGCTGCATAGACATGCATATGGAATAGAAAGCTTTTTGTTCAGACCCAGCAGAGCAGAAACAAACTATTGTTTAAAGGTCATCTCCATTTGCTTTGGTCGTTGAAGAGGGACAAATTGCAAAAAATAACACATTTTAAAGATGTTATTGCAGATCCTGCCTGCAAAGATAGCAGAACATTTATTTCAAGAGAAAAGTCCTTCTGGGGTCAGATGGTAACACAGGCTTTTCCCCATTCCTATGTGCTTATATCAAGAGCTTGCTATAATAGAGACAGGCATAGATAAGTGAGTATCCCAAATAAACGTCATGATTATAGACTTGTGTGCGTCCTTTGTCTGAGAAAGCAGGGTTCCAAACCTTCACTGCCCATTCTGACTGGCTTTCTAAAAATCTTTCCTATTATGTTAGCTGTACCAGCTTCTCCCTGCTGCAGTTCATAATATCTTCTCTCAGTGCTAGTTGTGAATTTTACAGGCTGTTCCTGTTCAATCACTTTTGTCTGGCCCATCAGTCCCTATGTGAAATCTGGCTGTTGCTGGGTTTCTGTGGCCTCCTTTGCTTTTTTCCGATCCCTACCCACACCCCCATCCTCATTATACTACCATAAACACATGAACCAACAAATTATGGAGAAGAAAACACAGGTAGTTCTCACTTAAGGTCCACTCGTTCAAAGTGACTGTTCAAAGTTACAAAGGTGCTGAATGAGGGGGACTTATGACAGGTCCTCGTAGTTGTAGCCATTGCAGCATCCCATGGTCACGTGATCACCATTTGCGACCTCCTGCTGGTTTCCCCATTGACTTTGCTTAGGGGAAGCTGGCAGTCAAGGTCACAAATGGTGATCATATGACCGCGGGACTCTGTGACGTCATAACTGTGAGCCAGTTGCCAAGTGCCTGAATCACAATCATGTGGCCACAAAACACCGGCCCTGCAGGATTTGCCTAATGGCAACTGGGACTGCTGGAATTGCTGTCATAAGTCAGCACAGTCACATGACATTGTACATTACGACCATGTTGCTTAGCAACGGAATTCCTGATCCCAATTACTATTGGTAAGCGAGGACTACCTGAATTTGGTACCAGGGTATAACACCCATTAACTTCTTTTTTTCAGTGATCATATTTTTATGCTTTAAACTGCATAATCACATATGTAAATACATGATATTTTAAGACCATTTAGGAACTTGTCATTTATATTTTATAATAAACAGAGATGCAACTATTTTTCAAGAATAGATCTGTAGTAAGAAACTTTGTATGTCTTCCCTAACTGATGTTTCCTATATATAGTAGCCAGCAAATTCCACTCTCCCTCACACTGATGATGTTACCTAGTTGGGTAATGAAGACAACCAAGCTCAGAGAGCACCAAGGACCCAACAGTTTAACCCCAAGCTACATATATTCTTGTCTCTTGTATCTGAATTACACTGTTTCCTGCATTGTGGGCCCAGAATGTTAGCTTCAAATCTCATTTCAGTTATGAACTTATTGGATGATCTTGGGCTAAAGGTACACCATTCCTCTCTCTAATTCCAGATAACAAGACTATCCCTTTCAAAAATTCAAAATTACATACATATCTCTATCCCAGAATTCCTCCAAAATTCGAACAGTGTATGTGGAATTATCCCAGTTTTTCTTTAAAAAGCATTAATTTATTTAAAATATTTATATCCTCCCCTGAATTCAACAGATAATGGAAATATGTATTTTAAAAAAACAGCAGGAGAAAAACTCATTCCAATCAAAAAGGAAGATTGCACGTAGAACGCGCTCCTGAAAAGGAATATCTTCACTAATTTCTAGTAAGATACGAGGAAAAGACAGGCCTTCCTTAGAATGCAATTCCAAGTCTTGGGGGCCACTACAGAAACATTTCATAAAATTACATACCTAAGCGAGAATAATGGCCTAAGAGCTCTCAGTGAATGTTATGGCTTGGCAGGGATTTTCAACCCAAGTTCAATTGTTTGCTGTGATTTTTTTGTTTCATGCTCTGAACTACAAAACAGAAAAGAAAAGAATGAGGGTTCTTTACCTTTTGGTATGTTTTCAAAGATGCCAACTTAATTCTGATCCAGTGCTGGTGCATAATATTACAGCAATGGCAGGTTACATTGTTTTATCTTGAAGAAGGCAATCAAAGGATGCTGCATTAAATCACATACTAGACCAATTTTGTTCTCCAAATTAAAGACTTAGGAATGTATTAAAGGAAATGAGGGCTTCTCTGCTAGTTTCCTCTTAGCAATGCTGATTTACAGTAAACCTAGGTCTGAAAGAATGGCATTAAAAAAATATCTGAAGAACATGTGTCAGCTTCAATGCAGCAGAGAGGAAATACTGGAAGTGTACAAGCCAACATAATAATGTAGAAGCAATGCTTTCCCGTATAAAGTTTGCTTCCGTTTAATGTTATATTTAAGAGGGGAATTTTGTAGACTTTTCCATTTTGTAAAGAACTTAATGTCCCTTGAAAAGGAAGTAAGAATAGGGACTTGTCCAGACAGCAGTTTCCGCACTTGGGCTGGGAGCACACAGTGCTTTATTTCTTGGAAAAGAACACATATTGGAACTCAGGTCTGCAGAGAAACAGAGATTTTGATATAAAAGTGCTTATCTAAATCCTGCTGTCTCTGGACTTTAGGAGTATATATAGATCATAGACAGGGTGTGGATAAGGTAGCAGAGGCAATCCCTACCATTTCTCCTTAGTGCCATAATTTTTCTCTGTAGGAGGACCAACTATGCATTATGCAGCCCTGCTTTCTCTGCTCTTGATTACCATGATCCCCTTGAATGTAGTAGTGAACACCACCTCGTCCCAATATTGAAGTTAGGTTCAGCCATCAGTCTAGTTGGCTTTGTAGATAGAATGGGCCGTCTTGTCCTTCAGTTCAGCCAATAACATTTCTTGGTGTGCCCTGCAGTCAATAGAATCATTTAGTGAGTATGTTCCTTCTAAGCAAAAATAAAAGTGTTATTACAGGTAGTCCTCATTTAGCGATTGCTCATAGTTACAACAGTGATGAGAAAGTAACTTTGTGACCAATCCTTGCATTTATGACCTTCGCAGGTCTGTAAAGCAAAGGAAAGCTGAAGTAAGATCGTAAGTGCAATCACGGTTTCACTTAGCAACTGCTTTGCTTAATGACTGTTTTGCTGGTCCCGATTGTGGTCGCTAAACAAAGACTACCTGTATTGTAATAATAAGTAATCACACTTACTTTGGAATAAGTAATCATCACTTACATTGATGACTGCAGCTTTTGGACCCAAACAAAACTGCAAGAAAGCAGGGGAATACTATACCTGATGAAACTTATCAAGGATGGCTCCAAGTTTTAGGAGGCTGGTAACAGTGTCAAATTGGAGCTTGTCCTACCTGGATATCTTTGGGATGCAGCTTCTTGTCTGCTTTGTGGAGAATCAAGGGCAGGCGGTCCATTGCTGTGATTAGAAGCACCTAGAATCCTGTCCGCTCTTGGGCTTTTAGAACTGAAAAACCACATTCAGAGGGGAATAAGAAGCAAGGAGGGAGGAGCCAAAAGTTGTGGCAGAAGAGCACAGCCAGAAAACAGCAAAACATATGAAAGCCGGCCAGGCTGTTAAGGCTTAATCAGTGTCAACCAAACCAGGAAGTGTTTTGTATTCCTTCTTGTCTTGAAATCTTTGAAGCTTCTACTCGAACAAAGGCTGTCCCGCAATGAGCTGCCACAGATTTACTGAGAGTAATAAAGGGAAATGGTAATTTATTCTAGACTGAAGCTGATGACCAGGAGTTCCAACCACAAGGATGCAAAGTGTCTCTCTAGTTCTTCCCAGAGAAAGGATAAGTTTTCCCCAGTGGCAAAGCAAGTGTAACATCTAACATTTTATGGAAAGTACTACACTAGAGACACAGTAAAGACAGTTTAATGTTTTCCTTAATAGTCAGAAATATAAACTTTAAAATGCAGTTCTCATCAGTTACCTCCTCTTTAGAGCAGCATGAAAAGCCTCTGTGAGGTTTTAGAAAAACCTGGTAAAATGAATTTATGAGTCAATTTGGGAATAAACACTTTCTACATAGACTTTCCTTATTCTACACGGTCTGTTCCACATCTGAAAAGCTACTCTTGTTAAAGAATTGGAATTTTTTATATATACTAGTTTAAGGAGAATATTGACCTGTTTGCTTGTTGGGTAATGGGATTTTTCTCTTTTTAAACCACAAAATGACTGACAGGATAAATGCTAAGTATTTCTGGAAGAGAAAGAAGAGGAATAAATATATAAAATGCTCAAAGAAGTTATTTTATAGAGACATGTTTGATTGCTATATTTTATAGTTCTTTTGTTACTTTACATGATAAATATGTGATGCAGAGCATTATTTATATATTTATATATCTTTACTAACCACAAGTTTCTGATCCAGTCATTTTGATTGCCTTTGATCAGCAGAGAAATAAATGGAATCGAACTTTTCCTTAAAGAGGTTTATAATGTTAATACTAATCTTTTCATGAAACAATGGAAAAGGGTTAATGCTGTATGCCAACATACCACTGTTTACTATCAGTGATAAAGACTCTGGCTCCAGGAAGCAGCCCCAAACACTACCTAAGGTCCAGTTTGACATGTCAATTCTATACGGCCAACTCTCCTGTGTAGTAGCATATCCATTCCCCGTGCAAATCAACATTTTACACCAGATCTTCCTGGTTGTTTTTTTTTTAATTTTTTTTCTTTAACTTTTGAAACACATCAAGGAAAACACAATTAATGGCCATAAGGATTCCAGTTTTGATTAAAGTTTCAAGAGTCATATAGATTATTGTCTAAGTGTCCAAATAAAGGAAATACATTTGAGGTAAGAAACCAGAAATAAGAGGTCAGTTTCTTCAAAAAGTATGAGTATGCTGGTAGATTTCTGCAAAGTCTTAATTCCCCTTCAGCCATAAACATCACAATCCTTAAATGCTGCCCTGGGCCATTTAGATTCATTGGTCTGGTGGGTGAACAGGTGGTGGTTTTGAATCTGAGTCTTCCTAGTTCAACATCTTAACCACTATACCGCGCTAGATTTTGGCAGGTTTTATTAAATGTGGACACTGTTCCTATGCCATAGCCTTCCACCAAATTTTAAACTGTATATTTATTTCAAGAATGCTTGTCCAGTGCTGTAACTTTCAAAAAGCAGGAAAGTGTAATTGAAGTGGACGTATCAATGTAAACATAATATAGCTATTTTGAAAACACATTGGAAAGAAGATGGTAAACTAGGGAACAGCTGAAGAGAAGAAGTTGGTAATTATTTGGATCCATCAACTGAAACCCAGAATGGGAACAAGCATTCTGCTGTTCCAAAAGCCTCATGCGACTTTACAGACTGTTTATATATAATTCAAGAAAAGACTGTGGTGTCAAATAAGGAAAGGCTGCTAAAGTATAAACAATTGCAACAACAAAAGAGGCATTTTTTGTCATCACAGCATGGTATTCATTTTCAGATTTTGTTCCACCAGGCTTCATCCCTGAGCATCTTAACAGCCTTAAGTCAACTGCAGGGCCTGCAGTCAATTCCTTTAGTGTCCTGGCAACATAGCTTGAACAATGGGAGCAAAGAATTCTTTTTTTTTATTTTATGTGTCAAAACTAGATTTCTGCACTCTGAAAGGGTTGAACTGCCTGGATTTTTCCTCACACCAAGAATCACCTTTCCAGAGCATTGCAGTCTGGAAATGAAATGTTAATTATGAGCAGTAATAGAGGTAATTGGAATATCTTATAATGGATCAGTCAAACCTATGAACCCACCCTGGCACACACACTAGTTAAGAAGCAACATTATATTGGTTAACGTGTCTGGTTATTTTACAGAGCTAGTTAACAAGAAATGGAGAAATGGGGGAATTCTTGTCTTGTACAAAGCATTTTTCCGCGTGTTTGGAGCATTGCCACTGTTTAAATGAAAGTACATTTGTTGCCTTACCATCTGCAGTTTGATTATTTGACTATTCCCTGGCTTGCAGTCAAACCACAGTAGAATACCCTAGCCAGTGATTTACAGTCCAGGCTGCAATTGTAATGGTTTTATTTTAGTTGGATCTCTGTTTGTAGGCTCACTTGTCTTGGTGCACCGTGTTAGAATAACAATGAGAGAATTATTAGGTCTCATTAGCAACCATCCTGCATGGCACGCAGGACTTTTGTTATAGAGCACTGCTTAAATCAGTGTTGTCCAAACTTGACCACTTTAAGATGAATGGACTTCATCTCCCAGAATTCCCCACCCAGCATGCTGGCTGGGGAATTCTGGGAGTTGAAGTCCACTCATCTTAAAGTGGCCAAGTTTGGACAACACTGGCTTAAGTACTCTAGTAGGCTGACTTTGTCTGCTTTCCATAGCTAGGGTGAGGTGTGGGAGGTTGTAGTCAGAAATGAGGGCTATTAATTCTTTTCTAAGCAAATAGAGAAGCCGTGCATTTCCGGGATTAGCAGCTCTACACAATTGCTATGGCAAGGGAACAAGCTCGTTGTTTCCGTCACCAGAGTTATGTAAGATGAGCGTGGGCAGGCACTGATCTTGCAGGATGTATGTAGTTTTATTTATTTATTTTTTTAATAAGAACCCAGGATCCACCAACCATGACCAAAGCCTTAAAGAAATACGTAGGAACTGTCTCCACTGGAAACGCTTTCATTTCTGAGGCATCTATTTGCTTCTATTTTGGTTTAAAATGGATCGGTTGCTCAGAAGGCTGATGTCATGCAGCATAGAGTCTACCAGGTCTATAGCACAAGCGAGTGCCCCCTGTCCATACAAAGTGTTCTGAGGTGGGTGAAGCAAGCAGAGCTGAAAAGGTCATGGGTACCATCAATAGCCTTGAAATTGTGGGGAAAGCAGTAGGGGATGCTGGGGTCTCAGAACATTTTGTTTCTTTTTAAGCCTGTGTACAGGAGTGAAGGTTGCCTTGCATGGGTGGTTCAGCCTCCAATGAAGTCCAGTAAGTTTTTTTTTTTAATTTCCCCTCATTTGTGCTGCCATTTTAGGTGCTTAAAAAAAAAAGCAGTTGCACACATCCCTCCTCAGCTGGTCAGGCAACTTTTAAGCAATTGTCATTCACAACTGTTCCCTCCAAGTCTTGCTATAGTGCTTCATCATTGGGGGGGGGGCAGAGGGATGACTGGAGAACACTAAGAGTGTAGACCAGGAGTATGTACTACCATCAGGGTCAGCCAAGACATGAAGGTCATGCCAGCTGCCCAGCTAAATCAAGCAGGCACCTATATTGGGCAGCAGTGATGTAGATGCTGGAGGTAGATGATAACTTTAGTGACAACAGAAAAGATCATTCAGTATAGGAGAAGGCAGTGGTAAACCACTCGTGTACTTTTACCAAGAAAACCACATGGATAGACAAATGATTGTTGATATACTGCTGGATGATAGGCCTCTCAGATCAAATGGCGCTCAACATGTTATTAAGAAAGAGCTGAGGATCTTTCCAAATTCTAATGGTGTTTATGATGTGGCTATATTAAAACCATTAAAATGCTTAAAAGAAGAAAATCTGAAGCTGCAAAGATCACATTAAAGTGGGAACATGGAACATAAGAAGCATGGGAAAACTCAACACCATGAAAAATGTAATGAATCGACTACGCATTGATATCTTATGCATCAGTGAAATGAAATGAAAGATCATGCTATTTATTATTCAGGATATGAAAAATGGTATTGCTTTTATAGTCAAGAAGGATATAGCAATGACAGTACTTAGGTACATTGCAGTCAGTGATTGAATAGAAGTAGTCCTCACTTAACGACCACATTTGGGACTGGCAACTCCATCGTTAAGTGATGTGGTCGTTAAGTGAAATATCACACGACCACACCTCACAACTTTAGTTCCGCTGCAGTCATTTAAATGAATCACCTGCAGTCATTAAGCCCGACATCATGCGACTGCAACTTGTGACTTGCTGCCAGCTTCCCCATTAGCTTTGCTTGTTGGAAGCTGGCTGTGAAGTTCGCAAATGGCAATCATGTGACCACAGGATGTTGTGACTGTCGTAAATGTACACTGGTTGCCAAGCACCCAAATTCCGATCATGTGACTGTGGGGATGCTGCGACTATTGTAAGTTGGAGGACCAGTCGTAAACCTACTTTTATGCTGTAAGTTTGAATGGTTGCTAAACAGGGAAGTCATTAACTGAGGACTACCTGCAATATCAATTAGATTTCATGGATAACTATTATGACAGTTATACCAGTTTATGCTCCTACCAATGATGCTGAAAAAGAGGAGGTTGATGAGTTTTATGGTCAATTTCAATCTGAAATTGACAGAACATGAAAGCAAGATGTGCTGCTTGTAGTTGGAGATTGGAATGCCAAGTAAGGAGGAAAACATAGTTTGACTGCATGGCCTAAGTAACAGTAATGAAGCAGGAGAGCAACTTATCAGTTTCTGCCAATCCAGTAATGTCTTCATTGCTTACACATTCTTTAAAGAATCAAAACACTCACATCACCAGATATCACATCAACTCTATTATTGGTATAAGGAGGTAGAAGAGCTCATTATAACAGCAAAGACATGGCCAGGGGCTGACTGTGGAACAGATCACAAACTGCTCATATCCAGGTTCCAAATCAAGCTAAGGTGGAAGAACAAAGCCAACCAGTTTCTGCAATATGATATTGAACATATATGCGCCATTTGCAAGGACCTCATCAAGAATTCAAAATCCTGAAACTCATTGATAGAGAACTAGAAGAACTGTGGAATGTAATCAAAGAAATTGTTAAGATGAATGTGAAGAGAGGCTGCCAAAGGCCAAGAAACAGAAGAAACCAAACTAGATGTCAGAATAGATGTTGAAATTGCCAAAAGGAGAAGAGAAGCCAAAGCCAAGAAAGACAAAGTTCTCACAAAGGAACTTCGCTAGAATTTCAGAGAGTTATTAGAAGGTGCAAGAAGCAGTATTACAATAGCATCTGTAAAGGCACTGAAGATGGAAACAGACACAGAAAAACAAAGACAGACAATTTGGCATGAACACAGGACAGAAGCAGCTAAAATGGTAAGTGCAGGCAACTTAGTGTAAATTAACCCATATGCTACAGCGTAACTGAAACAAATTGTGTTTTATAGTGAGGCATTACCATGGTGAGGCATTACCATACATTAAAAAAATGTATGGGCATGGAATGTGTTCAGGTTTTTCCAAAGGGCTGGGAGAAGATAAGAAAATAACCTGCATTTAATAATAATTATCACATGTAAATAACTTATATATTTTGTTTTGAATATTTCAGTTATAATTAAATTATAATATACTATATTCCAACATGGCTTTATAAAGATAGCTTTCCCTACCACACAGCATAGAATGTTAGTAATGCTTTATAAAATATGAATTTATTTCATTAATCTTGAGCCTGAACTTTTACTAACCATTACGTATAATGTCACTGGGAGCTATTCATACAATCTTTACAGTTCTTTCACAATATACAATATCTTTGAGGGAGGTTTAAGTTGAGGATTAGGGATTTGCTCAAGGCCACCCAGTAAGCTTCACTGAGACTGAATGGCAGTTTCAATATGGGTCTTTTCCTGCCAAACCCAATACACTAGCCATCATTCTATTTCCCCAATTGTAATGTAATCTAGCTACATTAACTCTGTGTCAGGAGGTGATAAAAAGACCACCCCATATACCTACACCTGTCCTCAAATCTAGTAGAAAAGATTGCAATGAAGTGGTGAGTGGATGAATCATTAAATCTGACCTTTCCTAATGCATTGTCTAATCCAGTTGATCTGTTGTGTGGGTGGTTAGTTTACTAGTGATGGAATACTCACAGCAACAGAGCTATACTGACTCAGAAGTGTATCTCTGAAAAACAACTGTTTGGATTCTAAACCAACTTTATATGAGAAAGTCTGAGGTCTCCCAACTCAGTTATTGGGCTGTTGTACACAGCCTGGTATTTGCACAAAAGTCTGTTGATGGATATGAGGAAATTTAAAAGTTCTCCAAAATACAAATCCAGTTTTGAAAAAGCTCGGCTGCTTTAAGTGTTTGCTCAAATTAGATTAGCTTCAGGAAAAGTGCTTTATAGAACAAGGATCTTTAACCACTTCTTGGACATTAAGAAAATGTAATCATGAAAGCTGTAAAGTCACCAAACCTTGTAGGAGGAGTGCCATGTTAGTCTATGGTAGTCAAAAATAGGAGTCTGGTAGGACCTTTTCAGACCAGCACATTTCATTAAAAGGCATAAGCTATAGCTCACAAATGCTTATCTCATTAATAAATGTTGTAATTCTTCAATTCACAAGACAGACTCAGGAATCTGTAAAGCACATTTTTAATATGTATTCCTGAATTTTGCTCCAGTTTGGATTTAACATAAATTAGATTAAAAGCCCCTTCTCTCACTTATCTATGTGGATGTTGTAGCAGTGGTATCATAAGAGAGGGAAGTGTCTAATTTTCAACTTTTTATACTCCCTCCTCCTTCTCTGGCCCTTGGTTATAGCAGTATTCAGGCACAAAGAGCGTAGAAAAGACATTGCCCAGTGATGTGATGTTGGTACAGACATGAGAACTATGTGGAAATTATGTTTCCCAAGGGTTCTCATATTTAGAATATTACTGAAATAGCTTTCTGGTCAGGAAGAGGGGAAAAAATCTAATGGAGGAGAAAGGGAAGAGGAGAGAGAAAGAGAGGGAAAAGGTTTAGGAGGATGCTTAAATTATTTTTGAAAAAGTAAAATTTAAGAAAAGTAGGGGAAATTTAGGGATTAGATTTGGTAGACAGAGTGCCTGAAGAACTACGGATGGAGGTTCGTAACATTGTACAAGAGGCAGCAAGTAAAACCATCCCAAAGTAAAAGAAATGCAAGAAAGCAAAGTGGCTGTCTGATGAGGCTTTACAAATAGCTGTGGAAAGAAGGAATGCGAAAAGCAAGGGTGAAAGGGAAAGATATAACCAACTGAATGGAGATTTCCAGAGAATAGCAAGGAGAGATAAGAAGGCCTTCTTAAATGAACAATGCAAAGAAATCAAGGAAAACAATAGAATGGGGAAGACTAGAGATCTCTTCAAGAAAATTGGAAATATCAAGGGAACGTTTTGTGCAAAGATGGGTGTGATAAAGGACAAAAAAGGCAGGGACCTAACAGAAGCAGAAGAGATTAAGAAGAGGTGGCAAGAATACACAGAAGAATTATACAAGAAAGATCTTAATGTTCCTGATGTCCATGCTGGTGTGGTCACTGACCTTGGGCTGGACATCCTAGAGAGTGAAGTCAAGTGGGCCTTAGGAAGCATTACTAATAACAAAGCTAGCGGAGATGATAGTATTCCAGCTGAGCTCTTTAAAATACTAAAATATGATGCTGTTAAGAGCTGCACTCAATATGCCAACAAGTTTGGAAAACTCAACAGTAGCCACGGGATTGGAAAAGGTCAGTTTACATTCCAATTCCAAAGAAGGGCAATGCCAAAGAATCCTCAGACTACCACACAATTCTGCTCATTTCACATGCTAGCAAGGTTATGCTCAAAATCCTACAAACTAGGCTTCAACAGTATGTGAATGGAGAACTACCGGATGTACAAGCTGGATTTCGAAGAGGCAGAGGAACTAGAGATCAAATTGCCAACATTCGCTGGATCATGGAGAAAGCACAAGAGTTCCAGAAAAACATCTACTTCTGCTTCATTGACTATGCAAAAGCCTTTGATTGTGTGGATCACAACAAACTGTGGCAAATTCTTAAAGAGATGGGGGTACCAGGTACCACCTTACCTGTCTCCTGAGAAATCTGTATGCAGGCCAAGAAGCAACAGTTAGAACTGGTCATGGAACAACTGATTGGTTCAAAATAGGGAAAGGAGTACAACAAGGCTGTATAGTGTCACCCTGCTTATTTAACCTATATGCAAAGTACATAATGAGAAATGCCGGCCTGGAAGAATCACAAGCCGGAATTAAGATTGCAGGGAGAAATATCAACAACCTCAGATATGCAGACAATGCTACCCTAATGGCAGAAAGTGAAGAAGAACTAAAGAGCCTCTTGATGAGGGTGAAAGAGGAGAGTGCAAAAGCTGGCTTGAAACTCAACATTAAAAAAATTAAGATCATGGCATCTGGACCCATCAATTCCTGGCAAACAGAAGGGGTAGAAATAGAAGCAGTAATAATTCATTTATTTGGGCTCCAAGATCACTGCAGACGGAGACTGCAGCCAGGAAATTAAAAGACGCTTGCTCCTTGGGAAGAAAGCTATGGCAAACCTAGACAGCATTTTAAAAAGCAGAGACATCACCTTGCCGACAAAGATCCGCATAATCAAAGCTATGGTTTTTCCAGTAGCAATGTATGGCTGTGAGAGCTGGACCATAAGGAAGGCCGAGCACCAAAGAATTGATGCCTTTGAATTGTGGTGCTGGAGAAGACTCTTAGGAGTCCCTTGGACTGCTAGGAGGCCAAACCAGTCAGTCCTAAAGGAAATCAACCCTGATTGCTCATTGGAAGGATTGATACTGAAGCTCAAGCTCAGATACTTTGGCCACCTAGTGCGAAGAGAGGACTCTTTGGAAAAGACCCTGATGCTGGGAAAGATTGAAGGCAAAAGGAGAAGGGGACGGCAGAGGATGAGATGGTTAGATAGCATCACTGAAGCAAAGAACATGACACTGAGCAAACTCCAGGAGGCAGTGAAGGATAGGAAGGCCCCGCTGATATGGTTCATGGGGTCACAAAGAGTTGGACACAACAACTGAACAACAACAGTTGGACCTGGAAATATTAGCCCAGCGGCAAAGGCTGATACCACTGATACCTTTCCATCCTTGACTGAATCAAGGCAAGGACTCTCCCACTAACACTTTTGTTCATTCTTAATCAAATCAAGGCAAAGATGTTCTTTTTCTGTCCTTGACTGAATCAGTCCAAGGCTTAATAATGCATTTTTTTCCAGTGCCATTCATCAAAAACCCCAGAATTAAGCCAACAATGAAAAGTATCCTTTTTCATCCCTTTAATGTTAACTGTTTAACTGGTAAAACACTTATCACATATGCTGTTGTTGTTGTTGTTGTTGTTGTTGTTGTTCAGTCGTTAAGTCGTGTCCGACTCTTCGTGACCCCATGAACCATATTGCGCCAGGCCTTCCTGTCCTTCACTGCCTCCCTGAGTTTGCTCAGTTTCATGCTCATTGCTTCAGTGATGCTATCTAACCATTTCCTTAATTTCCTTATCACATATACACATGACCAACTCCTGGAAAAGAGTGGGTCTTTCTAGGAACTGCCAGAGCAACAACCAATTGACACAAAGCCCAAGAAATTGGCAACCAATTATACTGTCTATATCCAGAATTCAATCAATCCTCTCAATAAAGGTACCTTTTTACTGTAACAAGGTTCAAGTTTCTCTGCAACCTGAAACCCAATGATCGTGTGTGAAAGAAACCATTGGCCTTCCTTTACAATGTTGAGCTCCATTCTTCTTTTTCCACAACGCAGGTAGACACTAATCTTGAAAGCTGTTATAGTTTATGGTTTTTTCATGATCACAACTTGTGTCAGAAAGTTAAAAAAATGTGTGAAAAGTGTTTAGTGAGTTCTTACTTCACAGACGTTGCCTGCAGCATCCAATTATGAAGAGATTTTGAAATAAATGGCACAACACTATGCACATAGAAATATGCACTGTTGTGTTTATTAGGGCTTCCTTACAGGTAAGTGGTGGATAAGATTGCAGGTAGGCTCAGACATTCAGGCCTGGACTTGGTCACCACTTTGCTTCCTATTAGATTCCATGCCAGATCTCACTGTTCTTGCACAAGATCATTGAAACTTCACATGGTTCAGTGGTTTGGCAATATTAACATTATTATTTGTTTTTATTCCTCTTGACTTTGAGGGAGTGTTGCTGATCCCCTGATGTAGAAGAAGGAAACAACCCAAACTGGGAGAAGAGGTGAAGAAAATGTGTTCATGTTTTAATGCATGTTTACCTATAAATATGAAGACCCACTGAATTCCATGAAATTTACTCTCTAGCATATGGCTTCTTCTTTGGAAGAGAATAAAGAAGTGATTTATTCCACTTGTTTAATTTATTTTCTTCTCACTGTACTAGTCAAAATATAGAAATGTGATTTTTGAAGGTCCCCTTTAGCAATATAACACTGAGAATTGCACAGAGCTGCCAACGTAGCCTCAGTGTATTGGACAAAATGTTGAAATACTTTCTATGACCTGATGAATTGTTGATCATTTAATAATAGGGTATATTACTATCATATATTGGCAGAACATGTATGTGGTAAGCGCCATGGAATCACCAAGTAAACTCCTCATTATTTTAGACTTACAAACCAGGACACGTGTTAAATGATATTTTGGGAACCTTCAAATATAATTACCAAGCTGTTCAGCTCTGCAGAAACCCATAATTACAGTTGTACCAGAGCCATATAGTTACTGATTATGGTCCAGCTTTTTTTTTTGGCTGGTAAATTGCACATTTCTTCCTAAAAGAAGAATACTTTTTGTACAAAATAACTTGTGGATGATTCTATTTGATTAGCCACTTCATTTATTTTTCTTGGTTCAAACCAGCCAATCTTTTCACAAATCCAGAACAGATTAAATAAACTATTGACTGTTCAAGAGTTCCTTTTAAATATCCAAAATGGGTTATTTAAAATTAGCTAATTTGTTGACCAGTTCATAAAGAACCCAACAACTAGGGAGAAATAAAACTTCCCTGAGAGGTTTCTTTGGACTTATTCCTCCTTCTGGCTTCTCTCAAAATGCCTCAGATATTTTGCCTCAGAAGAAACCCTAAATTTGCTCTAAATTGCACTGTAGTTATTTGAAAAATCCAATTTTATGCCCCAAGGGCCCTTCAAAATTTACATTAATAAAAATGTGTCCCTAATCGATCAGTGTCATGAAATGCAAAATATTAACAGCAGGATACAATGCAAACAATAATAATCCATGCTAGGCCTACAGTATGTCAAGTGTCTGAGGTTTACTTCAACAAACCACTTCATACCGTGGATGCAAATGCAATTTTTGGTGAGATGATAAGGCAACAAAATTCTCAACAAGGCATCCAGCCTTGAGAATCCAGCAATGCCATTACTGTAGCTAGAAGTTTCCACATGCATACAAGAGGCTCAAGATAATGCAAACAAAGTAATGCAGCAACTTCATTTTGTTTAGCACATCCCTAGTTGTGTCAGGCTCCCCAAAATGGGGCTCAACAGTGAATTTCAATCCCCTGACTTCACTTCGTTTAATCTGGCTATAGGGGACAGACCCCTTCATGGATCACTGCCTTGTGCCAAAGGGGCTTGCATAACTCAGTGAAGCCATGAGCTTTACTGTGCAGGGCCACACAAACGGACAGGTCATGACAGAGAGCTCTGACAAAATATGGTCCACTGGAGAAGGAAATGGCAACCCACTCCAGTATCCTTGCCAAGAAAACCCCATGGACAATGTCAAAAGGCTAAAAGATATGACACCGAAAGATGAGCCCTTCAGGTCGGAAGGTCCAATATGCTACTGGGGAACAGCGGAGGGCAATTCCAAGTAGCTCCAGAAAGAGTGAAGCGGCTGGGCCAAAGCCAAAAGGACATTCAGCTGTGGATGTATCTGGAAGCGAAAAGAAGGTCCGATGCCGTAAAGAACAATATTGTATAGGTACCTGGAATGTAAGATCTATGAACCAAGACAAGCTGGATGTGGTCAAACACGAGATGACAAGATTGAACATCGACGTTTTGGGAATCAGTGAATTGAAATGGACGGGAATGGGTGAATTTAATTCAGGTGACCATTATATCTACTACTGTGGGCAAGAAACCCTTAGAAGAAATGGAGTAGCACTCATAGTCAATAAGAGAGTGGGAAAGGCAGTAATGAGGTACAACCTCAAAAACGACAGAATAATCTCAGTGCGAATCCAAGGCAAACCATTCAACATCACAGTAATCCAAGTCTATGCCCCAATCACTGATGCCGAAGAAGCTGAAGTTGACCACTTCTATGAAGACCTACAACACCTCATAGAACTAGCACCAAAAAAAGATGTCCTTTTCATCATAGGGGATTGGAATGCTAAAGTAGGAAGTCAAGGAGTAATCGGAATAACAGGCAAGTTTGGCCTTGGAGCACAAAATGAAGCAGGGCAAAGGCTAATAGAGTTTTGTCAAGAGAACAAGCTAGTCATAGCAAACACTCTTTTCCAACAACATAAGAGACGACTCTACACATGGACATCACCAGATGGTCAATACCAAAACCAGATTGATTATATACTTTGCAGCCAAAGATGGAGAAGCTCTATACAGACAGCAAAAACAAGACCAGGAGCTGACTGGGGCTCAGATCATGAGCTTCTTACTGCAAAATTTAGGCTAAAATTGAAGAACGTAGGGAAAACCACTAGACCACACAGGTATGACTTAGATCATATTCCTTGTGAGTACACAGTGAAGGTGATGAATAGATTTAGGGGATTAGATTTGGTAGACAGAGTGCCTGAAGAACTATGGATGGAGGTCTGTAACATTGTACAAGAGGCAGCAAGTAAAACCATCCCAAAGAAAAAGAAATGCAAGAAAGCAAAATGGCTGTCTGATGAGGCTTTATAAATAGCTGTGGAAAGAAGGAATGCAAAAAGCAAGGGTGAAAGGGAAAGATATAAGCAACTGAATGCAGATTTCCAGAGAATAGCAAGGAGAGATAAGAAGGCCTTCTTAAATGAACAATGCAAAGAAATCAAGGAAAACAATAGAATGGGGAAGACTAGAGATCTCTTCAAGAAAATTGGAGATATCAAAGGAACGTTTAGTGCAAAGATGGGCATGATAAAGGACAAAAAAGGCAGGGACCTAACAGAAGCAGAAGAGATTAAGAAGAGGTGGCAAGAATACACAGAAGAACTATACAAGAAAGATCTTAATGTCCCCGATGTCCATACTGGTGTGGTCACTGACCTTGAGCCAGACATCCTAGAGAGTGAAGTCAAGTGGGCCTTAGGAAGCATTACTAACAACAAAGCTAGTGGAGATGACAATATTCCAGCTGAGCTATGTAAAATACTAAAAGATGATGCTGTTAAAGTGCTGCGCTCAATATGCCAGCAAGTTTGGAAAATGCAACAGTGGCCACGGGATTGGAAAAGGTCAGTTTACATTCCAATTCCAAAGAAGGACAATGCCAAAGAATGCTCAAACTATCGCACAATTGCACTCATTTCACATGCTAGCAAGGTTATGCTCAAAATCCTACAAGCTAGGCTTCAGCAGTACGTGAACCGAGAACTACCGGATGTACAAGCTGGATTTCGAAGAGGCAGAGGAACTAGAGCTCAAATTGCCAACATTTGCTGGATCATGGACAAAGCATGAAAGTTCCAGAAAAACATTTACTTCTGCTTCATTGACTATGCAAAAGCCTTTGATTGTGTGGATCACAACAAACTGTGGCAAATTCTTAAAGAGATGGGGGTACCAGACCACCTTACCTGTCTCCTGAGAAATCTGTATGCAGGCCAAGAAGCAACTGTTAGAACTGGTCACAGAACAACTGATTGGTTCAGAATAGGGAAAGGAGTACAACAAGGCTGTATAGTGTCACCCTGCTTATTTAACCTATATGCAAAGTACATAATGAGAAATGCCGGCCTGGAAGAATCACAAGCCGGAATTAAGATTGCAAGGAAAAATATCAACAACCTCAGATATGCAGATGATACCACCCTAATGGCAGAAAGTGAAGAAGAACTAAAGAGCCTCTTGATGAGGGTGAAAGAGGAGAGTGCAAAAGCTGGCTTGAAATTCAACGTTAAAAAAACTAAGATCATGGCATCTGGACCCATCAGTTCCTGGCAAATAGAAGGGGTAGAAATGGAAGCAGTAAGAGACTTCATTTATTTGGGCTCCAAGATCACCACAGACGGAGACTGCAGCCAGGAAATTAAAAGACGCTTGCTCCTTGGGAGGAAAGCTATGGCAAACCTAGATAGCATATTGAAAAGCAGAGACATCACCTTGCCGACAAAGATCCACATAATCAAAGCTATGGTTTTTCCAGTAGTAATGTATGGCTGTGAGAGCTGGACCATAAAGGAGGCTGAGCGCCGAAGAATTGATGACTTTGAACTGTGGTGCTGAAGAAGACTCTTAGGAGTCTTTGTGATGCAAACCTTTGTGATAATACCGGGGGAAGATTATACAAAAGCCTCACACTGTTACTTCATTAAATAAGCTGAGCAGGTGATAAAGAAACCCTATGAAATCTGTTCTAGAACTACAGGTTTCTTTAATTTAAAGTGTTGAGTTGCAGTACATGATTTCTTTTTTCAGGGTTATTGAAGAAATTCATTATGCATTTCTAGAGTCACATGAACTTCCAAAATCTGTTGTGGAATAATACTTCATGGCAATGAACAGGCCTGAAATTCACTGTGCCTACTAGTATCCCTCTCAAAATATTTTTGAGCTCAAAAATTGCATCCATGTCATGAAAGTTTATATAAGATGTAAAAAGTTGCAAATGAAAACAAATGTGAACTTTCTTCCTTTTTTAAAAATACAGAATTTTGATGCATACCTGTTATTTTTTATCATAGACCAGTTATGGATAATTTCCCCTTCCAATGATGAGCAGCAATGAGCTGGCTCATGAAGATGGACACTTAGTAGTTCAAAATAAGTAGTAGAGGTGTATTCTGTCCCAGTGCAACCCCCAAACCTACCACAGAATTTGGCATGCTTCATCCAATCATAATAGCGTTACTAGCCTGCAAATTTCATATTGTTGTGGGAAAATATATATAGGTGCCATTATCAGTTACATTTTTCTCATACTATATCATGCAAAAGCAGAACTCACACTCCAGAGCTGAAAATTAATCAGGATAGAATACTTTCTTCGAATGAAAAGGGTAGGACAACTTCTAGAAATGACAATCCGGCCACAAAGCTAATCATGCAGACTTATCCATCTGTAATAACAGTAATGATAAATAGGTTTGCTTGGAGCATAAATCTTTTAATTTTTTATTTCTTTTAAATTATCATCAGTAGCATAGCTTCAGTTTAGCAAAATGCCAACTAATTCCCCACTCAGTGTAGCATTAAGAGACTCAGTTGAAAAAGATAAAGATAGCCACAATAGGTTAAAAGTGGCAAATAGAAGGGGTAGAAATGGAAGCAGTAACAGACTTTATTTATTTGGGCTCCAAGATCACCGCAGACAGAGACGCAGCCATGAAATTAAAAGACATTTGCTCCTTGGGAGGAAAGCTATGGCAAACCTAGACAGCATATTAAAAAGCAGAGACATCACCTTGCCGACAAAGATCCGCATAATCAAAGCTATGGTTTTTCCAGTAGCAATGTATGGCTGTGAGAGCTGGACCATAAGGAAGCTGAGCGCCAAAGAATTGATGCCTTTGAATTGTGGTGCTAGAGAAGACTCTTAGGAGTCCCCTGGACTGCTAGGAGGTCAAACCAGTCAATCCTAAAGGAAATCAACCCTGATTGCTCATTGGAAGGATTGATACTGAAGCTCAAACTCAGATACTTTGGCCACCTAATGCAAAGAGAGGACTCTTTGGAAAAGACCCTAATGCTGGGAAAGATTGAAGGCAAAAGAAGAAGGGGACAGCAGAGGATTATACAGCATCACTGAAGCAACAAACCTGAAACTGAGCAAACTCCAGGAGGCAGTGAAGGACAGGAAGGCCTGGAATGATATGGTTCATGGGGTCACGAAGAGTCAGACACGACTTAACGACTGAACAACAAAATAATTTTCTATAGTCAAGAGAAGGAAACAAAATTATGCATGCTCTGCATAATCTTATAGATAGAATTTAATTAATACCAAATCAGTTTGTGATACTACTTACAATGTACAAAAATCATTAGCCTAGAATGGTGATCAATCTATTCATCTGAGATACATTTTGCATCTCTCAGTAGGACTGAGAGTGAAAGAACAACTGAACAAAACCCAACCAGAATGTGTGGGTTAACCATATCCAGAGCACAGCATCCTCGTGTGTTTTTATTCTTTTTAACCTTTCTATTCAGAAAAAAGGAACAGAATTAGAAAATGGCCAGAGTCTAACTTGAAGGAAGAAACAGGTCTGAAATTCATATTGCTCAGCTATTCTCCTACCTTTCCAACATACTGTTCAAATTATTTTGACAAGGTTAAGAAAAACTATGTCTAAGAAAGGGCTTGCAAGAACTGAATTAAAGTAACCTCCTCCTTTTGTTTCAAGCTACATGATCTACTTAAAGATTGTGCGGCTTGAAGCAAAAAAGCAGCTCAGAGCAGCCAGGGAGAAGTTCAGGCTACCAGCTCTTTCAAAATGATCAATAACTTGAGAGATGGATAAGGAGATATATTTTCTTTCATAATATTACAAGTTAGTATTTGTGAATGGCAAAAAATGCAGAACAGGCAGTACATACTTTTACTATGGAATTCACAATTTTAAGATATAAAGGTGGCCATCAATTTTGAGAGCTTTTAATGAGGAGTAGACAAATTTATTGAGGGTAAGATTAACTATGTCAGTATCAGAAGTATGGAGGGCATAACTGGAAAAGAGTGGCAGCCTCAGGGGAGGTCAAAACAGGCAAGATGATAATCATATTGTGATCAAAGCCCTGCCATTTGTACATGTGATGTTGGTGTATGTTTATAAAAAAAGAGTGGAGGTATGATTGTAATGCAGCAACCACCATCTTGCCTATTTTAACTCTCCCAGGGGATACCATTGACTGGAAGTGTACTGTAGTACTATAATGGTCTGTGAGAATGTCCTTGAGAGTCAGGAAGAAGAGGAGGAGGAGGAGCCACAGACTAGGCAATGGGGAGAGATGTACTTTCAGACTTGCAAGATTCTGTTATTGTAACCTTACAATAAAAGTAGGGTTAGTACTCATGGCTGGTGCTTCTTGTCTGGACTACCTCAAAGGGCTGGCATCAATCTTGCAAGTCTGAAAGTACATCTCTCTCCCCTCGCCTTTACAGTCCAAGAAGCTAGGGAGGGTCCCTTTTGAGACATTTGCAATGCTCCCATTGCTTCTGTGGGCTAGGCTGCCTCTTATCTGACCATTGCCTAGTCTGTGGCTCCTCTTCCTCCTCCTCTTGTCTCTGAAGGACATTCTCACTGACCATTACAAGCACTCCTGTGCTTCCCATTGGTTTTGGATTAGCCTCCATGGGAATAAAATGCATTATGCCATTGGTCTAACCTAGCCCAGTTGTTCTTTTGATTGCCCCTTACTTTCATACATAATCTTGAATTCATTGATAGAAAGGTGGGATAGAAATGTAGAAGCCAAAATAATTTCTGGTCCCTGTTTAATAAAATCTCTTCATTGTGATCAAATAGAATGTTTGTCCTGGTCAATACAAGAGAAATGGCTCCAAGGTTTCTCTGGAAAACAAGCATGAAATAAACAGCATGTACAATGTTTGTACATTTGTAGGTTAATTTAAAAGAAATCACAAAGGCATGTTTATGGTAGCAATATTGTATTGAGGGAAGTCATTTCTGCTCCATAGGTATTCTGTTAACATTTCTGCTTGCAACAGAAAAGGGACAATCTCAGGTTGACATATCAATCAACAAATATACTGCCACTTTTTAATAATAGTTTTCCTTGTGAGAAAGAGTCTCAGTCTACCCTACGTCATTTACTGCACCAATTTGCTCTGTGTGCATACACGTGCAAAGCTAGTTTTGCCTAACCTGAGCACCCTCAAGATGTATGAACTTCTACTCTCAGCCAACCTTGATGACACAGCATTCATAGCAGTTTTTTCCCACACTATAACCTGTGAGGTAAATAGGATCAAATAAGATAAGCAAGAAATGACTTGTTTAAGGATTTAAACCATCTCTCCAGATCTCTAATCATTGTGGAACCCCATTTCCTATCTAGCTTTAATCTTTTCAAAGACAAATCACCATCAGGGATGACGCTGGGAAGGTTGCCTCCTTTGAGGAACTGCCTGTGCGTGTGTCCCAAATCTACAAAGCAGCCCACCCTTGTTCCTGCAGCATGCATTTGGCCAGCTTACTGACAGCAAGCCTAGGTTTAATCAAAGCAGCAAGAGGCATGTGATGTTATGCAAAGTCTGATGTGTTGCAAACATGCCTACGTGCTAACCTGTCTCTATAGAAGGGCCATTTGGCACAGCCAGCTGTATGGCCTCACTGCATGCACAGGCCTGTTTGTCTTTTCATACAAAGCTTGTGTGCAAAATGCAATATGGCAGAAGTCACCCATAGCCTGTATTGTTTTCAAAGAAAGCTAGTCATTTCTTTAAAGAAAGGAAGGAGGAAATTATTCTTGTACTCTTAACCCAGCATGGATTCTGTGACAGCTGCTCAACATAAAAATGATTTTTTTAAACTGGTAGATGAATTATTCTGAATATTTATTTATTTACTGGGGTCTATGCGCTGCTCCAATCCAACAGGATTAGCAGCGGTTTAGTGTGTGCTAAGGGTTTATTCTGCATTTTTAAATACATCCTTGTTCTATCTGATGCATACAAAAAACTTTGGGATATTATTTTGAATGAAAATGAAAAAAAAAATTCTCATAGGCAGGTGGAGGATTCTTGTACTTACCATAGTCACGAAGTGGCCAAGGGATATATGTAGTTTCCTCTGTTGGCTGCACAGTCACCTCTCAGTGGTTTGGAGTTCCCTGTTAGTGTGTGTGTGTGTGTGTGTGTGTGTGTGTACATGTGTGCACTTCAGTTATATTCCAAAAGATGTCTTCATGAAGAAACTCTTTATTAGGATGGTGCAAAACTTTGAATGAGAAGTCTCACAGCATGTGGGAACTTGAACAAAATACTTTTTTTCAGATCATTAAAGCAGCCACGTCTTTTATAAGGCTTCCCATTGTGGAAGTTGCTCCTGGTTGTCCTCCTTATTCAAAGGGTTTGCACAGCCACACTCCTTAGATTAAGCTTTTTCAAATTAGGGTGGATAGTCCTGGAGACTTCAGAGGAATGGAAATGTGTAACAGAAAACACCACCAGCAGCAGTAGAACTAGCAATTGCTTCCAGTAATGAAACTCCACCAAAGAAATGTGAAAGGAACTCTCAAAGAACCTAGAAGAGGACAGAAAAATAGAAGCCTTCTTCGTACAGTTGAGGAAAGACACTTTTGGAAAACTATTCATTTGAATTTCAGTTCAGAACATTAAGGAAGAAACTAAAATTGCTATAGACAGGAGCGAGGGCACACTAAAGTCTCCTCTCCTAGAAAAGGTAAAATGTTTGTCGCATTATTTATTCGCATTGACCAATTTTAAATGCATTGTTCTATAAGAAACTTTCTTTTATTAGAGGTAATGCAAAGCAACAACTTTCAAGAAAATGGAGCCATGTGACATTCAGCAGTTTTAGTTTACAGGCATTACAGTAAAATCTACTTCCTGAGTCTGCTTTCTGTGGGTTCAAATTCCCTGAATTGACATTGGGTTTTGAGTTCCAATGGGATTCTCTCCATGGAAAATAATATCCTTGCCATGTTTTCCACCAGGAATCATCCGCGTCTGCAAGGCACCACCCTTTCCAAGAGCAATTTTGCTTGAGACCTTGCTGACAATTGGCTCTGGTTTGCAGACCATAATACATTTGTTGGGAAAATGGGCCCAAGCTTTGGACCCAAGCTTTTGCCGTTTCAGGTTTCCTAAGGTATGTTTCACACTGCTGTGTTATTATTAACAGCTAGCCATGACTCATTTGCAAAGGATGAAAAAAATTATAAAACCCATAGTTTTCTATGCCTGAAAGATCCATTAAATGGACAAAGACTGTCTTTCGGCAGCAACCTTTGGAAAGCATAAGAAAATGCCAGCTGTCTCAAATCAGAGATCCTGGCAGAGGTTCCTATGCATTTTGTCCTCTATGCCACCGATGTAACTTGGCAGAGGCAGCAGCTTACCAGCTTGGAGGACCATTGCAGACGGCCAACATGTAATGCATTTGCTCCCCGAACTTCAGAACAAGCCAGTAGGTCTCCATTTGGCCTGAGAAATCTCACTGACGGTTCCTGGTTAATTTGCTACTTACAGCTATTTTCAAAAATGACTCTTCCAGCAGCCTTCTTTTAATGTTTTTTTATTTGTTTGTTTGCTTCTTTTTTTTTTTTTTTTGTCCTTTTCATGTGATTTGGGAAGCTTCCCACCACAGTATTATTATTCATTTCTATCTAGGATTAAACAGATCTGATTTCTTGAAGTGATTTTTTTAAAAAAAGCAGTACAATTAAGACTAGAACAAATGTTGGAAGCAGCACCATGCTAATTAGCCTTATTTATTTAACCAGATATGGTTTTCCTTGAAGTAGTTGATACCTGAACTGTCTGAAGCAAGCTCTACTGTCAGTACATCTTGGCGCAGTTCCCCTCTAATGCCAGCTGCCACCATCCAATCCAGGATTACTATAAATCACCTGATGCCAGCACATACAGCAAGAAATCCTCAGTAGCAAGAACAAAGAAATTAACATTTGGTCTCTTGGGCCTTTCCTTTAATCAACAGAAAAGGGCTTCCAGCTAAAAACATCCATCATAGACTTTATTCAACTGCTCTGTGTTCTGTTTGCTTTTCATCCTAAATAATCTTATAAGGAAAAATTGACATGTGATTTTGAAACCTTGGAAAGGGAGGTTTGAACATTCTGCAGGCATTCTAATGAGCCCATGAAGAATGCCAGTTAGGGGGGATTTGTTGGGGGCAAACTACTGATCTAAAAGTACTGTAGGGATCCGTTTTAGCCAAGGCAGAATGAGAATACTATAATTTGGCACTGATCCATCTAAAAGGATCAAAGACCAAAGATGGGCTGCAAACATCTGGATGACCACTAGATGGCAGCAAAGATGGCAATTATTTAATGATAATCTGGATTTTTTCAGGACAGATCTGGTAGCCCTACTGTCCAACTCATGGATATGCAACCTTTATTAAGTTGGCACCAGTATTCCAGGAATTAGATGGGGCAGAGGCTAACACCACCACAGTTCAGGTCTGAATATGGCCCTGCCAGTCGGATAACATTGGGTCCATCACACATGTTCTATTGCCCTGTTCTATAAGAGTTGGCGCTCAAACACAATAACCCTCTTATTGTTAAACTGCTGTAACAGGTCAGATGAGAAGAAAGTGCTATTTCTTTTGTGGACATGCATATAGACACCTCTAGGAAGGTAGCCAGGTTCTGTGCTGTTGCTATCACTGTCTAAGAACTTACAGTCTAGGCCAGTGTTTGTCAAACTTGGCAACTTTAAGATGTGTGGACTTCAACTCCTAGAATGGCTGGCTGGGGAATTCCACACATCTTAAAGTTGCCAAGTTTGACAAACACTGGCCTAGGCTTTCCAGTTGTCCCAATTACGTATGTACTCACCCTGCAACTCTGGAAAGACCATTCCACATAACACATCCTTATGAAATTATTGTTTTGTTGTTTTCATCTTTTGTACTCTAGCTGTGCAGTCTTTTCTGGACATGTGTATCCATTTTCATGACCATAATAAAGCTTACTACTGTACTAGTACTAATGGTTCTCTAGTGCCATTAGAAAATATTTTTCTCAAGAGAGTCATACACGATCCTTTTGAACCAGAGATGCAGGAATTAAATTTGGGATTCAACATATTACAGTTCATTGGTTTTGTTTTGTTTTGTTTTGTTTTGTTTTCCTGGAGGTCACCATAATCAATTATTCAAGGCTAAATTTAGCTTTAATTTTTTTTCCTTCTTCTGAAGATGGAGTTGGTGTAAGTAGCTCATATGCGTCAGTGCAAACTCTAAATGCTACTTTAGAATGATAGATGTAGGTGTTAAATCCATCACAGAAAGAACTTAATATCCTGAGTGCAACTGCATGCTAATCAGCCAGGGAAACTAATCGGAGGAGGCTTGTGCAATTCTTCTTTGACTGGCAGAATGAGTGGCTGGGTAAACCCATCAGTGAAGGGTGTAGTACATAAGAGCTGTCAGGTTATAGATTAGGTACTAGCAAGTTGTACAGACATCCTGATAAGAAACATTCTCAGCCATGTAAGTATGTGGCACAAGCTCCCAAAAGTTAAAGCCTTTGTTGATTATTTTAACCCAACATTTAATCACTCTAATTCTAATTCAGTCTTCTTCTTTCTCTTCATCTTTCTCTATGATAGCACCCAGTTCCTTGCCCTTTGTCCCTGGAGAGCTTTCTCCGTGATTTCTTTTGCCTCTTCATCTTTGTGGAAAGGTCCTTGCCTCCTTCCCACTGGCATAATAAACCTCTTTTTCTTATTATTAATTTTATTTTTTTTAAAAAAATCCTCCCCAAATAAAAGACATATCTAAAGTAGGGTAACTTTGTTAGACAATTTGATAAAGTGCTATGTACAATCTTTGAAGATGGAAGAGGAACTTGACAACAAAGCAAAAGTAGCATATATTGCCAAGATATTTCTAACATGAGAACACACCCCCCCGCCCCCCACAAATTGATTATATTTGACATGCTGGCGTTGACACTCATAAATTCTCATATACATTAATCAAGCTAAGAAACCCACCACAGATACCTTCTAATGAACCGAGATCGCAAAGGGAGTATCCTACTACCTGAAAAATAGTGACTGACTGTAGTTGGTATAGGTAAATATACTGTAGGGGAGAAAGGGTTTTGAAATGCATAGAGGGATGCTTGACAGTTTTCAGTACTGTACATTGTAGAAAGAGTTATAAGGATGATAAAGGAGTTATCCCACATTACTCCAAATTAATTCAGTGGAACTCTTGTGAAATATGAGAAGATTGTCAAAAGATCACTAATGAACCCATCTATTTACAAGATTTAGAAATGCCAAGCAGTGATGGGAGCCCACTGGACTCTGAGATATATCACTAATAATGTGTGTTACAGCATTTCTTTGTTTTTCCAAGTCCTTTTAGGTGAATTCTAGAACTTCAGGATTTGTGGAGTTTCCAGAGCATCATCCTATGTTGAGTAGAGAACTTGTGAGCCTCCAACACTCCTGGCCAGCATGGCCAATGATATGCAATGCTGGGATTAGTACTGCAGCAATATCGAGAGATCAACAGCTTTACCATCCTTGCACTCAAGACTGTAAGCAGATGGTTACGTTGGCAGCTGTTCAAATGCTAAGTTTAAAAGCAAACAGCAGAGTTGTTATCACATTCTCTTTGCCTGGACTAGACCAAATGAAAATGGGGATTTAGTCTCCTACAGGAATGTTTCCAAGAATCTAGCAACATAAGCACTAAGATTTACTTAAAGGCTAAGTGGTATTATTCCTCCTATTTGATTTGCAAGGTGTATGTTTATGTATCCAGCCTCAGGCTATGTAAATAAAATATCTGGGATGTTGGATAAGAAGGTTAGTTTTATGTGAAAGCTATGAAAATTAAAAGTGATCAAGCTTAATTTACACCCAGAAGAGTCCTCTAAGGAGAGCAGAGGATTGAAAGGCTATTTGACCTGTGTCTCAAACTCAAAGAGAGTCTCAAATTTAGATACCTGCCATTAAAAAAAATTAAAATACTGTTTATGGTTGTATGTTTTGTTGTATGTGCCTTATTTTGTTTTCATATTTTTATTTTTATGATGAATTGTTGGAAGTAGCTTTGACCCTTCTGGACCATTAAGGGGGCCTGTTTCCAAATGTTGTGCAACCAACACAAGAAATTAAGACTGCAGTTATATACTAAAAATATGCAGCCTAGTAGACATGCCTAGGACTGTACTATAAGGCTGTAATTCCATATATACTTAATGTTGGAGAAAGCACACATTCATAGGATTGCACAATGTAGTTAAAAGCATCAACTCAAAGGCTGCCAAATCTGTAGCTTCCTCCAGACTTCAGGCAATTTTCACACACAGTAGCTATGAGTTACTCAATAGAGCACTATTTTTTTTTAATATAAAAGTAAAGATGATATCAAATTGAGTTCAACTCTTGATGACTGTATGATAGAGGTGTGGAAAACATTTAGAATTCAAAATGTTTTGAGGTCCAAAAAGTACACTTCAAATTTGAAACAGATTGTTCCAGTCTTACTAGAATTATTTTGGCCCTGTTTTGACTATTTTGGAAATGTTCTGACCTTAAAAATGTCCTGGTTTGAATTCTAAATAATAGTTATATTCCTGATTATATACAGTCACACTGATCAGGTTGCAAACATCACTAATGCAACTGTTCAGCAACCAGTAAGCAGGTTATTTGGCTTTGGAGAAGATTGGAAACATGAAAGATAAATAAAAAGTTATTAGCTATAGCACCTAGATAGAAGTTCCATGTTCAGAAGTAGCACACCCCTGAATTCCAAAAGCCGATGTAAGAGGGCCAACCTACCTAGAGAGATAATTGTCTTCCTGCATTGCATGGAGCTTTCTAGAACAATCTAAGAGGAACAGAAGCTACAGTAAGAATTATTATAATTATATTATTATAATTGTATTATTAGTTTGATATATTTATAGCTCACTTGGCTTTCAAAACAATGTACAAAACTGTTACAAAATCAAAAATAAAGCAAAACTGATACAGAATCTAAAGCTGGAATATTTGGCTCGGTAAAAGTAGAAAACAGCATCTTTCCTCTTCCAAAACTATGGGCATAACATGCAACCAATTTTTATCCCAAGTTAAGCATGCCTCTCTTATCAGGAATCCTTTCATGTTCGGATGGTCCATGGCTAAATCTTAGCACTGATTGATTTGGTCTCAGATGACTGCAGTGTTTCTCACTGGCTGTTTTTTATCTTCTCCAGACAGCTCCCTACATGTGGTTAACAGGTTTCCTAACTAGGTTGCCAAGAGCGGTGAAGTGCCTGTTCAGCACATCAAAACACAGCTGTCCCAAGGTGGTCTGCAGTCTCCTGCAAAGAGTAGCCATCTTTCTACTTGTCACAAATAAACTGAAACTAGTAGCAATAATAGTCATCCTTTTAATCAAGCGGGCATTGGGATCGGCTCTCTCATGTAAATGAGCATTATATCTCAGTGTTAACTCTCTTGTACTAAGCCATTTTTTAAAAGAAAATCAGGTTGGCATTACAGAATACAATTACCTAGTCTGTAAATTGTTAGGAAGAATCTGTAATACCAAACCAACCTCTCAGCAGCAGAAATAAAAGCAGAATTCCCAAGATCTTTGAGGCAGAAATGCTTAAAAGAGTAGTGAGACCAATTTTCTTTGAAGTTGTGAGAAGGCAGGGAGAAGTGAGGGCCTCAAACGAACCATGTTTGCTAAGGGAGAGCGCTGTGCACCATGGGGCAGCCTTGGGGGGACGGCAGGAGGGAGGATGGGCAGAAGGCACACTCACATCAGAGTGGAGAAGGACGGCAGGAGGGAGGAAAGACTGCAGGCAAGAGGCACGTTCGCTCCAGAGTGAAGAGAAGCGGCAGGGGGCGGCTGTCGGGTCAAGTGGGGATTGGAATGTGTATTGCGCTGATTGGATTCGGAAAGTGGAATGTCTGCGGTTTTGCGGTTAATTAGCGGCGCTCCGGGGCGGTAAAAAAGGTGAGATTGTGAGCCAAGCCCTCGTAGGAGGGGAGGACAGATAGGGGGTATAAAAACCTGTCAGACCGTGCTTCGGGGTTCCTCCATTGCTGCGGGAGGGACCCACCTTTGCAAACGTGCCCAATAAAAACTTCTGTCTACTGGATAACCGAACCCGTGTCTGTCGTTTTCTGACAAAATTGGCGAGCCAGCCAGGAGTCCTCGACGTGGACCGGACTGTGGGGAACCGGTGAGTAATCGGCCGTAACACCCCGTTGAGGTGTCTCCCGTTTTCCCGGAGTCGGGTCCAGGACGGGACTCCAATCGCCAGTCAGACAGAAGTAAAGAGGAAGTCGGCCGACGAGGAGACCTCCGGGAGGTCTGGTGAGTACAGCCTACCCATAATCTCGGGGAGATTAGCGTGGTTACGAGGCGTTGGACGCCGCAAGGGGACAGAAGAGTCCGGGACCTTCTGTAAGGTGGGAAACGTAGTCAGGAAGGATGGGTAAGGCGCAGAGTAAGAGTGTAAGGCCAGGGGCCAATGGGAAAAACGCAGTAGGGGGAATCCCCACGGATTCTCCATTAGGACAATTGTTGCAACAGTGGGAGACACCCTGGTTGTGTCCATTCACCAGGGGTCTGGAAAAACCGACCATGATAACTTTGTGCACTAAAGAATGGCGAAAATATCCACTAGTGGACCCCGAATTCCCCTACCATTGGAATCCCCAGTAATTACTGGGTGACCCAACTAAAAAACTACATTGTGGAGCATAAAATGTTAACACAGGAACCCTATGTGGAAGTCTGGTTCCATGTTCATTGGGAGGGGCCTCGACCCAAGTTAGCCAAATTTTTTGTCCAAAAAGAACAGGAGGATGAGGAGGAGGACCTCTGGCTGACTAGACCTCAATGGGGGCCGCCACCTCCTCCTCCTCCTCCTCTTCCTACCGCTCCCCCTCCGGCGCCCCCACCCTATCCCGGGCTGCGGAAAGAGCTGGACCAGCTGAACCAAGACATTCAGAACTTGCCCTTTATTCTAAGGTCGGCCAGTGCCTTCCCCGTCCGGGAAGTCCCGAACGGAACGAACGCACAGGGGGTGGCCGTCACCAGTTACGTAACGATTCCCATCAAACCCAGTGAGTTGAGGGAATTAAAAAGGACCCTCCCTCGTATGCAAGAGAACGCCCATACCGCCGCCGAACAATTGGAACTTTTTCTCGGCCCGGTGGAATACTCCTGGGGGAACTGAATTACATTTTAGCCCACCTCTATACGCCAGAAGAGAGGGGCCAGATTTGGCGAGCTGCGCTCGGGGCTTGGGAGCAAAGGAATGCAAATGTCCCAAATGCCCTGGCCGCAGATACTAAATTCCCTCTGGCAGACCCAAATTGGGATCCCAATAATGCTGAACATCGGGAGAACATGAGAGGAGTTTCCCCCTGTACGACTAGGGGGTCATGGTTCCCCAACCGGGACCCACGGGGAACCCTTGGTAAACATCACGGTGGGTCCCACTGGCGAGGAACGGCAGTTCCTCGTGGACACCAGAGCCTCTCGAACATCCCAGGGATTGCGAAATCCCGGGGCGCATCGGTATCGGTGATGGGGGTGGGAGGCTCTCTGGTCAAGGCAGACGTACTGGAGGAAGTGAGACTGGAGTGGAATGGGAAGGAGGTAACTGCAGATGTGTTACTGATCCCACAGGCGAGAGTGAACTTGCTGGGAAGGGATCTCATGGGTAGTCTAGGAGTGGAGTTGTGGAATGTGGAACAGGCAGAAAGGATGTGTTTGTTGCGGGAGGCGGACATGGAGGTTGTGAACCCTGAGGTATGGGCAGGAGAAGGGGGGGCGGGGCGGTTTCGCATAGCCCCAATTAGCATCCCCTTGAAACCAGGGGTGACGGGTTTGCGGCAAGCCCAATACCCGCTGTCCCGGGATGGGAGGCGCGGGCTGAAGCAACAACTGAGATGGACGGTGCTGCCCCAGAGGTACACCGAGAGCCCCTCTTGTTTGGACAGGCATTGGAAGAGAAACTCCAGGGGTTCCGGGCCCCTGGGGGTTCTCGGGTGCTGCAGTATGTGGATGATTTGTTGGTGTCTGGAGAGAAGGAAGTAAAGGTGAGAGAAGACTCAGTGGCTTTATTGAACTGGTTGGCTGAGGAAGGATTGAAGGTGTCAAAAGGGAAGGTCCAATTTGTGGAAAGGGAGGTCAAGTATTTAGAACATGTACTCCGGAAGGGCGAGAAGTTGATTGATCCTTCTCGGATACAGGGGATAATGCAGTTGAAGCCCCCTCATACTAAAACGGAGGTGCGGCGGTTTCTGGGTCTAGTAGGATATTGCCGGCTATGGATAGATGAGTACATGAGCAAGGCTCAGTTTCTGTATGAGAAGTTGAAAGGATCATCTGACAGGGTAGAATGGACAGACGGGGACACAGAGAAGTGGGGAGAATTACGAAGGAGCCTGGTGACGGCCCCGGCTCTGGCTCTACCGAACTTGCCCCCCCCCTTTCACCTATACGTTACAGCCCATGGGGGAACTGCCATTGGAGTGCTGACTCAGAGACGGGCTGGGAAATATCAACCAGTGGCCTTCCTGAGCAAAGCCCTAGAACCGGTGGTGAGGGGATGGCCGACTTGTGTGCAGGCAGTGGCTGCCGCTGCTGTACTAGTGACAGAAGGGAAAAACTCACTTTTGGGAGCCCCGTGATTGTCCATTCACCCCATCAGATCTTAAGTGTGCTTAGTCAGCAGGCGGCTGCTTGGATGACAGAAGGGAGGATGTTGAAATATGAGACAGTTCTCCGGATAAGTCCTGATGTGGTGGTAGGAACAGACAGGAATTTGAACCCAGCGGAGTTTCTTGCGGGGAGTGGAAAGAATGGGAGCCGGCAGAGCACGAGTGCTCCACCCTGTTGCAGCTGCAAACAAAGACCCGGGAGGACCTGCAGGAGGTCCCGCTGGAGGAGGGTGAGGTCTGGTTTGTGGATGGGTCTAGTCGAGTAGAGCAGGGACAAAGGAAGTCAGGATATGCGATAGTGGCGGCGGAGGGAGAGACAATAGAGAAGGGGGCACTACCAGGGGATTGGTCGGCTCAGCTGTGTGAAGTGCACGCTTTGAAACGGGCACTAGAGTTGGGAAAGGGAGTGTCCCTCACCGTCTACACAGACTCGCGATACGCCTGGGGAGTAGTGCACACTTTCGGGAAAATTTGGCTGGAACGGGGTTTACTCACAGCTGCTGGAAAGGGAAGGTTGCAGGGAGGAAGCAGGTCATTGGGTTACAATTGAGGGGACCCCAGTAGTGAGCCGTGCTGACATGAGGGGGATGGTGGAGAAACTGCACGAAGGGTCTCACTGGGGGGTGCAGGCTTTGATAGACACTGTAAAGCCGTGGTACTGGAGCCTGGGGGTTCGATGGGAACTCCACACCCCTTGGCATCCTGACTCCAGTGGGAAAGTGGGAAGGGCCAACGGGGTGTTGAAGCAACATCTCACCAAACTGGGATTGGAAACAGGGCTACCTTGGACAAAGACACTTCCGGTTGCCCTGCTTCGAATGCGGACAGCCCCTCGCAAGGATGTGGGGGTCTCCCCATTCGAGCTGATGATGGGAAGACCTTTCCTGGCTCCAATGGGAGAGCCTATCCCCGAGCTAAAGGATGCCTTCCTGAGAAAGTATCTCTTGGTACTGTCACAATCTCTCTTGTCTCTAAGAAAACAGGGACTCCTCGCTCAACGGCCCCCTTGCTGAAAGACCAACACCCCCACAAGCCAGAGGATTGGGTCCTGATAAAGACGTGGAAGGATGAGAAGCTGAAATCATCTTGGGAGGGACCATACCAAGTTCTCCTGACAACTGAATCAGCGGTTCGGACCTGACAGGGGGGTTGGACCCACTACCATCGGGTTAAGCGAGCTCCCGACCCCCGACCATGGACTGCCCAACCGGGAGACGGACTCAAAGTAAAACTTAAAAGGAACTGAACTAAGGCAGGGGAGGAGATGACCAACATAAAGGCGTAGAATTGGCACAGACAGCTTTGATCACTGGGGATGATCCCCGTGGGGGGGGGATGTTCTATCATTTTGGGTCTTCTCCCATACCAAGACCCTGGACTAATCAAAGGCAAATGGCTCTAAATCTCTTGGGGATAACCAATGCAACTCAATGTGTATATTTCAACAATACCCAGAACCGTACCCCCCATTGCCCTCAAAAGGTCCTGCTTTCACTTGTGGAGGGGTCTATAATATCCCTTACGCCTCAACCCCTCTATACCTACCTAAAGGTTTCTTTTTGTTATGTGGACATGAAGCTTACACCTATGTTCCAGCCTATAGTTCAGGGGGCCCTTGTGCCATAGGGCGCCTGACCTCTCTATATGCCCTGCCTCCAATACAAGCGCACCCATCAAAAGAAAAAAGAAACAGGGAGCTGCCATCTGATTGTGAGAGTGATGTGACACTCTTGTCCAAAACAGAAGCCATGGCTCTGGCCCTCTCCTTAGTAGGGGTTCCTGCACTAAGCGGAAGAACTTATCTGGACCTAAGGAAGGTGGCCTGCCTCCTGGCTAAAAGTGTCAACCTTACATCCTCTCTCATTGCAGCCCTCACTGAAGAAGTCACTGAGATCAGGAGGGCGGTCATTCAAAATCGGATAGCTATAGACTATCTCCTATTAAGGGCAGGACAAGGCTGTGAATCTTTTCAAGGTCTTTGTTGCTTTAACCTAACCAACAATGAGAATTATATTGAAGCAAAACTAGCCAAGTTGAAGACCTTAGCCTCTCGCATATCCGAGGATCCAGAGGGATGGAATTGGTCGTGGCTCACTAGTTGGTTACCTAACTTTGCTTGGTTAAAACAACTTTTTGTACTAGCCATTGGTTTCATTGCCTTACTGGTCCTAGTATGTTGCTTAATGCAATGTCTCCCTGCTTGTGGGAATTACCTGTCCCAGTGTGTGAAGCCCCGGGTCCGGGACGAGGGAGCAATCCTGTTAGCCAGGTTTGAGGCCCAACAGAGGCGTGAAAAGAAAAAGTGGGGCTTGTGAGAAGGCAGGGAGAAGTGAGGGCCTCAAACGAACCATGTTTGCTAAGGGAGAGCGCTGTGCACCATGGGGCAGCCTTGGGGGGACGGCAGGAGGGAGGATGGGCAGAAGGCACACTCACATCAGAGTGGAGAAGGACGGCAGGAGGGAGGAAAGACTGCAGGCAAGAGGCACGTTCGCTCCAGAGTGAAGAGAAGCGGCAGGGGGCGGCTGTCGGGTCAAGTGGGGATTGGAATGTGTATTGCGCTGATTGGATTCGGAAAGTGGAATGTCTGCGGTTTTGCGGTTAATTAGCGGCGCTCCGGGGCGGTAAAAAAGGTGAGATTGTGAGCCAAGCCCTCGTAGGAGGGGGAGGACAGATAGGGGGTATAAAAACCTGTCAGACCGTGCTTCGGGGTTCCTCCATTGCTGCGGGAGGGACCCACCTTTGCAAACGTGCCCAATAAAAACTTCTGTCTACTGGATAACCGAACCCGTGTCTGTCGTTTTCTGACAAAATGATGTTTTGAGGACAGATTGGCATAACATTTTCTTCACATGTATGGTGCATACATAATTAGATAAATATTTCCATACACCAGGCACCATGTTTACATCCCCGTAGTATCTTATCAGGGAAAAGAGTAATCTGATTTGATTTGTTGTCTAAAAAATTGATATGCCACCTATTTTCCACAGGATTCTAGGCGGCTCACAACAAATAACAGTTAAAATATGACTGCAAAACCCAAATATAAAATATAGGCAAGTCATTAATAAAATAATGGCACTAAAATAAAAGCATTTTAAATATGAACAATAGCACTTGATAAACACAGCAAAGAAGATAATATTTATTTATTTACATTTCAAATTTAGTCACTGCCCATCTCACTCAAGGAGTGACTGAATACACTGAAGGCCTTCCTAAAAATGGGTTTCATCAATGAGACAGGCATCCCGCCCAAAGCCACTAAAATATTTTGTTTCTCTTGATTGTATAAAAAATAATTTTTAAAAACTTGCTTTCTGGTAAGCCATCTTGTGGATTTGGTCTGTAGACCAAAAGGTGAGATCCCATCTAAGGTGGAAAAAAAATGTTTCAGGAGTTGCACAGTGGTATACATGGATTTTTGTGCTGAAGGTTCATTTCTTTGTATCTCCAGATAAGCCCTGAAAAGGCTTCTGTATGAAGCTTTGGAGACCTGCTTTATATCATGGGTTCATTGATGAAAAGATCAGTCAGAGGATAAGCCTTCCCCAAACACACAGATACAGAGGAGGCACTGGGTGTTTCTCAGAAATGCACTCTTAGTTTACATGGATCAATGCTGAGGCTCAATGCAGGACTGGATTTCATTCTACTTGAAATGAAGATGTCTTTTGAAAGTGTTGCTGTGGCCTAGTTGCCATCTCTTCATCTTATTTTATTGGGTAAGAAAGGTGAAACTATCCATTTAGGGGAAAGTAGCAAATCCTTAACATTCCTTGGGTAAACTCAGCATTTCTCTTTTAGTTCTACTGAAAAATGAGTCCCTCTAAAGACCAGCCATATACTTCTGTGCTCTTCATTAGGAAAGAGGATATGTGGTGGAAAGTACACATATTTTTGGAAGATGTTTTGCTCCAGCAGAAAGTCAAAGAAATAACTTGTGGATTTAGCTCCATTTTGTACTGTTATGTGAGTCTGGCTGAGCTCTGCACTCTCTAAATAAGCTCTAAATAAGCTATTATAAATACATGTATAGTTCAAACTCTTCGGCAAAGCTATATTTATTCTGTGTTATAGTCCTGAATCATCAATCAAAGCACTTGTTGGCTTTTGCAGTAGAAATTTTGCTTCAGCTGCAGGACTGGACTTAGTAGAGAAATTAACCTCTTTTCAAACCAATCATTAAGGAAGTCTTATGGGTTTACTCTGTACCAGCATCAAAACCCAAGATCTCTCAACGGGCGTTAGGCCATCATAGTCTCAACCACAGCCAGTCCCAGCTCTGGCACAGCATCAAGTTGGTGCTGACGCTGCTCCTCCATTTCTGATCCAGTCAGCTGAGTGAATTGGCTTTATGTTTGTCGTATTAGGGCAGGATCGGTACTCCCAAAGGAATCTACAAACTTCACAGCAAGAAGTGTCCATAAGAGATTACTGATTATTTTTAACATCATTTTTGCGGTTCCCACCCTTCTCTCACTTTTGGATTCCAACTAATTTCTTCACTGAAGTAACAGCAGAGTTGCCTCATTTCCTTGTTCCCACCTCAGGACTATAAGCTGCTTGCTGCGTATTGAAGGAAGGAGAAAGCATTTAGCTCCGAAGGAGTGATATTTAAAAGCATGGCAAGTAGCACTGGCTGAAACATCAACACAAGAACACCTCCTTTTAGGACTATGACGTTCAAAACCAATCTCCTTTTCCTAATTATATCAAGAAAACAATTCCTAACAAATTCTTTTTCCCAGTACAGATATCTTGCTGGTCATACACACTGATTATGGATGATTAATTCATTTATGAACAAGCAAATGTATTGAAATATATTCTCAAATACTGTGTGGGTGTTTGCTTTTGTGATTGCTTCCCTTTTATTATTTTGTTACTTTTGTCTTCACTATTTGGTTAGTGCACTAATAAAGGTGTACAAATACAATAGCAAAGAACAGAGGGAATATAGAGGTTCATTCAAAATTTTCTTTCTCCCCCGCCTCCTCCTCCCCTCTTGTTTCTCCAAAAAGAACAATTTTGTCATAGTGGTGAGGTTGAGAGAAGTATTGGTCCATAATCACCCAAACAGCTCCACATCTGTAGAGATACTTTGAACTTGCGTCTCTAGTCCTTGTCCAGGATTCCATGTTCTATCTGTAAATATTATCTAATTATAAAACTGTCAGAAGATGTGTGTGTCATTCATAGCACCATTGTTGCATGCAGCCTTTTCCTGTCAAGTATTGCATGTCTGCACGTGACCTATTCAGGGCCACGTGATTGTTTAATGATTGGTGGGGCCAGGACTGTCATTCTCTTTTTTCAGGCACCCTTTGCTTTTTTTCCTTTCAAATACCCTCTTTTCTTTTTTCTTCATCATGCAGAAATTGCTGAGGAAGGAATAGATGATTTCTGTCAGAAGTTTGAACTGGAATGATAAGGTGGTCTACAAGTATGGTTAATATATACAGTATATTCATTGCTTGCAAAAGACTTTTGAAATTAGGGTAAGGGGTGTTGTAGGAAGTAAGGAGCCAAGCTGTTTTAATTTATTTTCATGTATGCACATGTGTATTCTACCTTGCTCAAAGAAGTCTAACATGGTTTCAAATACAGTCCCAACGTATCAGTGCTTATGGGAACTGTAATCCAATCCTTCTGGTGGGTGCCAGATTACAGAAGACTGTTTTAGTTCTTAACTACCACTCCTTAGTATTGATCTTGGCAAATAAAAGTAAATGATGCCCAGTCCTTAGAGTGGGGGGAGCCTTCTGAAAATTCACTGCAAGTCTGAGCCTCTACTGAAGGCACCTGGGGTAAGACGTGACTTCAGCAAAGTAATAAACATCTGAAATTGCATAATGTTTACTGAAGAGATTACATAACTTTCAGACGCACTGACAGGTTTTGCTTTGACTTGCCAATTCTTTGGACGGAGTCCATAACTATTACCTTGTTTTTCCAATATCATTATTAGATTGGAGCATTAGTTGCTCTTTTTTGTTTTGTTTCATATGCTGTCATTTGTTTTTCACTATTATCTTTCCCCTGAAGTCATAGAATCATTATTCTATAACAGTCATGTACTAATGAAGTCCTATCATGCAGGCAGATCTACAGAACTCAAAAGGTACCTGTAGTTGATTTTCTTTCTTGCAATCAGGCCAACCACTTGGCCAAGAGAAAAATGTTGTTTGGATGGTGCATTGGTGCAGATGCTTGTTCTGCAAAAAACGTGAGCAATCATACCACACAGCTATTAATTTTGTAGAAGGTTGATCAGCATACATACCTGAAAATGAATTCACTTACTATTATCCATCAAGCGTTAGATTGCACAGCAAAACCAGTTTATCACAATTTTCGAAGGAATAGCATCACAATACTACTGAGATGCATTTTAAAGACTAGGGTCTATATAAGGCTGTACTCTCACAACATGGTTACCCAGCATTAACGTAATCGTGATTTACTCAATTTACTCAATTTTCTGGCCTTGTACATCACACTAGACCATAAACTAACCATATGGGCTGGGTTGGCAAAACACACTAGGCTAAAATCTGTTTTCTAACTTAATATAAATTCTTAGTATAATCACATCCCACCCCCACCCCACCCCACCCACCCCTTTGGCAATTGGTAGAACTGCATCTTAAGTGGGGAAAAAGCCCTGATTATTTAACTGGCCATTGGGTTAAATTGCTTCAAATTTTATTGTTTTCCAAGTTTTCCAACATTCAGATATCACTGAAAAGTGCCATTGACTCTGTAAGACAATTCAATATAATGATTAACTTAAATCCCATGACTAATGTAAGTTCCATTAAGACTTTGAAGTTTGCAAAAATTGTCTTCTTTTGCAAAACAGGCTTTTCTGCTTTTTTTTTTTTTTTAAACCTTCTTATGATGCTTGCGGATTTCTTTCAAATTTGTCTTAGGGATGTTTTGAACTTATTTCATGGTTGGGGATAATTGTTTGCCAAAAGGGTGTACAAAACTGAATGGATGCAAAAGAACATTCTCTGAAGGAGGAATGAGACAAATGGAATGGAGGATTTAAAAACTGAGCAACTCTGAGAAGCTGGAACTGACAGATTCATCCATTGCTGAAGGTGGTATTTGTTCTACACCGGATTACTTGTTGGACTGTTTTCTCATCTCTGCATTAAGTACAGCTATAAAGTTATCAACAATTGATAAGCTCCTATTGTCGTATCATGTATAAATTGGTTGTTCTTAGGAGAGCTCTAAGCCTCTTTTAGACACTTTATCTCTGGCTTCGTTCCCTGACATCCTGTGCTGCAACCAGAGAGCTTGGACACTGCATTACCTTAACTGGATTCACACATCATGCAAAGCTATGTTTTGTTTTCCCACGTTTTATTGAATAAACACAAGGGCTGGATTTACACATTTCTTTAACCCATAAGATGATTTGTTTGCTTTTCACATGGTATACGAATCCAGTTGTGGTTTGAAAACTTGGTTTATGCTTGAGTGCGATATGTGAATTTAACCATTAAATAAGCCATGGTCTAATGTGTTATGTGAACAACCACTGTCTTTTCACTCTTAGATCCACTTCCTGCTTCAGCCTTCCACATACTCTTCTTCTATAGTTATTATTTCGCTGTTCCAATTGTGTTATCAAAAAATGTGAGCTATAGAAATGGATGGATTGAAGAGAAATTTAGCTGCTTAGTTAAGCAAAGAGCTTTGTTTTGAGGCCAGAACTCTGCTGGCCACAAACTTTAAAAAGTTGAAAAGAAAATCAGATAGCTTCATGGAGGATGAGGTCATAACTACAAATTATGGAGGCTACGAATAATTAGTATCGAACAAGCTATGTCTCTTAATAGAATTGCTTAGGAAGATAAGTGAGAGGGTGCGGTTGCCTAATGTCCTGCTCAGTGCTCTTCATGGACATCTGGTTAATCTACAGACCACATATACTGTATGGCAGTGATTCGGAAATGAGTATTTTCTGCTTTTACATTTTTCTTCTGAAGCGCTCTCACCTTGCAAAACAAATGTCGTCTGAGTTGTGTTTTGCAATATAATTTGAAGATGTATCTCTTGGCCCATGATATTTTGTGTGGTTATATTGTGTTTTATTAGCCTTATTTAAATTTGTTTTAAAACATTTTATATGACTCAGTCACTTAAAAATTTCTAGCAGTTTATAAATGTTTTCAAATGAATATTTAAAAATGAAATAATAGACAGGTATAATAGAAAAAGATTGCTTGTAGGTAAAGTAGGAAAAATGCAAAGAAGATATTAAAAAAAAAATCTTGTACATCTTAGATTGCCCTCTTCTAATCTAGACTTTTAGGAAGGGCTGCAGATCAGTTGCAGAGCACATATGTGCCTGTTCTCAGTTTCAAGCTCCAGAATCTCCAGGTAAGGCTGGGGAAGTTTTCTATTGAAAGATTATCCTAGAGCAGCTGCCAGGAGGATATGAATTGGCAATAGGTATGTTTGGTAGGATCAGCAAATAGCTGTACTAATCTTTCTTTGTTTCCATCCTCCTGTGTTCACTTCTCCTATCTGTGCTTTATGCCATTAAGCCTGGTTTTAGAGTTCTTTAAGGATGATCTATTTCAGGGAATTGATCATCTTCCTGAGCTCCTAGTCAGATGTTCCAGGTGCCATTCAGTCTGTTTATTGCCAACACATTTCTCAATGGCCCTTCACTTCTGCTTCTGGCACCCAAGAAGTTACATGCATCTTTTAGTTTTCCTTTTAATTCATTTCTCAACTTCCCCTGTTATTTTTTTCATCTTCCAGCTTCTCCTCCTAGCTTTTCTTACTTAATCTTATTCCTATAGTTTTTGTCAGGATGGCCCTTGGCATGTCTTGGATTTAAAGGACAAATAGTTCCCACTAATCCTTTCCCATGCCTTCTCTCTTCTTTCAGTATGCACCTTATGTTAATCTATCAGTGCTCTTATGTTCTTCATCAAATTAATATATAAGACTAAGTGGAAATAAAGAGGTTTCTTGGTTAACATATGTTCCAAGGAAGTGTCTGATATTGATCATTGGAGTTGCCATTCAACACATCTGGAAGGCACCATGTTGGAGAAGATTGTGATAGAAAGTTGACTTAAATAATTACATTAGAGCAGTAAATTCCTGGTGAAGGTATAGCTATGTGGTCACTAAGAGTTGACACCAACTTGATGGCACGTAATCAATCAATCAATTTAGAATACAGGTCCAAGTTTAGTTCTTACAGTTGCTAAGATAAGCTATTTTCCTCCCATAAATAAAATTGGACATTCAAGAATTTGTGTTTGTTTCTGGTTAAAGATGTAGACTAGGGTTTGTGTTGATAAAACAACTGCCCCATTGTTCCAGCTTTTTGAGATGTTTTCTGACAGGGCTTTGCAAAGCATTCCAAAGGGGTATTTCAGAAGCTTAGTTGACTGAGTGAAAAAAACCCTCCTCAACGTGTTCAAGCAATCATCTAAGACTCTGAGGAAAAGGAGGGTTATATGGAAAACAAAGCAAGCTCTGAATATCTGCATATTCCTTCTTTGTCAGGGAAATGGACCACTAGCTCTTTTGTCCATCAAAGCTCCAACCTAGTAACTCAGATATTTTTGGCTCTAAATATGAAAGTATCTGGTCACTGAGATTTCAGTAAATTAACCTGATTTCTCTTTCAGTAAATCTAATTATAGAGGTCTTTGTGAGAATCTTGTTTCTGTTACCAAGAATGTGGCACTTTCCCTGGCTGCCTATATATGTATATGTGTGTATTAACAACACTTCTGCTGGGACTGGAATCAACATGCAGAATGCTGGATAAGCCTTCTGGAGAACATGGCTACTTTAATGCTTCCTGGGGGATGTTTTGCTCACCCAGTGCACCCAATGATGAAGTGTCCCTGTCATGACATTGGAAAATTCCAGGATTGTGACTGCTAGACATTGGAACCCTTTTGGAAAGAAACTTCCTGGCCATTGGGACAAACTATGGGCTAACTCAGTATGACATAAGCCCCAAATATACAGGAGGACATTTCAGAAGATGTTCTTCTTTTTCCAAACTAATCTTAGACTGGAAATTGCTACCTTGTAGCAATGCTGACAGCTATCTTTTTTCTCCACCTCTATTGCATTCTCAAGGAGCTGTCCAACAGTGCTTTCCAGGCAGTGAATAGTTAATCTCAGACCTAATTGAGGATACACCAAAATCCTTGAAAATATTCTTCTATCTGCTTCGAGGGTCCGAACTTCATGCTCTCACTGAAATAGTTCCAGTGGAAGAGTTTATTCTGATTACCTGGGACCAGTTTCTTGGGAATGTTTGAGAGGGCCATTTTTTGTATCAATGACACCTTTTGTGATGCAAGAGTAACTCAGTTCACCTCACAGAGGCCTAGAAACTATACAATTTGTCTTTTTGAGGCATCTTATCCAGAAGTGATAGCAGGCAGAATTTGGGCATTTGTGGAAACCTTTCTGACTACTGTCTGCTTTGCTTTACTGTTAGAAGCTGGGGGGAGGGGGTCACATTGCTTCACAAAGCAGCTTTAAAAAGGTATTTTATATGAACCTTCATCAAAGTCAAATACCCATTTGGAACTTTGTACAGCCCTATTAATTTCAGTTGATGTGCTTGATGTGGTTAAAGTGTCTGGGGCACTTTATTTCATTATCTCATTTTGAACTTTGCTCATTTTGGCTAGTCACAATTAGCTAAAGGGATTGACTGAGAAAGTCAAATACAGGTAGCGAATGTCCCTTTGCAAAAGAAGGCAGCTACCAGATTTTCTGAAAGACATAATTGTGTGATTCTTCCTTAAGAAACCCTCTTTGGCCCAGGTGATTACTATTACCATTACCACTGAAAACCTTTACCAAGTCATTATCTGCTCTTTGAACATAGAGATTATAACATCCAGTTTCCCAAAGGAAAGACACAGCATGTATGTTGTTCATGGTGGATATAAATAAATAAATACTAACGAATTCTGACAGTTAGAATCAGGCCTGCTGTTATATTACTGACATGATTCATGCATAATTTTAACATTTTTATTTGAATTCCCAGCAGGATAAATTGTAATCATTTATGTGCACATAAAGGAATAATCACATGCAAACATTTCTAGCTGTTTCTATTAACATATGTACTCAGTCAGTCTATTCTTGGAGATGTAAATCCATCTATTTCATCCCCAAATGTTAACATGCCTGCATGAACCTACAGCATTCATGAAAACAGGAAGGTTCATGAAGAAAATATGTAATACTGACATATCCATTAAGGTACTATCTCTTTTAAAAAAATATTGGTTCTTCCCATTCCTATTTGTTTTTTTCTTCCATTTTCATCCATGTTCACATGGTCCAACTGCGCAGTTACCTGGGCCTTACTGGAGTCAACATCAAGACAAAGAAAATTCTTCCAATTATAAAGTGAATCTAGGCACATTTTGGCAGCCTGGACATATATGATGTTATCTGAGCATTTGCAATAAGTTCAGAAGCATATTTCCATATTTCCAAGGTGCATACTTTGGTAAGGGGGAGATTAAACCTTTCTTCTCCAACAAACTACGGGCCCTAGAGGAATCACTTCCCCTCCTTATGACATGGCAGTAAGAGACTACAGAAACGCTCTTGTTGGTGCCAGAGAAAACTGCATTGACTCAAATACTTCATATGAAGCTGCGCTTAAAGAAGAACATTGGCCAAAGAAATAGAAATAATGAAAGATTAGTAATAGCAAATACTCTTTTTTTGAAAAAGAGAACTCAACAGCCCGGAACAAATCTAAAAGTTTCTAGACAGTCTTGCTTATGCGTAGGGGGATTTCTGCTTGGAAGGGTTGGATATGTCATAAACTCAAAAAGGCCATTGGTGAAGATCTTCATAAAGACTTCTTGGCTTTCACTGTAGCAGAACTTGCTGCCTAATACATAGGCCACAGTTCAAACACTGAGTTATTTGGCAGATTTGCAAAGTAAATTTAGTAGAACTTTAACAGTGAGCAAGAGGAAGCCTTCAGTAGCACAGGGCATAAAATTATATGAGGAAAGCTTTGCCTGTCAGTTATTATTACCATCCTGCTATTAATGGTGCAGGAACAGGGCATATTCAAAAGTCTGGGAAATAAACTGGACCCTGTTGTAAATCTACTGCTACTCAGAGCAGCTTTTGTGGCAGAATGAACTTCTGTCATAAGCACTGAGCAGGCAAGAAGTTCCTCCTAGTCATCTGCTTGCTTGTAGCAGCTGAAGCAGCCACAGTATATTTCTCTTAATCTTTTTAATCAGAAGGGAGAACAAGGTTGCTGTGAAAGGAGAGAAAAATTGCAATCACAGAAAGACATTGCTAGTGTAAATGGCTTACTCAGAAATCATCCCAAAGATTGGGATGCAGTAGAAGACTACCTGGTTCAGCCTCTGTGGTTGGATTTAGCCAAGCATGACATAGTTTTATTTCCACTGATAGTACTAGCAAAGTAAAATGATAGTATGTAAGGATCAGGAATTATTCTCTTTATGTAGGAATTTGTGCCACTTGGCATGCAATAAGATGGTAATGATGATAGCAGTGATCAGCAGTTCTGCTGTGGTAGTGTCTATGGGACAACTAAGTCAGGCGATGCTTAGCTAGATACTTCCCAAATATAATTATGGGGTGGGTTTTTGTCATAAAATGTCAGATATAAATATGGGATGGAATGCCAAATTTTGTGGGGGAAAAAAGGGCTAATCTGCATCCAGAATTTATTCCAGGAAGAAATCATCTGGACAAAGGCCCTAAGCCAACCTTACCCACACGGTCCAAGCGCATTGGGAACCCAATTCTCAGAATACGAAGCCTAGGGTAAGCTATCATTTTTTAAAGAAATATTTTTCCCTTTAGATTAGGAGAAATATAATTTTGAATCACAAACCCTCATAAATCCTTAGTGAGCACAATCAGTTGTAAGAGAGCATGGGATTTGTAGTTCAGATCATATGAGAGACAGCTGGGTGCTAACTCTGCTCTAGATTCAGAAATGTGGATCTAAATAGAAAATATAGGCTAGATACTGTATGAATTTTAACCAAAAGCATAAATTAATTTAGGAAAATAAAATAAGTTATCTGAAGTATGCAATGTTGAGCTAGGTCAGCATATTAACGTTCAAATAATTGTAGTACAGCCTTCCCCAGCCTGGTACTATCTTGAATTACAGCTCTTCTTATCCTCAGTCACTAGTTTGTTAGTAGAATAATAGAATTATAATCAAACATATCTGCAACAATGTCCCTTTTGAACTATTGTTAACTCTCTTCTGCCTCCAATCCTAGATGGGCAGCATCTTTATTTACTGAATTTAGGTAGGAACTCTACCTAATTTGATGACTCAAGACCTGTTGACCATCATGGATGACAGTTCTAGGCTGAATGGGCCTTTGGGATCAATTTTGACATCTTAATCTGTAATGTCTTTGCTATCTGAAGAGCTGCTATCTCCGGGGAGGGGGGCATGCTGAGAAGAAGCTATTTGTCTGACTAGCTGTCTGACTAGCTATCTGACTCTATCTTTCTTGAAATGGTGTGGTCTCACAGTAGCTTTATAATACTTAAGGCTAAGGCTAGAAAGATTAGGGAAACACTTAGATATTTTAAACTTCCAACTACTAGAACAAAGGAGTTATCATCCATGTACATAATGCATCCATTCATTGTTGCTGAGTTAGGACAAGACATCTATTTTAAGAGATGCCCTTTTTGAAAAGCATGTAATGAATAAAATGAAGCCAATAGAAAGGAATATTCTAAGGATCATACAGTCATCCAAACCCAATACAACAGGCCAAGAAATACAGACTTAAAGAGAAATTTAAGCTGTCTTCCTTCCCTGACCTAGGACCATTAAGTTTGCTTGCTAAGACAAATATAGCATCTTATAAAATAAAATATCCATGCTAAGCCACAAAGCTCCAAAGTAACATCTGGTTCTTTTGCTAAAGTACTACCCCTTCTAGCCAGCTATGTAACCCCAGAGACATCCTGTTATATTTCCTATATTTTGCTGTTGTTTTTCCATATGCACACATACATGCTGTCTCATAAAACTGTTGCTATATTCAGAAAGACATTAGCATTGTGCAAAACTCTACTGCATTTACAGTGAAGATCATCCTAGTACAATAGCCTCACCACATTACTTCCCTGAACTGTCCCTTCAGCCAGTATATATGCAGTCTCATTCCCTACCAAATAATGTTATTTGTATAGTTCAACACACACCTCTCTTTTCAAACTCTTTGTTTTATAAAATAAAATTGTATAAATAGTAATGAAGAAATTGAGAGAATCTACTACAGTATTCCAGGACCAAACCACCAAATTGCCTACTTCTGCTTCATAATCCCTTTTGGTGTAAATTGTACATTATGATGGAGAATGTGAAGATGTTCTCCATGGCTCTTAACAGCTTTCTAATAGCATCTAACAACATGCTGTCCTTGTAATGGCCTCTTCTGCTCATACGTCTCCAGAGGGTGGGAGGGTCACAGTATAGTGTCATATGTTGCCTCCACAGGGTGTTATATGAAATAATTTATGAGTACAGTGATGTGGAGATGTGATATCTGCATCATCTAGTGTGGCCTTTAGTCGCTATTGTCTTTCCTTTGATCTTTTTCTTCATCCTGACATTAGTGTAGGAAACCATTTTCAAACATTTTTTCTTTCTCATATGGCAGAAAACTTTTCAGAACGTTGTCTTCTGTGGAAATAAATCTGCCAATTTATAAATTACTGCATAAGCAGGCATTTTAGAAGATGGAATAAAACAGCTTTCAAGCTCCTTCAGATCATAAAACATCTTTTTACCCAGAAATGTATGAGAGACATATCTTGCATTTGGTCAAATGGATATGACTTACATTGGACACCTTATGATTTGATTCAACAAAGTGCCTGTTCATGCCTATCACCACCCCACAACAACTGAATTCTGTCAAACTGATATAGAATTGCTCTTTCTGTATGCATAATAAAAAGAGAGGGTCCTGATATAATATGTATGGTTTTATTATGGTAATGTAACTTCAGCTGGAATTGCATGGCTGAAACAGTATATGATCCCAAACATGCAGAAATCAAATGGCTGCACAGTCTTTCTCCAATTTAAGTTTGCTGTGTCAATAGAAGGGGACCTATATTCCTGTTCCTGTTGACTTCTAAAGCACAAAAGTGTAGCATTCAAACTGGGGAAACTTTGATCCTTTAGATCTTGTTGAACTAGTATTGGTGGTATCCTAGGATCCTTCCCAGTTGACCACGCTAGCTGAGGCTGCTGGAATATAGATCAGAAATTTTTGGTGAGACCCCTGATGTAACATGTCAGCAGCTTCCCTGGTGTTGTGAAGTGCTTTAGGAACACATTGCTTTGATTTCATCATGTAAAATTGCATGTTTTCTTAATTTTGGAAAGAAATCATAAATCATTGAGAGTCTACCTAGAGAATTTTAAGCTGTTACAATCCATTAGTTTAACATGAACTTGATTTCAAATCACTTTCCTAAGAAGTCTCATCTATGTTTTATCCTATTGTGTTTATGTCATTAACAAACAGCTGGCTTTCCCCTTAATGATAATATTGCAGATTTTTTTTCCTCTTTCCCTGCAGATATTGGAATTGCATGTTTTATAGATTTCCTTTGTTTTTCTCTTTCTTTTTCTCCTCTTCTGACAAAGGCAAGATTTTTCAAATGATTGCTTTATCCTAAAAAAGATATGATTGATGTTTGAATTTTAGATGTGATTTGGATCATGGAAAGATGGTGCGTGCTAATGATGGCAAAGCCAACTTGACTTTGATTATTTATTTATTTATAAGATTTATATAGCCACCCATCTTATGCAACTTGGGTGGCTAATGAACAATAAAAACATAAAAGCCAACACAAAAAACTCCCAGTAACTCCAGCTGCCACACATCCCCACACATCCACAAAAAACCCTTTTGGGCTCCAACCTCACACTCCCTGTAATGGTATTGGGAGATGGGGCAAAGAGATGCTGCCTAGGGAATGGTCAGATAAGAGACAGCATAGCCCACCGCTGGAGAGTGGGCAGGGCAAGAGACTCACAAGAGATCCACCCTAGTTTTTCAGGCTGTAAAGGAGATGGTGAGAGAACTGTACTTTCAGACCTGCAAGATTCCGTTAATGTAGCTTTACAATAAAGTAGAATTAGCTTATCTGGTCATGTTTCCTGTCTGGTCTACCTGGTAAGGCTGACACTCCCAGATATTTAAAACATGATGGCTATATTGAATTTCCATTGATCTGCCAGCAATGGATCCCTGGTGTCCTGTTGAAAAGTATACTTTGGGTGGTGTTGATTATTTATTCCAGCCAATTCTCTTTGTCATACTGAATGAGAGCCTCCATAGCTTTTCTAAATCCTATAAGGGTCCTAGAAAGAATGACCGTAGAGGTATATTGCTTGGTATCATCAGGATACCCATGGGATGACCTCTCCCAGCCATCTCATGTAGATGTTAAAGAGGAGGGGCAAAAGAACCAAACCCTGAGGCACCCCACATTGTAGTGGTGTAGGGCTCAATGTCTTGACTCCTGCTGACTGGAAATTGCCACAGAGGAGGGAGAAGAATCACTGTAAAATAGTGCCTCCACTCCCAACCCCCAGAGCCAGTCCAGAAGCTACCATGGTTGATGGTATCAGACACCACTGAGAGATCCAGGAGGGCCAGGATGGATACACCAACTCCATCCTGAGTCCTCACAGGTCATCCTCAAGTGCCACCAACACTGTTTCCGTGCTCTAACCTGGCCTGAACCCTGACTGAGAAGGGCCCAGATAATCCATTTCATTCAGGCTTCTCTGAAGCTGAGTGCCTATCACCTGCTCAACAACCTTCCCTAAATAGGGGAGGTTGGAGACTGGACGAAAGTTGTCTAACTTGGTTGGGTCCGAGGATGGCCTCTTAAGGTGTAGCCTTGTTTATTGCCTTGTTGCACAAAAATTGCAACAATTGGGTTAGATCACAACACCATTCACTAAGGCGACAGAATGCGCCCTGCACGCAGGTTTACAACCTGTCATCCCCCAGCAGGGTCAATCATTTCTTGCTTGAAAGGCTGCTGCCTTTCAAGCAAGAAATGACTGACCCTGCTGGGGGATGACAGGATGTAAACCTGCATGCAAGGCACATTTGACAAGATGAGTGGAATGGATCTTGCCAATTCTCAGGCAAATGACAAAGGAACAGTACTTCTTAGACTGTATACTTAGACATGTGGAGTTTGAAACTAATTATTTCTGCATGCAATGAATGACCTCTGTCACTGAGCTATAGCCCTCTCGCAAAGCAGAGCGGTAGAGCACACACTTTGCATGCAAAAGATCACAGGCATTCCAGATCACAGGGCTAAATAAATTCCTGTGTGAAACCCTGCAGAATGTATTTGTTTGCTTATTTGGTAAGACCACCCAACTCCCCGGTGACTCTGGGCAGTGTACAATATTAAAAACAAATTAACAGTGAGAAAAGAAAATAGTATTGCTGCCAGTACTGCCAGTTTTAGGCTAGATGAATCAAAGGTCTGATGAAGCAGCTTCCTACAGTCCTATCCTATGAAGGTGAAGGAGGAACAAAAAACAGAATGCAGGTAGCCTTGTGCTATTGGAACCAAGTTCTCAAACATCTGGAGTCTGGGACTAGGCTGGATGTAATCCAGGAGAAACATATCCAGAACAGGAATCTGGATGCTGAGGCAATAGGAACAAGTCCATCTGAAGTGAGGCTAGAGGGAACACTGGGCAGATAGGTGAAGGGAAGGCAAGGTGGTAGATCCAAAGAGGGAATTGAACTAAAGAAAGAAGCAGGAAGCAGAGAAAGGGAAAGGTCAAACAGGCAGATCTGGCACAAGAAAAAGAATAAGTCCTGCAAAGGCAAAGTCTGACTGATAATGATCCAAACTGGGTGATGGAGTGATGAATTTTAAAGGATGAGCTCTTTGGGAAATAATCATCAATGTGCTTATAATCATCAATGTCTCATTTCAAAACTTCTAGTACCTAACCAGGCCCAAGGGCAGGCCTGGGTTGATATATTCCAGTAGGAACAGAACTGTAAGCCAATATTTTCCATTGCTTTGAGATTCAGATAGAAAGAGCTGAGCCATGCCTATATTCTAGAGCAGTGAAGAGAAGGGGGTCAAGCACAATTCTCATAGCTGTCCCTGCCAAGTTGCCAGATTATTCTGCCACCACCCATCCTGCCTGCCGTGCTTCACTGAAGCCCATGAGAGCAGCTCCAGAGGAAACAGGATGTGAAAATGCCCTCTGTTTGCAGCCTCTCATACAACAAAAGCCATCTGGTGAACTGAGCTTAATAAACCAGCTTTCCAGCTGAGCATGCTGGGGCTGCTCTTTTATTCAAAAGATTCTGGTACTCATCTTTAAAGGATGTCTTTTAAATAAAAAGAATACCTTTTTAAATAAGACTCCAACCAGCTATCCCAGAAGCTACAACAAATGAACAGGGTGGGTATGGTTTGGTTGGCTTCTGAGTGAAGGTTTGATGGTTCCTTATGTACAGTTGGTCCTTACCCAATGAACAAAGTCATACACAGAACCACTCAGGGCTAGAAGGATCAAAGTCAGAGATGCCATAATAACAGGACAAGCAATTGATGAAGTTGGATCCCTTGCCCTAGCAACGAAGTCCAAACTGAGACAGATCCAACTGACCGTCAGCAAAGATGGATGCAAACCCTGACAACAAGCCACTGACTATTTCCAGTACCTGTCTCTGATATCTTGATGGAGGAAATGCTGCATAGGGCAGAAAGTAATGATGGCCAATTTTGCCTGGCCACAACAGAGGCAGAGAAATAAGCACTTTTGCTGCCTCTGCTGCCAAGAATATGACTTCAAATTGACCTTCAGATAGATCTCACTCCATGCTTGATTTCAATGTTTCACATGTACTCCAGCTGACATCCCATCTGCTTCATCACTCTCAGTTAATCCAAGAGGCTCACTTGGCTCAGCAAGAGGCACTGTGATAGTATCAAATACTGGGTTGTTTCCGTATTCCACAGATCAGCCAAGGTATAAATGATGTGGAAAATTCCCCAAGCATATTCAGGGGTCTATCCAGTTCCATAAGGCTCCTGGGGTGGACCATTTTTAACCCATCCTCCACTCCACCAACAGTTTGTATGAACTGTCAGTCTAAAACTAGCAAAGGAGTGATCCATCCATTGACAGCTGTTTCCTTTTCAAATGACTAGTTCAGTCTAAACCAAATACCAAATCCAATGTTTGTCCTGATGCTTATGTGAAGCCAGATACTAGCTGGGAGAGGTCCTTGGTTGATTTCAAGATGCAGCCTAAAAGAAGGGAAGGTCAGCTTACTTTCCTTTCCCTGACATGGCTTGAATATACACTCCCACCATATATCCACTCACCCCTTATTACTTCAGTGTTTGCTTTCAGGCCATTTGGCATTTTCCATTCCTCACTCTTTCCTGATGCTTCAATTCCAGATTGCAATGAACCAACAATCCAGATTCCTCCCCTTTTCTTGGCCCCCACATAAGCACCCTTGCTTTCAGTCCCAAGGCCTCACTAAGACTCTGAAAGGTGTTGCTATGCTGACTCTAGGAGCGAATCTGTCCTGATATTTGCTCAAGTTGGTGCTACAGATTGTGGCATGAGGGAACAGAGAAAAGGAATACTCTATCAGCCTTGTTACCATAGCAATGCACTGTACAATTGGATGGTTTGTCTCAGTCTCAAGAGTTGCACTTTGAAGTATGTTAAATCACTTGCTATTTTTACAAGTGGTATTAGTTTATATAATGAGTATGGTTTACATCTCCTACATTTATTTACTGCCTGTGGCATAAAGGAGGTTTCCGCACAGTGGATAGTTGATAGCTATTCTATTAGAATTGCTAAGCAGCAAAAATATGACTCAGATTTACTTTTGTGCCATATTAATGTTTTTGAACAAACAAATGAGGTGTTGCAGAAAAGGATGGTTTATCTGGCAAAAGACCAACATTCCTACACAAATTCTAAAAATGGGCAAAAGTTATTTGGACAAACCTAAGATCCAGATTTTCTTCCTCTTAAAAAAAATGATGGCAAAAATCATGAAGGATGGGAACATTGTCAGCTAATCTGTTTAGTGTTAATCTCACTGTGATCTGTTCATTTTTCTTAAAGATTCAGAGGAAAAGGCCTAGTATAAAAAATAGTGTCAGAGCAAAGGAAAACATTAAGCACATCTGCACTATGAATATGGGTATCATTTGGTTGTAAGAGTGTGTAGCAGAAAGGACCTAATACGTATTATCACTAAACCCCATTCTTAATCCCTCCTCTTCTTTTTCAGTGGATAATTTTACTCTTTGTTACCATTATCCAGAGCAGATTCCCCCTTCTGTCACCTTCCAAAAATGTTGAGACTATAATTCCTAAAATTCCCATCATCTCAATTCCTGGAAGTTCCAACATATGTGGAGAATGCCAGGTCAGGAAAGGTCCTGAGATATATTCTCTTCAGATATTCTACACTAGAGTTGTAAAGACACAATTTCTTCTTATTCTTTAAAACAGTAGCTCAAGAATGGAACTTAAAAAGTTAAGCTGTTCAGCCGTTACATTCAGTTCTCTCTAGCAAAGCTTAACCTCTGCAACCACTAATGCAAGTTTATGAAGAAATACAGAAGGCTTCCACAGAAATAAATCATGTTCTTGCTGAGCGTGCACTGCTCACACTGTTATTCTGTTCTACATATAGATCTACATGTTCTGGGAACCACAAACCCAGGCCTGGAGGCTGCAGCTGGCCCATGGCCTTAGAGTTTCATTAACACACTGGAAAACGCTCTCATTTATGTTCACCCTCTGCTGTTGCTTGCAAAGTTTTTGCTCTCGCTACTGATATTAGATGCCAAATAAATATTGCAAATACAATCCTAACTTTTACAGCTAGATTGCTTTCTCTTTTCCTTTTTGGGTTGATTTTTTTTCTAGTTGCTTTGTCTCTATGAATGCTTTGTAATAAAGGATCCCCAGTGATTATCAGGCCCCAACTCTGACCAAGGTGAAGTCTGGGCATCAGCTAGGGAGGCTGTGGGAGTGGCAGGAGTTATACTCTTTGCTGTTGCTCTTAGAATTAATCAAGTTCATCCTGAATGTTTCTGTAGCAATTCAGATGAAGCATATCATCAGCTACATTCTGAGGTCCATAAGGACATTTCAGCTACCCTGGCTGGTTTCTGCAAACTCTGATTATTCCTGACTGCAAACCAAAATATTGTTTTCAAAACTATTGTTGCCATGGTGACCTTAGCTACACACTTTTCAGCCTCATCTTAAAACATCTTGTAAATTTTTATAAAACACCATTTGATACATATATCCTGCCAACAAAAAAATTGAAAAATCCTTCTATCTTTTGAAAACAGTTGCAGGATGATTCAAGGATGTGTTTATCATGATGACTGCAACATCTGATAATCGGATGCATGTGTGAAAGAATCATCATTTTCTTTAAAAAAGAAAGAACTTAAACTCTATATTTATCAATGGACCAGTAGTTTCCCTAATAAATATTAATCATATGTAATAAAATTGTGAAGCCAGTTTGGTGTAATGATTAAAGGTGCTGGACTAAGAGCAGCGAAACTGAATTTCTAGTCCTTCCTTAGCACAGAAGCCAGCTATGTGACTTTGGCCAATTACTCTCTCACAGCCCTAGAAAGAAGGCAATGGCAAACCACTTCTGAAAATATTGGCAAGAAAACTGCAGGGACCTTGCTGTGTAGTCACCAGAAGTCAGGGTTGACTTGAAGACTGTGACAGCAGCATCATACAGTAAAATTAAGTGATGTACTGTAGATACATAGCCAATATGAGCTATGCAGATGAGACCGGCATCTATGCAAGAGAAATGGTTTATAAATATTGGTAGACTAAATTACCAGACTGATGTATGACTGCTTTTTTTAACTAGAATTTGCCATCTTGGATTTGGTTTGGTTGATTTTGATCGTATTTTGCAAAGGCCACAGTTCTCTTGCATCTTCTCAGAATTATTGTAACCATGTCCATAACAAATTCGAGCTTTTATTCCCTTTCATTTCAAGAATGCTTAACATCAGACTCCTGTCTTGTTCTGGTCCAATTATTCCTAAGGCAATTAAGGTGAAACTTCCAAGCTGCAACAAGCAACTGGTGTTTTGAATTAGAAACAGCCCTTAAATTTGCTTATGATTAAAAACAAAACAAAACACTACTTTGGAAATAAGCAGTTTCTCATTTCACTTGTGAGCCTGTATAATTGATTGGATTCTCCATGGAGTCTATTAGAAAACTCTCATTCTTTATTTCATTTGCTTGGATTTTAAAACAGAACACTTTACACAAGAAGGATCATTTTTCATGCTTGCTGAGAGTGGAATTACATCTTATCTTGGCTAACAGAGTTTCCTGAAACAATGTTTGCTAAAATACCACTGATATGTGAGGAGAGATTGCAAATCCCACTATCTTCTAGACTTATGCATTATCAGGAAAGAGATTCAGAGTAAGATGACAATTGACATAATACCCATACTGTATATAAATATTTGCTGCAACCATATTGGAAAGTTTGGGCTATCTTTTTAAAAAATGTCACAGATATGGAAGAGTTATAGAATAGCTAAATTGAAAGCCTAGAATTTCGTCCTGTTGACAAAGAACTAAAAAGTTTGGAATATTTTGTTTAGCAAAAAAAAAATAAAAATGAGTAGGAAATCATGTCAGTTATTTAAAAATTATATCTAAGTGGAAAAAGGAAAGAGAGATTTATCTCACTTGTTCATAACACAAAAAAGATCATCCGCTGAAATGGACTAGCAGGGAAGCAAGAGATAAATTATTTATTTATTTAAAATGATAAGCTGCTTTCAAAACAAAGTTTTCTCAGGTTGTCTTCCAACAAAAAAGAAAATCCTTCTTCATACAATATGCGTAGCAAATGAATAAAATGCCACTAAATGTGGTGATTACCATATGCCTTTGAGAGATGTTGATGCCGTTTTCTTGGCAACAGCATGGATGTAGCTTGGCACTGCCACCTTCTTGGATTTCTTTCAACCTCCCAACCTGGCCTAGGACCCTGAATTTCTTGGTAGACTTCCATCCAAGAACTAACCCCTGCTTAGCCAAGATTTGCTAGGTGCTGTTGCCTAACTGGGCAAGCCAGATGTGTAGAGGTTTTTCACTTAGAATTCAACCAATCTACACAGCAGAGCATTCCCCAACCCTCCACATGCTTTAGATCACACATTCCATCAACTCTGGCAGCCTGATTAATGGTCAGTGATGATGGGAACTGTTGTCTGGTTTGGACAAGATAGACATAGAACATAGTAGATAATATATGAGTTAGAGGAAGGTGCGCATCTTGGAAGAAAAAAGCTTAAGAAGAAATGTTGGGAAAGCCAGAGCTGGCTTTATAACAGTGATGGACAACCTGAGACTTCCAGGGCCATGTGCAGCCCAGAGACCTCTTTTCTGTAGCTCTCTGACTGCGACAGTGAAAACAGGCAGCAATGTTTTTCAACATTATGAAGAAGAAAACACATAAGCATGGAACACTAAGCTCTCAAATAGATGAACATAAATTTTATGTATCTAATACTTGTGCTAGTGTGGCGTTCAACCAGCAAAATATTGCCCCCTCTCCCCCCAACAACTGTGGCTTTCACTAAGCTACTGCCATGATCTCCATTCTCATCCTTGAACTACAGGGTCTCCTGCCTTCCCCTGCTCTCCACTGAGACTTGCCATTTATGCTATAAACAGTGAAACAAATGCCATTGGGAAAAGCTGGTGGCAGTTCAAGAGGCTACCCAACACTTTTCACCAGAAGGTTTTTCCAGCCAACAGTTTGATGCACAGTGTTGTCTGTGCAGGAAAAAAACCCCAAACCCTGGTATTGATTTGAATTCTATAGATTAATTGATAGATGATGTTTGATTTCTTCTGTTTTTCATCTTTGGCAGTCTGTTTTTACATTCATCCTTAATTACGTCTTAAAGTTCATTCCACAGTTCCTCTGGCTCTCTTATCAATGAGATTCAGGACTTATTTATTTAATTGTCAAATTTATGTAGCCACATCTCACAAATGTGACTCTGGGTGGTATACAAAAAAATTAAAACAAGTCTTAAATAGCCATTAAAAACAATTAAACATAAATATAAATAAAACTGCAGGATTCCTGATGTTCTCCTTGAAAATGGTAGGTCCATGCTCAAGGTCAGATTGTGGAAACAGGCTGGCCTTCTTCTCCTTCTCCTTCTCCTTCTCCTTCTCCTTCTCCTTCTCCTTCTCCTTCTCCTTCTCCTTCTCCTTCTCCTTCTCCTTCTCCTTCTCCTTCTCCTTCTCCTTCTCCTTCTCCTTCTCCTCCACAGTCAGTACCTGACCATGTCTTTGGTGCTATAATTGAGCTCCTCCACCTCCTTTTAACAATAATATAGTCTATTTGTTTGTTTGTTTATTTATCAAATGTATATGCACGTATATGAATATTTATATTTCTATGCATTCCATCTAGGGATGTCCATGTATACAGGCAGCCTTTTGGTTGTATGAAGACAGTGTTAGCTATGAAGAAATAATTGGAGTGGCAGAAATTAATCAGTTGTTCTGCTTCATTTCAGTTTCCTAAGCCATACAATCCAACTACATTTTCCTCCTTAATACTTCCAACTTTGGCATTCCAATCTCAAATCACAAGCAGCACATCTTGCATGCATGTTCTGTTAATTTCAAATTGAACTTGATCATAAAACTCATCAACCTCCTCTTCTGCATCAGTGGTTGGAGGATAAACTTGGATGAATGCCACATTAAAGGGTTGTCCATGAAGTCTAATTGATATTATTTTGTCATAGACTGCAAGTACTGTTCATGCTATACCATTCCTATGTAACTATAATCATTCCTTCTTTGTTTTTCATGTCCTGAGTAATAAACATTGTGATCTGAATGAAAGTGTACAATCCCAGTCCATCTCAATCCGCTGATGGCTAAGAAATTTGTAGTCATTTCATTTCATCTTCCCTGTGTACATGCTTCTTACATTCCATGTTCCATCTATAATTCTGTCTTTGCAGGTTTGGATTTTCTTTTCTAGTGTGGCAACATCAGCAACTAGATGTCCCACAGGCTTTAATCTAGCCACATCATAAACACCATTAGTCTCTGAAAGATCCTTGGCTCTTCCTCAACAGCATGTTGAGTGTCATCTGACCTGAGGGGCCCATCATCCAGCATTATATTGTCAATTTTTATATTTTCTATCCATGTGGTTTTCTTGGTAAAAATACAGGAGTGGTTTATCGTTGCTTCTCCCACGCAGCATGAATTGATGCCTTTGCCATTGTCACTGAAGTGATCATCTGCTGCTACATTTTCCTACATTGCTGTTGCCCAATATAGGTACCTGCTTGGTTTAGGATAATATTCACACATTGGGTTACCTTGCTGAGAATATATACTCTCAATGTTCTTTACTCATGCCTCACAGAAACACCGCCCCCCCCCGCCACAATGAGATAGTACAGCACAACTTGGAGGGGGGAGTTCAATTCTATAGAGGAACTATAAAGAACATAGAGCCTGCCTAATTCAGCCTTTAGATGCATAACACTGCTTGCATTAGTGTTAATGGAAGCCACCTCCAGTATCTGCATGGAACATTGGTTCTTTAATCTACTACTGCCATGGAATGCTTTGTGTGAAAAAAATAAGAAGAAGCACAGAAGAGTGATTGGTCCCCTGAAAATAATAATAATAATAATAATAATAATAATAATAATAATAATAATAATAATAAGCCATTTTGAATGTCCTATGGGTGGAGAGTCAGAATATAATCAAAAGAATAAAATATATAATTAGGAAATAATTACTAAGTCTTCTTTCTCTCCCCACTCCTATTTTACTTGGAGTTTATTAAGTTACAAAGTACCCCTTGCTACAGAACTTTCAGGCTACTTTATTACAACAAGGAACACGCAGTCAAGAAATACACTGCAGACTAGCACTTGGTAGAGCAGCCATGAAGGCCTCGGAACAGATATTCAGATGCTGTAATACGTCTGTACCTACAAAGATCAAAAGCATGCAAGCCATGGTATTCCCTGTGACTCTCTATGGAAGCAAAAGTTGGACTTTAAAGAAGCAGGATAGGAAGAGTATTGACGCCTTTGGACTTTGGTGTTGGAGAAGACTCCTGAGAATACTGTGGACAGCCAAGAAAACAAACCAATGGGTCATCGAACAAATCAACCCAGAGTTCTCACTCCGGGCACAAATGACCAGGCTCAAATTATCCTACTTCGGACACATTATGTGAAGTTCTCTGGAAAAGGCTATAATGCTGGAAAGGTGGAAGGAAAGAGAAGAGGACAACTAGCAGCAAGGTGGATGGACTCAGTTACAGTGGTGATGAGTGCACCTTTAGAAGACCTGAAAGACCAGATTAGGGATAAATCATAATGGAGAAAATCTGTCTGTGTAATTGCTAAGAGTCAAAAATGACTTGATGACACATAATCAATCAATGCATTACAACAAACAAATAAACGAAACCTCCTGGAAAATACCTTAAATCACAAAAACTCCTTTTTCTTGGAAAGAGGTAGGATTTTCCAAGGAAAAGCACCTTAGCACCCATCAATTTATAACTCTCCTGATTTCCCTAGGATTTAGAGTTCACACCTTTTTGGGGCTGTATTATGTAACCTGCTGCCGTCCATTACCAAAGGCTAGAACACTTCTTCAAATATACTAGCGTCTGTTTGCACAGCAGCAGGCAGGGAGATGATTAAATGGGGAAAGATGATTCCACTGGTACAATGTGGTCAGAACAAGATTTATTTGCTGCCACAAAAAAATATGTTAGTGGGGTTAGTGGGGAACATAGGATGTTTTGAAGACACTTTCTGATGTGTGTTCCCCATATGACTTGAAATTGTGTCTGAAATGTTGTATTTCACAGAGCTTGTGGTATCTGGAATACTACCAGAACAATACTAGAATGGAGGGTGGCGGACGTGGGGGGAAAAGGATAAAAGGGAAATCTCCCACTCTCCAACTCAACTGTCATCACCAGCCCAGAACCTGCCAGATAACCATTTTGTAGCTATTAATATGTTACCGGGTATCTCTTGTTAGCCTAACCTTCCCTGTAGTGGTTGAATTAACTTTTAATGCTATCAGCTATTAGCACATCCTGTGGCAGTGAGTTCCCAAATAAGTTTCCAAAGGAAGTAGCTGTGTTAGTTTGCAACAATAAAAACAAATAAACAGAACTCCAAAGGATCTGAGGTATGCTAATATCTTTTGTCTGCTATGCATCTGTGGCCAATCCATTTAAGAGAGTGACCTTGAAATATGGAAATGTGACTGTTGTACAATAGTACAGATAGGGAACCTTGGTCTTAAAGATGAGCTTAGATTCCAACTCTTATCATTCCTAGTCAATGTGAGAAACAACCAGGAATATGGAAAGTTGTATTCCAAAAAATATCTGGAAGGCCACAACTTCCATGCCAAGATATAAGATCACTGGTTGATCCTGTTGAACAGGAACTGGCAAATTTTTCAGGTACCAGGAACCATCACCTGATCACAGACATTCCCGTGAATACCCAAAATAAAGACTAAAATCTTGCAAGACTGCAATCTCATCTCCAACTGTAATGTTTTTAAAGTGTAATAATATTATAGATAAAAAATGGAAAAAAGAGAGACTTTTCTGTTCAGAGTATTCATTCAGCCAATTCAAACAATATCTGCTGATGGTGTCAATATAGAACAAAGAATTCTAAACACATACAAAGTGTACATCACTCCATGAAACAGTATTAGAAATAATTTGCTTAGTGACCTTAAATCTTAGTTTGCTTTTCCTCAGTAGATGGCCTAGGCTGAGCTTGATTTACCATTAAACTGAAGAAGTCAAAGCTTTCCTCCTTCTGAGAAACTTTTGTGCCTTGATCCTTTTCGGTTTGTCTACTCTACAAGCCTAAATATTAGTCCATTCCCTAAGCATCAGCTTAGTTCTTGATAAAGAATAGCATCATTTCATCTCTCCTTCATACTGTCAAGTCTAAATCAAAATGTAAGTGAAGCCTCCCTTTGCTGACATGCCAGGCTAATAGGTATTTCCCCCTTCTTTCTCGCTCTAGCACAAACAGTTATAGATGGCTCAAGAGTGTTTGTGTAGAAGCTGGAAAGGATGAGTGTCTTCAGCTAGCTCAGGGTTGTGTGCAGAAGCACTTGTAAAGAAGGAAGAAGCAAGCTAAAATAAACACAACAGCCCCTCAGATGAAAGGTGGTGTTTTTTCTCTTATCACATCCATTAAAATTCCAAGCCAGTAAAGAAGAAAGAACAAGCAGGACCAGGAATCTCTTAGAATTCGCAGGCATCATTTAGGAGGGCAAACAGCTTGGGCTTTGCTCATTTTTCTTCCAGTGGCTTGTCATGATCTCAGACAGGCAGGAGGTGAGCATGGTTTGTTGGCATTGAAGGGAGTGGGGTTATTGCTTAGAGCAGTGTTTCTCAACCTTGGCAGCTTGGAGATGTGTGGACTTCAACTCCCAGAATTCCCTAGCCAGCCATGCTGGCTGGGGAATTCTGGGAGTTGAAGTCCACGCACCTTCAAGCTGCCAAGGTTGAGAAACACTGGCTTAGAGCAACTTTAGGAATCAAGAGAAAGCTGTAGTATATGGGTGTAATTCTGGGAACATAGTTAGACAGAATGATTGATTGAAGTAGGGTTATTTGTGGCAACTATGTGAGCAATCCTGCTTAGATTAGCAGGGCCAGCTCAAGACATTTTGCTGCCTGAGCCAAAGATTTCTCCCCCCATATAAAAACCAGTTGATTGGCAATTGAATCATTCTTCAAGAAGAATTGCAGTGGGGCAACATACTCTACTGCTCTAAAGGCCAGTTTAGACAGCTCCTCTACCTTGTTGCTGCCCCACTTGAGGCAGTGGCTTTGCTTTGATAGGGCTAGCCCTGCTCATTTTCAATTGGATTTAAGCTTTCTTATACTGCTCTCTGCCATTCTTGCTATTTCTCTCTTTTTCTTCTCAAGAAAGGAAGAGGGAAATTGCAGGGGGGCGGGGAGATTTCTCTTGGAAAGAGAGCCAGTTTGGTCTAGTGGTTAAGGCACCAGGCTAGAAACCAGGACACTGTGAGTTCTAGTCTCGCCTTAGGCATGCAAGCCTGCTGGGTGACTCTCTCTCAGCCCAACTCACCTCACAGGGTTGTTGTTGTGGGGAAAATAGGAGGAGGAAGGAGTATTAGGTATGTTCACAGCCTTGAGTTATTTATAAAAATAATAAAGGCAGATAAAAAAATAATTAAAAAAGAGGAGATAACAGGTAACCTGTAACAGTACCATTCCAAATGACAGAAAGTGGTATGCAGCAATGTTTTCCATCACCCTCAGGCAGAAATTTTATATCCATGAATTCAAGATTAGTAAAAATGTGCAGAGACATCAAGATGCACAAGCGGGGTGGGGGGAGCTAAAGCAAATCAGCTAATGAAAGATTGGGGGAAGTGGCCAAGGGAAGTAATTTTGTTTCAGATTTACAAATGTTTTATTTAGCTCAACAGATAATCTTGATCTTTGTTGTGTTTTAATCTATTTAGTTAATAATTTTATATTCTTTAGGGCAAAACCTCCCAAAGCAGCTTATAAAACTGTAAAATGAGAACAGACAGTAATGTCATTGAAGCAAATCCCAAAATCTGATGAAAACAGCAATAGCTAATAACCAGTTTAAAGCTTTTTAAAAAAAATGCTGAATGAAATGGAAAATGTATAAAGACCATGTAAAAGCCAATACAAATGATGTGTGTACTTCTTTAGATAGTGGATTTCAGAAATAGTGGACGTAGTGCAGTCCATACTAAAGCCCCACTGTCTCTGGTATCTGCTACTTTCATAGTGATTGATTGTAGACAGTGTTATAAGACCCATTTCAGGAGTGTGAGGGAGTGTGAGTTTGCTTAGAAACATAGTCATAGAGTTGGAAGGGACCTTGGAGGTCTTCTAGGCCAACCTCCTGCCCAGTGCAGGAATCCTCACACCGTTCTGGACAAAGGCTGTCCAGTCTTGCCTTGAAAACCTCCTGTGATGGAGCACCCACAATTTCAGGAGGCAGGCTCTTCCTTTCTTAATACAGCTCTCATAGTCAGGACCTTCCTCCTTTGTTCGAGTCTGGATCTCTCACTGTAAAGCTTCCACACATTTAGTTCTTGTCTTACCTTCAGGTGCTAGGAAGAATAAAGCTACTCCCTCTGCCCTGTGACATCCCTTCATGTATCAGAAGACCTTTAACCGCTCTTTGTAGGTTTTAGCTTCCAAGCCCCTTACTGTCTTTGTTGTTCTTCTCTGCACTCTTTCCAGTTCCTCAGCATCCTTTTTGTATTGTGACCAGAACTGGACACAGTTTTCCAAGTGTGGTCTGACCAGTGCAACATAGAGCAATACTATCACTTCCTGTGATTTTGACATTATACCTCTATTGATGCATCCCAAAACTGCCTTGGCTTTTTTGGCAACTGCAGCACATTGCTGGCTCGTCCTTAATCTGTGATCTACCAAGGCACCCAGATGTTTCTCACAAGTACTATTGCTAAGACAGGTACAAACTATCTTGTACCTGTACATCTGGTTTTTCCTGCCTAAGTGCAGAACCTTACATTTCTCAACACTGAACAATGTTTTGTTGGATATGGCCAACAAGTTTAAGTTCAAATTTATCAAGATCTTTTTGAATCTTGAGCCTGTCTTCAGGGTATTAGCAGTTTCCCCCAGCTTTGGGTCATCCACAAATTTTACAAGTATACCTTCTATTCACTCATCTAAGTCATTTATGAAGATGTTGAACAGTATTGGGTCCAGGATAGAACCCTAAGGAACCCCACTACATATCTCCCCCCATGTGGACATAGACCCATTAAGGATCACATGTTGGCTATGGTTGTTCAGCCAACTGTGAATCCATCTGATAGTGGGACCATCTAGCCCACATTTTTCCAGTTTATCAAGAAGAAGACTATAGTCTACCTTATCAAATGCCTTATTGAAGTCCAAGTATACTACATCCACAGCATTCCCTTGGTCCACCAATCAAGTCATATTGTCAAAGAAAGCAATAAGATTTGTTTGGCACAACCTGTTTTTAACAAATCCACACTGGCTTCTGGTAACCACACTATTCATTTCTAAATGCCTGCAAACCCCCTGCTTAATTATCTTTTCTACACTTTTCTCAGGTATTGACGCCAAGCTGATTGGTCTGTAGTTTTTGGGTCCACTTTTTTTCCGTTTCTTAAATATTGGAACTATGTTGGCTCTTCTCCAGTCTTCTAGCACTTCCCTTGTGCTCCAGAATTTCTCGAAGATTTCAGTCAATGGCTCTGAGATGACATCTGCCAGTTCCTTTAACATCCTGAGATGTAATCCATCTGCCTTAGGAGACTTGAATTCATTCAAAGCTACTAGGTATTCTCTCACCAATTCCTGACCTATTTTGATCTGCATTTCTTGTCTGCTCCCCACAGTGCCAGTTCTGACAAGCTGGGCTGCTATTTCCTTTTGTGAAAAAACAGATGCATAATAGGAGTTAGGCAGATCTGCTTTCTCCCTGTTGCCTGTCACCATCTTGCCATCTTCTCCATCATGTGAGCCAGTTGTTACCCTGACTTTCCTCTTCTTCCAGACATACCCAAGGAACCCTTTTTTGTTATGTTTGGCATTGATAGCAAGCCTTACCTCATGCTGAGCCTTAGTTTCCCTGATCCCATCCTTGCAGATTCAGGCTATTTCCTGATATTCTGTTTTTGTTATGTGCCCCTCTTTCCATTTTTTTATACATGTTCTTTTTGTTTCTCAATTTATAAGAGAGGCCTTTGTTCAACCATGCTGGTCTCATCAGGTGTCTCCCATTTTTTTTTCTTTCTGGTATTGATTGTGTTTGGGTCTCAATTATCTCATTTTTCAGAATTTTCCAACTCTTCTGAACTGTTTTTCCCTTCAGGCTTCCCATCCATGGAACCCTTCCTATGTTTTCTCTTAGCCTGTTGCAGTAGCTCTCTTGAAATCTGGAACACTAGTCTGACTACCTTTAGTTCTCCCTGTCTGCAAAATGGTAAATTCTAGGACTCCATGGTCACTCTCTCCCAAGGTCCCTACCATTTCTACTTCTTCAACCACTTCTTCCCTGTCAGTAAGTACTAAGTCCAATAGAGCCAACCCTCTGGTTCCCTTCTCCACCTTTTGGACAACTCCACCAGTTGTCTGCAAGGCACATCAAGAACCTGTTAGATCTCCCACGTACTGCATAGTTTGATTCCCAGTTAATGCCAGGGAAATTAACGTCCTTGAAATTCTCTATCACATATACTACATTGCTCAGCTTAATTCCTTTTTTCTTCTTTCTAATGAATGGACTATTCTTCTACAATCACTACAATCAGTTTCTTTGGAGGTTTTCTGTACTGTCAGACAGTTGTGATTCCAAAAAAGTGCACATCAGGGATGGCGGAGAGTAAGTTCAGGGGCAGTGGTTGGGGGAGGGTGGAAAGGCAGGCTCCGTTACACTAAACATTCATGGGCTCGTGTTTATTTAAGCACCAGAAAAATATAGCATAATGGGTCACAGATGTTAAAAAGAAGACATCTATAGACATAGAGAATGCTTTTTGCAAATGTTATTGAGTTAGATGCATTCGGATGCAAGTGCATTTGGAAATGGAAGCAGCTAGCTATTTTAATGCAACACCCAAGTCCCCAAGGGACACTTAATAATATGAATGGGATTCATAATGTAAAAGCAAAATGACTTGAAGGGGAGCCGTGCCAGCTGGCACATCTCCTCTACCCTTGAAGATTGAAGAACAGGCTCAGCACAGGTCCAGCCTTGTCTCAAGGACAGTAAGTCCCTCCAGGCTTCTTTCTTAACAGGGTGATGTCACTTTAGCTAAGTCTAAACCTGATTTAAATTGTTGGAGATGACTGATAGACATAATCATAAAGAGAGTTAGCTGTTAATGCAAACCAGTGGAATATGCACTTAAAGAGGCAGGGCAATTACCCAACACAAAGATTCTTGCATTGCAGAGGAAGTTTACAAGCAGCTGGTTGATAATGGTTTTCTTTTTGCAAAATAAATGCTTTCTAAATGCACCACCAGATGGTATTTTAATGGCTCTTTGAATCTGAGAACTGGTAAGTACATTATAGGTACAAACATTTATCAGAAGGTAAATTTGTTTTACTCTTGGGTTATTCACATGGGCAGCCCCCAAGACTTTGTAAAAGAGCTGTAGACATCTCCTGATTGGTTATCAGTGGTCCCTGACAATGTCTGATGGCCCCTTGTCCTTTTTTACTGCTGTCTTTAGTTTTGCTGATGTCTAGGACAAACTTATAGCAAACTTCTATTTATGCCACTTGAACATAATTGTCATCTCTAGCAGTTGTCCTTTCAAGAGTTCAGTCATTTTATTTCATTACTTATAAAATGCTTATCTCACCTTTTCCATCATTAAAAATTATCCCAAGTGGGCCAGTAGTATACGAGATGCCATGGAGGCATCTTCTCCCAGGTCCCCTTGAAAAAGAGACTAAAATATTTGGCCTAGAGACTGATCTACGCATCACTTCTTAATAGTAAGATGGGCTGAGTCCCAGCTGTTTTTCTATCTTCATATCAGAGTAAGTGAAGGAGGAACAGGGAGCCTTCCTTAAAAAGGGGTTGAGAAGAGTTCTCATAGTGTCACCTGTCAGGTTCGGTCAGCACGAGGCTTCAGGGAAGCACGGGGTTGCAGGGAAGCTCGCAACCAGACCACGCGGAACCCACCGGCGGTAGCTAGCGGGGAAAAGAGGAACCGAAAGCGCCGCTAATTAACGAGCCACCTGCGGCCAGCTAAACAGGAAAACCGCAGCGGAAGCTTTTAATTATGAACTGATAACGGCGCGAGCAAGCAAGGAACGGGGCCGCAGGGCAGCGAAACAAGATCGCAACGCAGCACAGAACCCGCGGGTCTGCATGTAGCAGGGAGGGACCAACCCAGCCGGAGGGGGACTGGCAATCAAGGACAATGGACTCTGACCGACCCTGCCATCATGAACGATCAGGGGGGACATTGGGGGGCCTAATAGCCCACAGCTGCAACGCGATCACGAGGCGGGAAAAAGCGCGGGAAGGGGGAATATAACAAGTGATGCAATTGTACCAAGCCAGTCCTGGCTTTGCTTGTGACTACTACGTTACGCATGAGTAAACCTTCTTTGTGAACCACACGTGTCACGAGAGTTTCTCTGTCGAACGGGGCAAATCTCACATAAAGCCAGGACTCACCGTCAGCGCTACCCGGTACCACCGAGGAGCGTTTTCTTTCTCAATACAGGCATGACCAGCGACGAGGAACCCGTGGGTCAGCTGGAGCGCGAGGGATCCAGGCTCGCGGAAGGGCGGTCGGAGCCGCCCGGGAGCGACGGGGCAGCGGCCAGGGCCGGGCGCACTCCATCCGAGCGGTGGTCGATGGGCGTGAACCAAGGACCAGACGATTCAGGCGTTACGATGACCCGGGGTTCGGGGTTCCGGAACCGTGAGTGGAGCGAGAAATTCGCCCGACTAGAGGAGAGAGTCGAGCGACGCCTAGACGCCGTGGAGGCGATGCTCCAGACCCTACTACAGAGAGTGGGGCCACCGGCGGTGAACGAGGAGGCGAGCGACAGGGGGCGGTCCGACACCCCCGCCGGCACCACCCACGGCGCCCCGGCCGGAGGACCAACGGGCGGCAGACGCCCTGAGACTTCGAGGTATCACTGGGAAGTTCTCAGGGGACCCCGAACAGCTGCCGCACTTTCTGACGCACGTCAGGGGGTTCATGCAGAGGGGTGGTCACCTATTCGCTAGAGACGAGGACAGGGTATCCTACGTGGCCGAGCTGCTAGATGGCCAAGCAGCCAGCTGGGTGATCGGGCTGTACGATGCCAACGCGGCGGAACTACGGAGTTTCCCGGACTTCATGCAGGCGCTCCGGGACAGATTCGAGGACACATTGAGCGCCAAGCGGGCGGAGGACGACATCCTACAGTTCAGACAGCGGGGCAAATCGGTATCGGAATATGCCCTGGAGTTCCGGAGGTTGGCCGAGAAGCTCGCGGACTGGCCGGAGTCCCTGAAGGTGAAGTATTTTAAGAGGGGACTCAACCCAGAGATCCTGGAACAGGCACTGGGGCGGGACGACCCGTCCACAGTGAAGGATTGGATCTGGCTGGCCGGAACGGCGGAATCGGCGTGGCGGCAGATCCAACAGAGCACAAGACGACGGGACCAGGCGAGGGACCGGCCGAGGGAGAGGACCTCGAGGAGAGACGGAGCGGTCGACGGCAGTCCACCGGGAGGCGAGAGGCGACCAGAGCCCCGAATCTGTGCTTCCGATGCGGAGGCAGAGGCCACCGAGCGGCGCAGTGCCCGACGGAGCGGGAAGGCGCCCCACCACGGCCCGAAGTCAAAACCCCGCGTGCGAACGGGAAAAGGACCGGTGACCGACCGCGGAAGGGGGCAGTGGCGGCGGTGACCGAGAAAGGACGCGGGGGGTGGTCGACCCCGGAGACAGTATCCTCCGGAGAGGACTCGGAGCCGGCGGGAAACGAGGCGCGCTCGCACTGAACGGCGTCCCAGTGCGAGCAGGGGAGTCGAGGCGCGCGGACCCAATAGGAGACGAGGACTGCCCACCATTCCGGGTGAGGATACACGTCCGGGGGTGAGATCCGGAGGGGAGGCGCAGCTACGGGCGCTACTGGACTCGGGCTGCACCCACTGCTTGATGCACCCAGCGGTGGTCTCGGGGCTCGGGCTACAGCTGAGGCGCCTCCGGGAGCCCATTTCATTCAGCCAGTTAGATGGCACGCTGGCGGGGGGGGGCCAGCTCAGTATTACACCAAGCCGGTCCAGATGACGATCGGGAGTCACCGGGAAGAACTGAGGTTCGTGGTGGTCCCGGTGGCCGACTACGCGGTGGTACTCGGCTTGGCGTGGCTGCGGCGGCGGAACCCACGAGTCGACTGGACGGCGGAGGCAGTGCGGTTCGGGGTCGACAGACCGGCGAGGGGCGAGAGCAGAGGGGACCGAGCCGTGGAGACGGAGGCAGCCGCAACCACCGGCGGACAAGCGGAGGGTCCGGGACACCGGGAGACGGGGCGAGAGCAGATGGGGCCCGAGACCCGGGCGGCAACAGCAACAGCAGCAGCAGCAGCGCCGGGACCCCGGAGACCCGCCACGATCCCGAGGCGAGGGGAGGCAGCGGCAACTGGCGAGGCGACCGCAAAGCGAGGGGCCGGACCCGGGGAACCCCCGACGGGCGGCGGAATCCCGAGGCAGTATCGAGACCTGGCGGCAGCGTTCGGGGAGAAGGAGTCTGACCAGCTCCCACCACACCGGCCCAGTGATTGCGCCATCGAGCTAGAGCCAGGAGCGACCCTGCCTAAGCCGAAAATGTACTCCCTGTCGAGGAGGGAGATGGGAGCCCTGCGCGAGTTCATAGACAAGAACCTAGCGCGGGGATTCATCCAACCCGCGAAGTCACCATTAGCGGCCCCAGTGTTATTCCGGGAGAAGAAGGACGGCTCGCTCCGTATGTGCGTAGACTACCGGGGGCTGAACGCAATCAGCACGGAGTACAAATACCCCCTCCCCCTGATGAAGGACTTGATGTCGCATCTGTCGAAGGGGAGGGTGTTCACAAAACTGGACTTGCGCGAAGCCTACTTCAGAGTTAGGATCCGCGCAAAAGATGAGTGGAAGACGGCGTTCAACACCCCGCTCGGAAGCTACCAGTTTTCCGTGATGCCGTTCGGATTAAAAGGGGCCCCGGGGGTATTTATGCAGCTAATTAATGAGGTGCTGCACGACCTACTCTACCGGGGCGTCCTGGTCTACCTGGACGACATCCTCATCTACACCGAGACCCTGGCGGAGCACGTGAGCCTGGTGCGCACGGTGCTCCAGAGACTGCTGAAGGCACAGCTGTACGCAAAGCTCTCGAAATGCGAGTTCCATCGAGAGCAACTAGACTACCTCGGCTACCGAATATCCAGCCGGGGAATTGAGATGGACCCGGCGAAAGTAAGGGATGTCCTGGGCTGGGAAGCGCCGCGAACCCGGAGGCAACTCCAAAGCTTCCTAGGGTTTGCGAACTTCTATCGTCAGTTCATCCCGAACTTCGCCCAAATCGCCCTTCCCCTAACCGACCTGCTAAAAACCAAGGGCACTGGGAAACCCCCAAGCCCAGCATGGCACTCGCGTGGACTGCAGAATGCCAGGGGGCGTTTGAGGAACTAAAACAGCGGTTCACCGCGGAGCCGATCCTGCGCCATCCCGACCCAGACCGGCGGTTTATAATCCAAGTGGATGCATCAGACGTGGCAACGGGAGCAGTCCTGCTCCAACCCAGCCCGGAGGGGCCATCCACCCGTGCGCCTACGCCTCCCGCAAATTCACCGAGACGGAGAGGAGGTGGATGGTGTGGGAGAAAGAGGCGTACGCGGTCAAGTGGGCGCTGGCCACGTGGAGGCATCTACTGGAGGGGGCAACTGAACCGTTCGAGGTGTGGACGGACCATAAGAACCTCGAGGCCCTGAAGACCCCGCGTAAGCTATCCCCCAAACAGGCACGGTGGTCCCAATACTTCGGGAGGTTCAGGTTCACACTGAAACACATCCCCGGGAAGCGCAACTTCTTAGCGGATGGACTGTCTCGCATGCCCCAACACGCCAGCCTACGGGAGGAGATCGTGGACTCCGTCATCCCCGCCAGCAGGCTGGCTGCAAAGGCGGTGACCCGGAGCCAGACCGAGGGGGAGCGACGGGACGCGGCGTCTGAAGTAAGGCAAGGGTTCGCGGAGGCGGCGGAGCGGGACGATTGGCTCAAGCAGAACCGAGAGGCGCTAACCGGCCAAGAGGGGTTGTGGTGGCACGAAGGAAAGCTGTACGTGCCCGAGGGTTGCCGACGGGAGGTCATGGAGAGAGCCCACGACAGCCGGAGCGCGGGGCATTACGGCTTCGTAAAGACACTCCACTTAATCCGGCGGCAGTTTTGGTGGCCCACGCTCCGGAAGGACGTGGAGGCGTACTCGGGGGGTTGCCCGGTGTGCGCAACAGCGAAAGGAGCCAAAGGCAAACCTAGAGGCCTACTCCAGCCGGTAGCGGAACCCGACGGCCCTTGGCAAGAGGTCGCCATGGACTTCATAGTGGAGCTCCCGGAGAGTAAGGGGAAGACCGCCATTTGGGTGGTCACGGACTTATTCTCCAAACAAGCGCACTTTGTAGCGTGCCGGCGAGTCCCCACGGCCGAGGGGCTGGCGAGACTGTTCGTGCAACATGTCTACCGACTCCACGGCGCACCTCGACGTATCGTCAGCGATCGGGGCGGCAACTTCATCGCGCGGTTCTGGCGGGAGTTCCTGAAGCGGGTGGGGACGAAACAAGCCCTATCCTCCGCGGCGCACCCGCAGACGGACGGAGCCACGGAACGCCTGAACGGGGGGCTCGAACAGTACCTGCGCTGCTATGTGGGGCACCAACAGGACGATTGGGCGGAGCTACTACCATTCGCGGAGGTGGCATACAACAACGCCGTCCATAAGAGCACCGGGTTCTCTCCGTTCAAAGTAGCCACCGGGAGAGATTTCGTCCCCATGCCGGAGCTGCCTCAGCCGGAATCCCAGATCAACTCCCTGGACGCCTGGTTCGCCCAAATTGACGAGACCCGGCGAGCGGCGCACGCGGCATTGCAGAGAGCCAAAGCCGACTACAAGAAGCACGCGGACCGCAAGAGGCTCCCCGAGGAAAAGTGGGAAGTGGGGGACCAGGTGTATCTGTCAACCAAAAACCTAAAGACGCACCAGGCATCGAAAAAACTCAGCCCGAGGTTTGTGGGGCCGTTCCCCATTTCGGAGGTCATCAATCCGGTGACCGTCAGGCTGACGCTCCCGAAAAGCCTCGGGAAGATCCACCCGGTGTTCCATTGCAGCCTGCTAAAGTTGCACCAGCCGGGGAACGCCTGGCACAAGGCGGAGGGAGTACCACCACCCATCATGGTCGGGGGGGAGCAGCATTTCGAAATCAACCGGATACTGGACGCCCGGAGGCACAAGGGGCAGACCCAGCTCCTAGTGCAATGGAAACATTTTCCCAAGTCCCACAGCGAATGGGTGAGTAAAACCCACATAAGGGCGCCGGACCTAGTGCGGGACTTTTACAGTAAATACCCCGGGAAGCCGAAATAGGACCGAGGGGGGGGAGTTGTCGTCAGGGGGGCGGCATGTCAGGTTCGGTCAGCACGAGGCTTCAGGGAAGCATGGGGTTGCAGGGAAGCTCGCAACCAGACCACGCGGAACCCACCGGCGGTAGCTAGCGGGGAAAAGAGGAACCGAAAGCGCCGCTAATTAACGAGCCACCTGCGGCCAGCTAAACAGGAAAACCGCAGCGGAAGCTTTTAATTATGAACTGATAACGGCGCGAGCAAGCAAGGAACGGGGCCGCAGGGCAGCGAAACAAGATCGCAACACAGCACAGAACCCGCGGGTCTGCACGTAGCAGGGAGGGACCAACCCAGCCGGAGGGGGACTGGCAATCAAGGACAATGGACTCTGACCGACCCTGCCATCATGAACGATCAGGGGGGACATTGGGGGGCCTAATAGCCCACAGCTGCAACGCGATCACGAGGCGGGAAAAAGCGCGGGAAGGGGGGAATATAACAAGTGATGCAATTGTACCAAGCCAGTCCTGGCTTTGCTTGTGACTACTACGTTACGCATGAGTAAACCTTCTTTGTGAACCACACGTGTCACGAGAGTTTCTCTGTCGAACGGGGCAAATCTCACATCACCTACAGCAACTGTCTATTCTTTGCCCACATCTAAACATGGAAAAGATGTAAAATTAAAAATACCAAGAGGTGCATATGAGAAGCATAAAAGGATCTAAGTGCTTCACTTGCCTGACCTACCAGTCAATCTTTAGAGTCCAAAGGATTGCTTGGTCCTCAGCTTTGACTTCTGTGGGAAGGCTCTGGCATCTTTTGGAGCTGTCAGTTTCCATGGATATGGTGGAGGACGGGAAGGGGCAAGGGATTGAAGATCCAAAAGGCCCTAAGGTCACTCCTCCTCAGTCCTGTACTACACCCTGGATTGACACTAGGAGAAAGTTTGATTCCACTGACAGGAGGAACACTTTGGTTGGTGTTACAGCACAAACATCAAAATACTATTCTTTTCTCCTTCCAACTCCTGGATTGCACGGCTTTAGCAAAGCTCTGTCATAAAGGGGCTCCAATTTCTCTTTAGGGTTATGTGCTCTGGATGCTCTCCCCTTTTTTGCACAGTAGGTGTTTGTATTTAATTTGTACTCCTTTCACATACTACAGGCTTCCAAGAGCAAACTAGGTAAAATTGAGCGCTGCTATTTTATAGGATATATTCTCAATAAATTACCCCCACTTTTTAAAATGATTACAGCCTTCTTCCACCCTTTTTAAAATTCAGTCCCTGAATTATTAATTCCCATCTCTGAACTCTTGCTAGAACTACAGTAATTGGCTGAGTTCACATACTCAACTCCTAAACCCAAGTTAAGAAGACACTGTTGCTGTGTGTGCATAACATACTATGCCTAAAACAATAAGCCATGTTATGGCTTTTGATGATGGCCTTGGTCTGAACAACTTGCTAAGTCAATAGCTGGGTTTCCACCATAGGCTGCACTACAAATACCCACAGCCACTTTAACCTTCTTAAATGTGTTAATGAAAAATGTCAGGGAGGCTGTAGAAAAACATGTTATATATACTTTTCCTATATCTTTTGCCCTCTCTCTGAGCATCTGTCAGAGAGATGTCTGTTCAAAGGTTCTCATTTCATTCCTATTCTTGGCTAGAAGTAAAGAATTTTTCATCTACCTTCTAGCCCTCTGCCTTCTTGCATTCAGGGGCATCAAACATTTCTTGAGAGTGGCTGGTTTGTGCCAGCTTCAGAACTTCAGCATTTCAGCTAAAGTTTAGGATAAATGTTCTAATGGTAAGACTGATCAAGAGGCTTTACTTCACAGAGGTGATTAAGGAAAAACTAGAGTTGCTTCCTGCACTGCAGATTTTCCACTGACTTTACAGTTGGACTAAATGGTCTCCAAGACCCCACACCTCTCTAAAATCCCATGTTTCTGAAACTAGCCATAGAAACCAGCCTGCAGAAGAATAATCCCAGGGGCCTGGGAGTTGTTCCTATGCCATATTTTGGATCTTGCTTTTGCCTCTCCGCAGATGAGAAACCATTGCCAAAAGGAAATAGGAAAAGGGTGGGATTTTCATTTTAAGTTTCCTGAACCTCAATCACTGTCAAAGGTGGGGACTCTGGAGATGTGGTGCTTCTCAAAAAGGGGAAATACAAAGAATGATTTTATATTTTATTACTTATACAGGGATATAGAGTGTTTAAAAAAACACATGTACCAAACAATGCCCATCTCAGAGAACTAAGGTGGGGTTGGAGGATGAAGAATTGAATTTATTTAAATATTGTTATTGAACATAATTCTTGGGAGTATAAATTTTCAGACAAGGTGGAAAGGTGGAAAAACAAAGCCGCTTCCTTTCCATATATCATTAAATCAAGGTTTAGGACAAAAGAATTGAAAGGAAATGAAAACTATTAGCCAAGCACAGCACCTCTTTAGTTGATTGGAAATGAAGATACAGGATATGTTTCTTGCATGTTTCAAGTTGTACTAATTGTTGGCAAGTTCATAACCTGCCATAACCTAGTGCTCTCCAGATACATTAAGTTGGACTACAACTCCTATTTAATCCCCAGACAGCAGATTTAATGACTAGGCAGGCTTGGAGAATTAGTCCAAATGCATCAACACAGGAGATGCTTTTAGTCAATTATGACTAAAGGAACTGTATGCTTGGACACTGTCATTACGCAGTTCCCAGTAGATTTGGTGCCACAACCGGAAAAAAAAAGGAGCACAGCTAAATGTGGAGTACAAACAATATTTGGATGCATTATTACCCCTTGGCGCCCATCTTACTTTCAGCCAAAACTTTTATAATCTTTGTCCCTGGCAGGAAGATTAGTGACAAGTTTTTGCTACTTACTTATTTACAAAAAAAAAAAAGTGTTTTTCATCCTTAAAAATAAATCCCAAACTGGGAACCCTTAATGATAAATTAAAAGCCATTAAAACACTAGCTTTGTAAAAACCATTTAAAAATAGCATGCTTAAACCCATGAACAACTTTAAAATGGCAAAATAAAACAACAATCTCTCTCCCATGCCCTCCATAGTGAAATGCAGATGTGCTGGGGCTGGAGTTTCCAAAATTTTCCATCCTTAGCCCCATGGCCAATGCCTTGCTGTAAATTTTGAGAATTTCAATCTTACTCCTTGAACGTGCAGGCATGGATAAGATTCTTCTATAAGATTCACATCTCATACGCAAGAAAGGCTGTATGTATGTATGTACGTATATTTGTGCCTTCAGGTCAGTGTTGACTCGTAGCAACTGCCTGGATGGTCCCTGCAGTTTTCTTGGCAAGATTTCAGAAGTGTTGCCCTTGCCTCCTTCCTAGGGCTGAGAGAGAGTGACTGGCTCAAGGTCACCCAGATAGCTTCATGCCTAAGGCAGGATTAGAACTCACGGTCTCCTGGTTTCTAGCCTGGTGCCTTACCCACTGCACCAAACTGGCTCCCAATGTAGTGAAAAACGGTACCGGGAGCAAATCAGGTTGGATTTAGTTACTACATTTGAACAGATTCATAAAACCTATCCCACTTGATTTGAGCATCTGGATCAGACACAATTTGATTTGGACTGATTTGAATCACCAAAACATATGTACATGTGTGGGGAGCATCCACAAATCTGTCTGAATTGATTTAACATTCCAAATTAGTCTGAACCATGTTGGATATTTGCACAGGCTTTGTAAATCAGATCTGCCTCAGAGCGAGAGCTAAGCCACATGATTATGAGAAACTCTCTTCTGCTGGATATTGGAGGAAATGGGATATTTTTTCTCCCTTCCCATTCTCTGAATGGCTGATTAAAGAAATTCAGATTGTTGGCTTCCTTGAAAATCCGAGGCTATACTTCTACCTCCTGACCTGACCTAAATTTTAAACTGCTATTATATGCAAATTTACCTGGGAATAGGTTCCACTGAACTCAATCACACTTACTTCTCAGTCGATATGAACAGAATTATAGATTAATAATTTAGGCTATCTGGCTTGTAGACTGGTGTCTAGATGAAGCCAAGCAAATCAGCCACAGTCTTGACATATGAAAGTATTCTGTTCTGATCTAAATAGTCTGAGATATGCAAATTAGGTCAGGTCACTTTGAAAAGGGGGGGAAATGACTTTCTATAACATTCCAAAGACTGAGCAGATATTGTTATTCTTGTTTTAAATACTGCAGCAACAGAATACTAGTCATTCTTGAATACAATATATTATTTGTTTTTCCAGAATCAGAGTAGTATTTGGGAATCTGGGCAAATGGCCCTGAACATCAGTTTTGACTAGACCAAAGTCACTGATGAAAGCAAATGGTACTCTGTGGATGGAATCATACTTCTGTTTCCTAAAACCACAAGGGAAATGGCAACAGGTACATTATCCCCAATGTCATTTAAACTGGGTTTTGCATTACCACTGGCTATTATTTTAATGTAAATCCTACACTTGTTGTTAGTTACATTTGCTCCTAAAATGTTGTTTTTTTTTTCCTTCTTCCTAAAGGACATTAGAAAATTGCCGCATGCACTCACACAGAAAAAAGAGGAGTGAGGGGAAATATGCACAAAAGTGGATTTCTTAGGTTGCATAATGCAACAAGGTAGATTTCCTCAACTTAATGCTCTCCAGATATGTTAGACTACAGCTTCCATAATCCCCAGCCATTGTAGAGTTATCCCTAGGTGTAATATTCCTTTTGCATAATGTTATTACCAGCTTTGAGGTTTTATTTTGGAAGGAAACATGGAGGGCAAGACACAAACTGAGTCTGCAAAGCTACATGCAGCCTCTGAAAACTACCAACAATTACCACAAAGTGGAAGGGAAGAGAGTAATATGAGATTAATTATATTAAACTATATGTAAATTAAGCATAACCAAATTTGTCTTGACACCCTCTGTTGCTAGCAGTGGGTTCTCTCACCTGCATCTCAAAGGCTAAATCGTGGCCCTTCTGCTGGAGAAAGATGTGACTCCCTAGTATTAAAGAATAAATACTGGGAGAAGATTACAAGCTAAGAAATTACAATACTGTGTACCCACTTTCACAAAAATTGCAGTTCTCTGCCAGTATCGCAAGGTTATCTTCCTCTGTTTGTCGAGCAAACTTTATACTGCAGCCAGTGATCTCTCTGTTCTGAAACTGACTTCCAAATACCTTTAAAACTTTGTCTCGCTGGGCCTTATGTTCAGATCTTCCAAAGGTCTGAAGAAGGTCTCTCATCTGGAAGAAATCCTATAGCCAAATCAATTCCAAATTTATACAGGAAAGCTATAATAAGCATGGGGTCCACATTCCTCAATCCTTTCCAGCAAATCTTTCATGTGCTATCTCGCAGTGCCAGTAAAGTACATTGGCATTTTATTTTGTTTTGTTTTTTTCAAAAAAGGAAATTCCAGCCTAACACTTTGAAGCTTACAGCTGCTTGCAAATTCTGTGTTTTACATTCATCTGCGTATTCCATAAACAGTTCTGAATCCAAGCTATATCTGAGGCTCGATCTGCCACATTTTATTTGACAAAAAGGAAGAGAAACAGAAACAGAAAGAGGCAAGAGGAGTTTGCAGTTCTTTAAAGTAATTCAAGTGACAGAAATGTTATTCAAAGAATGGTGCTGGCATAAAGCAATTCAAACATGATCATTTGGAATGAAGCAAACTCTCTTTTTATAAAAAGCAAGCCTTGAACAACTATTGTGGAATTCTGAAAGATTTGGAAATCGAATTACCAAGAATTTGGCTGTCACTTATTTTTTAAGATCGTTTTGAAAAACAATGGTGCAATAAGAAGAGCAGTTAGCTAAGAAAAACAGTAGGTCAGCCACATTTCTTGCATGTGAATTACAGAGCCAGTGTCACTGGTTGACAACAAAGCACCGTGAACACCAAGGTACCCATGTCAGCCATAGCTAGAGTCTGCACATTCCCAAAAATAAATACAAAAGATATAGACAAGGTATAGTTATAGATGAGATATAGACACACACACACACACACACACACTAAAATAGGCCAACTCTCACAAGATTGCTATACCATATGAGATGTTTTTATAAGATTTCACAAGATTTTGAGAGAATGTTAAGTTTTCATGAGTTTTTGACCTTCTAACAAAAGACCACCTGAGATCTGGGCCAGGGTGGGCAGAGATTGCCAGAATGGCATGAGATTTGGTGACAATCTGAGATTTCAGCCATCTTTAATTTATGGTGTTCCACTCTTTGTAGAGGGCATAGGGAATGGCCTTGAAGGACAAGAGGAAGAGATGCTACCAAGGCAATGGTCAGATAAGTGGGGTTTGAGCCCAGGCCAAGAAAATAACTTGAGCAAATGTCTCAGACAAGCCCTCCTTAGTTCATCCGAAGATAAAGGGAGGGAGGGGGAAGTACATTCAGACTTGCAAGATTCTTTTACTATAGCTATTACAATAACAGTAGCCCTGACCTATATGCCATTGGTTTCTTAGTCTGGTCCACCTTATATGGCTGATCCTCTAATTCTTTGACATCCATGCAACATTGTGTAACATCACATTATGGCATCTGAAAAGATTGCCCACCTGTGATGGATTGGAATTATGAAGGCCAGACTCAGGGAGGGAAACATGCTCTTTCATCTCCTGAGGGGCGAGGAAGAGATAAGAGGATGAGGCTGGCACCTCCCTGAGGAATTCACTCTGTTTTGACTGGCTAACTATGGGAACTGAGTTTCAGTCTGGGAAGATTCTTGCTAGAGGTTGTAGCTAATAAACATTGCTGAACTGAATCTGCATGGTCTCCTGGAGTTCCTTGGGCTAGGCCTGACTCCACCCTAGCCAACACAACAGAGTAAAGACCAAAGAAGATAGACAGAGGATACATAAACATCAAATTTTAAAATGTATATTAAATATACTGCTATCATCTTAATATGTCCTGCAAGTCAAGTTCAATTCCTAATGACTTCATGGACACATCCATGTAGTTTTCTTGGCATAAATATAAAAGTGGTTTGCTATTGCTGTCTTCTTCTGTAATTTTTTTCCCCAACTTTCCAGTGTAGCTACAACCCAGGGATCCCCTGGAGGTCTCCCATCTAAGTCTATATCAGGCCTGAACCTGCTTAGCTTCCAAACCCAAAATTAGCCAGGTATTATTATTTGCTGAGATTATGAAATATTAGTTGATTATAATTGCAATCCTATATAAATTACCTGGAAGTAAGCCATTGTAGGACTTCAGATACTGCAGATTGTATGAGGCTACAATCAAAGTTCTGTGACCCTGGAAATAACTTTTATTGCATACTGATGAGGCTGCATTTGTGTGTATTGCACTGTAATTGTATCAGCTGCAAATAGTGAATCAGTAAATGACAGATGCATCACTTTTTAAGTGAGTAGGTATGGTTATTACTTATATTTGGAATATTAACAGCAAAAAAGTGTAAGCACTAAAGTGTTCAGCATTTAAGTCAATTAAAAGATTCATTATCAATAATTCAGTCTCAGCCTCTGTGTCCTCTGGATACTGTCTGTAATTCCCAGTCACACTGATAACTTTGTAAGAGCTGTAGCCAACATATTTGGATGGACAATGTTGGGGGAAAGCTAGCCTATTTGTACCACTAATGTCAGATCATTTAATTTTTCTAGTTCTTTTCTAGTCCCTCTTGGCCAGAAGGAGGCATGGCTGAAAGAAAGCAGAAAGAAATTAGTTAGTGGCCATTATATGTGATTCCAACACTTTGGTACTGGGCTTCATACTAGTAAAGGACTAGTAAAGGACTTCATACTAGTAAAGGACTTCAGGGCAGACAGAAGTGGAATGAATCCTTGGAACCAGCTAGAACTCTACTGTGCTCTCAACAGCCCACCCAATAGATTCAAACAAAGCTCCGATTGGCATGGATCAGTTTTTCAGTGGCCTGCGCTCCCTGACCAAGACAATGTCTTGATCTTCCAAGAACTGTGATTAGACTAAAGTTTTGTTCTTGGCAAATATGAAGGATTCAACAGGAGGTGGAAAGAAATGGACAAGTACCACCATCTGTTTAGTACACTTCTCACACCCTATCAAAGATGAGCAATTATTCTCATGGGATACAGAACAATTGTCTTCAGATCTCTGAAGAATGCATTGTGTAGAAGATGCAGCAGACTTCTGTTCTGCTGCTTCAGAATGAGGGTAGGGCTAGGAAATTTTAGATAAATAGTACGAAAACCCACATGATACTAAAAGTTATTCAACAGTGGAACAAATTGCTTTCCGAAAAATGGGCTTTCCTTCACTGAAAGCAAACAGAAGGTTGATGGTTATCTCATCTCTCAGGGTTAGAATAAAGAACTACTCTGGCTCCTTCCAACTCTTCCATGATTTTTCAATCTCTTATCCCATGCAATACCATGACCTGGTGCTGCACATTTTGTTCCTACATGAAAGTAAATGTATATATATTTGTAAAATTTCAGTTTCATTGGACAACATAATTTTGTTATATTGTTTTCTATAAAATCACACAAGGATTATTAGATGATCCACAAGGGTCATTAGAAACTTTGGGCTGAGGTGGGGAAATGCAGTTCTTTTCTAATTCTGGAGAAGCCAGATCTCACAAAGTAGAATAATATTTTCTATCTTGAGATGAGGACTGTTGTTCAGTAGAGAACGAACATAGAGAGAACTCAATGGATTAAATTATTTTAAAACAAGATTTATCTTCTCTTTCCCAGAAAAGACAGCCTCAAGGATTTTAAAGCTATAAAACCACATACAGTGTATCATCAAAACAAGCCTTTTTGAGGCTGGATAAAACCCTTATTGCTAATTAGCAGTTAGGGATAGCTTATAAGATTTTTGTTTGAAATGCTAGGACTATTAAAATGCTAAAGCAACCCACATGGAATTTGTACTATTAGATACTTTTATGTGTGTTATCTCTTTTGACTTTAAAGAGACTTTAAAAAAAAATCTTGCAGAAATTCCATTGATATGCTCTTTCAAGATTCTGATTGGAATGAGCTGAACTGGGGATGAAGAAGGCCTTCATTTAGTCTAAATTTTCTACAAAATAATCCAGTTCTTACTTTCCTAACCTATAGGTGAGTCAAAATGCAGCTATTAAAATTTGGTGATGCCATTTATGAATTTATAATTCAAAAGAAATATAAAATTCATATACTAGGGTGGAAAGAGCACAAAATATATTCTACTTGCTGATAAAATGCTGATAAAAAATGCATACTGGGAAAAGGGCCTGTGACAATTTTGTACAAATTTTTGCCTTGACTTTTATTGTAGGGAATTCACAAATGGACCAAAGGAAGTTCATTGCAAATAATTTCTGCATCGGTTTGCAAATCTAACCCGAAAAGTAGTGAAAACCAAATAAGCAGAGTCCAAATAAATATATTCTTGCATCTTTTCAAAAGGGAATTACAAGTCTATTGAAAGAAATTGTATAGAATCTAGAAACAAGGACTTTTTCAGAAAGTCAGGTCTGAGATATCACACAGAGTCTTTTCATCTTTCCTTTTCTCTTTGTCTTTTAAAAGCATCCCTCCCAGAACTTGGCAAAAGAACACCAGAACAGACTGGATCCAGAACCATCTGGATCTATTTCAATCTGACTTTCAGAAGTTGTTTGAGATTCATAATCATTTCATGAGTGATTTCTTGAGATTAGTAATGGGTCTGATGTACCTAAACTATTTGAATCCATCCATACAAGAAGTGGCCAGTGTAGCAGGGACTGGTGATGTAGAGACAGGGGATTTCCCAGCTCTGGATGAGGTTCTGTTATTGATTAAGAAGGTACCCATGAAGAAGAGGGTATTTTAATAGAAAGCTACGCCTAGGTGTTAGGCTCTGTGTGGTCCATTTTGCTTTTCCTGCAGTGGCCAATCAAATGTCCATGAAAGGGTTTCATGTAAGTCATGAATGTAATAAGATCTTTCCAGCCATGTGGCTTAGTCACTCGTATAGAGAGGTGTAATATCTCTGATACATTGAAAGTAGTATATAACTGTAATCATTAGTACCCATTGGAGATTTACCCTCCATTCTGTGCTATTAGGTCATTTGTCACTTACTTATTTTTTTAATTGGTATGGTGTTTTATTGTTATAGATTATTTGTATGGATTTGCCACGTCTTGGGAGCTATCTTCAAAGTTTGCACATATGGTCAAGATGCATATGCATTTAAATATAAAGAAATAACCAGACATTCTCACAGGTTAGCAACCCAATTCTTATCTTAACTCACATTACCCACCATAGTAACTTCCAGTTTATAAACAGACACAAGATTTCTTAAATAGAGAATAAGTTTAAGTCTTACTGAAGCTTCCCTTTCAAATTATAGAGAGATGGAAAGCAGAGAATAAGACCATTTCCTCTCCAGGAAAATAAGAAGTTTTTTAAAAGAGCCCTACTAATTTTTCTTCTCTTTAATTAATAAAGACATTCTTTGGAATATGACAGAAAAAATGTGATCAATGTACATGATAGGTTATGATTAATAATAGTCTAGAGAGGTTTTAGAGACATGAGACGCCCCATAAACATAGAATTAATATTGGAGTTAGCATTTTTATAATGTCCATTTTGGCATCCATTCCAGCACATAAGGTTAGTAGCTTTATTTGCCATTTAATTAATGCATTAAAAAAATAAAACAAACATCTCTTTGCAAAACCATAACAATTCAGTGCATGAGTTATGTGGGTTTGAGCTGGCACAGTTAACAAAAACATTCCTAATGCCATTTTATTTCCACTAACCATTTGTATTGTAAACTTGGAGGAAAATGTTCCATGCCAGATTTTAAGTTCATTTTCAGGGCACATGGAATAATAAGGCCAGACTGTATATTAGAATCCTTGAAGTGCAACATAATTTGCTGTAATTAGATGAACAGAGTTGTGTGTTTTTAAACCATGCAATCCAACATTATGCAGTTCTGCATAGTTGTTTCCTACCTTAATTTGCACCATAATTTCAAAAATAGGTGGATTAAGCTTCTTGAATAAGTGACATTTCTTTTATTTTAAGAGTGAATGGAGTTCTTCATCAGAGTTCAGTGGTCCTCATTTTAGCTTGGGGGCCACTGAGAAGCCCTTTGAAAAATATTAAATGCTTTGCTTTAATTTTTATGGGAAGGAGGAAGAAGCTTTGTCAGGTTTGTAAAATCTGCCTGTTCTTAATGGGCAATAGCAATCATTTATGGATATGAGCACATCACAAGGCTTGAGAGAGATGAGATTATTGCTTCAGACACCATACTTTTACCATCATGAGAAGACAGCCAGTTGGTAGTTGTAAATTTCTTATTATTGAGTTGCATCCCACTATGTAAAATAGGTCAACTGTAATCTGTTAATTTCAATAGTCTTTTCTAAGGATGAAAATATGGATTCAAATCATGTATTTTTATGATTAGGGGTTATAGTAGAATCATAGACTTGGAAGGAACCATCTGGCTCCTGAGTTCAACCCACATTCAGTGCCGGAATCCACATTAAAGCATTCTACTCAAGCCTCTGCTTGAATATATCCAGTAAGGGGGGAGGGAGCACTCTCTGTGTAAATGGTTCCACTACTACACTATTCTTAGTGTTAGGAAGTTTTTTTATAACACTCAATCAGAATCTGCATCCCTGTAACTTAAATCTATTCTGCTATGTCTTATATTCTGGAATAAAAAATTATACTGTTTTATTAAAGACATAGCAAAATATAGACTTTCTTGTGACATCCTTTCAGGTATTTGAAGAATGCTATCAAATCCCTATTCTTCCCACTGCTGCCACCAGTCATCTGTTGCTGTGATTAAATATACCAAGCTCCCTCAATCTATCTTCATAGAGCTTGGTTTTCTACAATGTGATGCCCAGAACTGGACTTGAAGTAAGGTCAGAACATGAGAGGGCTCCAAATGACTTTTCATAGGGATTTTTTAAATTATAATTTTGTATTTCTACAAGCCTTGGCATTTTCCAGCAATACCTGTCCCTTTCCCATGGATGATACCATTTAGGTAATCCAAGATCCAACACTTCAATCAAATTTACTTCCAAAAAGAAGCAAACAAGGAAATGTGTTAATCAAAAGGACTTATTAATTAAAATATATGCTTTTTAGGTGACTAAACCATTGTCATTGTCTAAAGTTCTAATTCAGGATATTCAACTGTCCAAATATAGGCATCCTTACGGAATAATTGGATGCATTATGAAAATAAAACATGCAAGTCTTTAATACCTTAAATAATATTACGCTACACCTTATTTCTCAACCTTAGCAACTTTAAGATGTCTGGACTTCAACTCCCAGAATTCCCCAGCCAGTACAGCTGGATGGGGAATTCTGGGAGTTGAAGTCCAGACTTCTTAAAGTTGCCAAGGTTGAGAAACACTGCTCTACACATTATTTGATACCAGCACCACCACCCTCTTTAAATACTGTCTCTGTCCATAGGACGTAATTAAACTTGAGGGGCCTAGATTCAGATGGCTCCTGATTGAAGACCTGAAATTTGAGCCAGGCCCCACCTAACAGCCTAACTCGACACCAAATTATTGTTAGGAGCTAAAATAGGGTCATATACATCAACCTAAAACTCCTAGAAGAAAACAAAATATATCTAAATAAAGATTTTTGAACCTGGTTGGACTACACTGTCCATGCTTGTACTTAACAATAGTATATATTTTTCCCATCTTAGATGTGTCAGCAATTAAAAGGAGGAAAAGCACAATGTACCCATTGCTAATTAAATAAAACATGGAATTCATTGCACATGGACAGGCTATTATAGCCAATGTTTTTAAATTTAACAGGCCATCAGTGTGATGTCAAAGTGACTTAACCAGCTGTGGCACTTAACTCCAGTACTGTGGTCACAGAAAGGAAATTCAGAGAGATTTGGCTTATGGCCCTGGAAAACAGCCATGGACAAAAAACAACACAGCTATAATTTCTGGAATCAAAAGAACTTCAGACGCCATACCCACCCTGTCCCCGTGGGTTATACCACTCGGAATGTCTGCTTTTTGTGGTGTTATGACTCCCAGGACTGTTTGGGGTAGTGACCATGGCATGTCTTCTCTGGAATGCCATTCCATTTTGCCAAGCGCCTGTGTGTGTGCGACATGTTTAAAACAATATTATGTTAGCACTTGTTAGCTGCTAAGTTTGTAGCTTTTATGTTTAATAGGACCATCATTAGGAACTTAATGAAAGCATGGTGGAAACTGTTGTGGATACAAATAGCGATTTCCACAGGTCTGGGATCACATCTGTAAAGCCCATTCAATTCACATTGGCCTCAGACAAAGATGCCTGTGTTAGGTGGTATCTCTGAAGGGTTTATTCAGGAGAGAGGACCTACTACTGCTTGACCAACAGCAGTACCTATGTGTCGTCCATGAAGATTAAATATCTTGTATTAGATCACACAGTAAAGATAAAATTATAAAATATGTAATTAAGCAATGTCTGCCCCCATAGTTATTGGACTCCAAGTTCTATCAGCCTTACTCTTGACCATGCTGGCTAGGTTTTAAGTACTGCACATTTCCATTTCTGATACAGAAAAACAGCCCTCACACAGGAGATCCACGATACTTTCTGCAAAAGTTAAGTCTTTTAGAAAATTTTGTTGGAACTAATTTGGCAGACACTGTTTACTTTGGTTTCTAAAGAGTTTTTAACACAACTTACTTAAGGATTGTGTGAAACCCTCCACTCTACACCCTCCTCTTCCATTCTACAAGCAGAATAATCATGGAATCAAAGAACAGGTCATTTTATTGGCTGAAATATAGCTAAGAACAAAAAGCAGAGAATAAAAATAAATTGTCAGTTCCGGCAATGCAGTGATATGGCTGTTATCATAATTGCTGTTCTTCAACTGTTCACTTATTTCTGACTCTTCATGATCCAATGGACATCATTTCACCAGTAACTGCCTCTTTGAGTGTTGCTTGTGCCACCAGTGACAGAATCCTACCTTGTTTACTATCATCCTCTGTTTCAATTATTTTCCATTTTCCTCGAAACCAGAATCTTTTCCAATGATTCTTGTTTCACATTACTGTATATGTTCAAAATATTTAAGCCTTAGTTGCATTACTAGTGCTTCAGTAAGCAGTCTGGTTTCACTTAATCAGTATTGAGGGTATTCTCAACCATTATCACCAGCAGCATTATAACAATGCCATTGTGGAGTCCTTGGTGCTCTCTGAGCTTGGTTGTTTGATTGCAGATGTTTCATTACCTGACTAGCAACATCATCAGTGCTCGTGAGTGTGGGGTTTACTCCCTATTTATATACAGTGTTGGTGGGGGTGTGGTTTTCTCCTTGGTAGTTCCTTGATTAGGGTATTGTTTCCTGCCTGATTGTTTGTCTGATGTTAATGCCTGTTTATTTGGGTGTACGCTGTCAGAGAGGATGTGTTCTGGTCTTTTTGTTTCCTTCTTAGCTTTCTTATTGTCTCTTTTGAATGGTGTGTAAATGCAGTTTATCTCTATTTATCTATTGTCTTTTGGTAGACCCAGTAGCCTAAGAAGAAAAAAACAGGAGTCATCTACAACATACAGTGTAAGGACTGTAACAGCCACTATGTAGGACAGACAGGCAGAAGACTAACAGAGTGCATCCATGAACACCAACTAGCAGTCAGAAGACATGATGAAAACTCCTTAATCTCACAACACATGGATAGACTCAACCATAGTTTCAACTGAGAAACTGTGAGCATCCTAGACCAAGCTAAATCCAAAAATGCTAGGAAATTCCTGGAAGCTTGGCACTCAGACACATCAGCCATCAACAGACACATAGAGATAAACCACATTTACACAGCATTCAAAAGAGACAATAAGAAAGCTAAGAAGGAAACAAAAAGACCAGAACATATCATCTCTAGCAGCCTACACCCAGATAAGCAGTGATTAACACCAGACAAACAATCAAGCAGAAAACAGTACCCTAATAAAGCAAGAAAAAGTGGAGTTCAGAGGATAAAAGTGGTAATACTGTATAAGATCAAACAAAATTTGTATAACAATTGTTTTGGATATGAATGTTACCTCCATCCAGATTTCAGCTTTCAATTTCATTATACCCATTGGATTGAGTTGCAGAGCCAAATGATAATCTGTGTTAACCTGATCATCTATTCATGAAGGCTTTTTTGAATTAATCCATTTATAATTATGATTCTTAAACTGCAAGGATATTTCAAATCCAACTTCACTCAGTATGTCAGGACAACAGTAGGGCTACTCACAGTCTTGTAATTGTTTCATATACATAAAACCATTATGATTTGTAATTCAAGGTTTATGGTTTAATATGTTGTATGAACCCAGTCATATTCTCCAAGCCATGGTTAAAGCAAATCTTATCTTAGATAACACATAGCTCAAATATTGTGACACCAGCTAACTGAAGGAAATTGGAATTGTAATTTCTAAGTATTGCCATTAGAATGACCCTTGTTTTCTGCTGGCTCTAAACCCATGCTATCCATGTGTTGGAGGAAAATCTGAACTAAGAAAGTTTTGTGCATGAGCAAAGATTGCCCTATGACCTTGAACCATTAGGGCTGAAACTCAGAGAAATTTGGTCTGCAAATACGCTCCCTGCTATACATGAAGAGCATGGAAGTGGGGCTGGCAGGAACATTGATAGTCAGCCTGATTTCTCTTGCTCCCCTTGTTTATTAATATTTATAATTAGGGTTGTGTCTCAGATGAAGACAAACCAATCACCCAGTCAAGATTTTGCTGGTCTAACAATTATTTGTTAAACAGTAAGAGATTTTTTTTTGGTTTTGTCTCTTCACTTCAGCAAAATAAATACTGCAAAGTTGCCAAAGCAATTTCTCACAGAGGCATAGCATCACTTCATCTACATTCCCCCTTAAACAGCATTGCTTGCCACCAGAAATTGGGGGGGGGGGTGTTTGTTCCCAGCAAATAAGATCTTATAAAAATGAGGCATTTCAAAAGCAATTTAAATTAATCCCTTTGTGGCTGTACTACGAAAGATGAATCCTTCTACTTTTTTGATCAATCTAACTCCTCCAAATTCATTTTATCTCCATGATGACAAGGATGGATTTGCACTAAAACAGTGAGCTATGTCATGCTCTGTGTTCCTAGATAACAGCTAGAGTGGCTGATATACTGTTTATCTCAATTTTGGGATTTATCTGGAGGAATGGAGAACTCCCTGATTATTAATTTGCCACAGTCTCACTGAGCATCTGCATCCATGTGCGGAGTTAAGAAATAATTATGTTGACAGACTCAAAGTGCATTTCCAGATAAATGACTCAGAATGAAAGACAGCAAATACTTCGTTTCATTCACTATTTCAGTTGGAATCCTGAAATATTTTAGTCAGTCGGTCTTTCCTTTTGCAAAGCAAAATGTAATGAGAGTTGGAACGATCGATATACATTAGGAATGGAGATGAAAGAAAGTTGATTACCTTGCATTTTAGTATGAGGTTATCTAATTTTGCATTTTCAAACAAGTTGTAATGGGATCTCAGTTGTTCATTAAAATTCTCCAATTGAGAGCATATATTCAGGAATACCATATACAGAAAGCATTATATTAAGTTTGTTTGCATAAACTCTGTACACTAAACAAAACTGTAAACAAAAGGGCATGTTTGGAGAACACATGGACAAAAGTACATATGTTCTTTTTTTTAAAAAATCAAACTAGTATGGGAATGAGACAGAATGAATTTGGTAATTACTGAAGGATAATGGGTTCTTTTTCAAGGAATCAGACGAAACGAAGTAGCCTGGCATTTTATTTCTTTGCATGGTACTCCTGCAAGCGTTAATTCAGTAATAAAACCAACATATTCTGCCCGCACATGTACTGAGGAGTTAAGGAATGCTGAATTATCAGAGGAATAGGAATAGGAACAAAACTGAATTCTCTTCGTTTGAGAACCTGGTTAAATGCATGATTCAGTGTAATACAGAACAAAGTAAGGTCCTCAAAACTACAAAAAGGCATGATTATTAATTTACCGCATGTATTACTAGGGCTGCAACCACATAGCCAATATCTCAAGTGTGTGTGTGTGTGTGTGTGTGTGTGTGTGTAAAATCGAGAAATCAGTATTTGTAAATTTTTTCTTACCTGCCATTAGAATAAATACAGTGCAGTGACATGCAATTTTTAACATTCTTCTGATAACCCAGTAAAAAGAAATGGCTAAACGTTGAATCTAATATAATAAGCTGCTTCCTAGGTCGGCTGCTTCCTCTCAAACATTCTTGCTCTGAATTTTACCTCTGCAAAAGAGAGAGGCATGCACGCCCTTTATAGCAGGGGCAAGAAAACTGTGACTATCCAGATGTGCTGAATTATAATTTCCAGCATCCTTTATTATTCTTGAACCTGCTGGCTGGGGCTGTTGGAGTGCAACGACACCTGCAAAGCCTCTGATTCCCTACCCCAACTCTGTAGAGTTAAAACACATCTCAATTATAATTAGGAGATTCTAAAGTAATTGGTCCCTTAGCTTTGCCACTCTTCTTTGAAAAATAAAAGAAAAAATGGCAAATTAGTATTTTAGTAACAGGCAGTTGCCACAAATAGGAAAAAAGGGGAAAAAAAGGCTCCACTCATCATTTAAGTTACTTCTACCACTGAGCTGGTCAGAGCCGTAACCTCAGCCATTCAGAATCCTTGGAAATTATGAGCAGGCCTTTGTATTTAATTCTCTACTGATTTTTAAAATGTCTGTGTTAGATATCTGAAAAGGAGGAGGAGATCTTTTACCTCCAATGGTTTCTTTGGTCAATGTTTTCAACATGATTGCCTAGCATTAATTATTATTACCCTAGCCTTTAAGACTCCAAGATTTTCTTTTTTGTCTTATTTCACATTTTCATGCCCTTTACGTCTAAATCTCATTATTTGCAAGGAAATATTTACAATGTTCATTCCTAATATGCCAGACTGTAATTTCTAGTCCAAGCTAAAGTGCACACTGATGAACATAATGTAATGCGTATGTGTGAAAATCCTGTGGAATGTCAATGATCATGGACTAGATACAAACAGAAAAGTAGGATGATTTTCCCAGCCAGGGGTATCCACAGAGTGTGGTCAAAAAAGTCAAGATGGTGGTTGCAATGATGCAATTGAACTTGCACTTGTTTTTTATATGAATTTCACATACATAAAAACAGGCCATTCTTTGATCACACCATCATGGCTCCATATTCACTTTTTTGACCAAATCCTGTGGATATCCCTGTTCCCAACCCACAAATTCTTTGCAAAATTGTTTTGTCCATGCAAAAAAGACAGGAGAATATATCTATTCTCAAGGTGTCTGTGTGTGTGTGTGTGTGTGTTTATGTATGTGTGTGTATACATACACACACCTTGAACAGGTAACTTCCAGCTGCTAGAGACTTGGATTTAGCCCAGCATTAATCAGGATATTAAAACAGCATCTCATTCAGCCAATCCAATAGGATTTTCTGATATTTCACTAGACAATAGTGTAGAAAACCATGGTTTTCTGCAGAGGCTCTCAACCAATCCCTCTGGTTCTGCTTTCTCTCACCATTCTCATTCTTAAACAATGAAGCCTTTTCTTCCATACATGTGAATTTAGGAAACTGTGCTTGGTTCAAATCTACCAGGTTAGAACAACAAGGATCACATTGCTTCAAATCCCAGGCTATTCTTTTACTGAAAGTAATTCCATCACTCAAATTCAGATATAATGGGGAAGTGTGATTGGTTTAAAACACAAAGGGAAGCTCCCAATCTCTTAATCACACAACAAGCAAGGTGTTACATGTCACTTATCAGACTGCTTATCATCTTCACGTGACTTCACATGATACTCAGAACTTAACAGGACTAGAAAGACAATTCCTGCACTTGCCCTTACAAGAAAAAGCACAACCTGCACAAAATAGTTATTATTATTATGTTGTTGGTCGCACAGTCAACCAGATGTTTAGACTGGATTTGGCATTTTTATCCACCTATCAAGTCCTTCCCAAGGACCTGGGATAGGTAGATGTTTTTGTTTGATGGTGTTAAAGGTATTCTCGCAGGATGTAAGCTGTTCCAAGTAAAGCTGCCTTTTGCAATTGACTGATGGTGATTTTGTCAATTCCGATGGTCTTCAAGTGATACTCCAGATGTTTTGGGATTGCACCCAAGGCACCTATTACTATTGGTCCTATCTTTGCTTTCTTCTGCCATAGTCATTCTACTTCTATTTGCAGGTTTTTATGTGTTGTGATTTTCTCCAGTTCTTTCTCTTCTGTGCTGCTGTCTCCAGGAATTGCAATGTCCACTATCCAGACTGTTTTGTCTTTCTTATCAACAATTGTTAAGTCTGGGGTGTTGTGTGGCAGATGCTTGTCTGTTTGAATTCTGAAGTCCCAGAGCACTTTAGCTTCCTCATTTTCTATTACTTTTTCTGTTTTGTGGTCCCACCAGTTCTTGCCTGTAGGCAAAAGGTATTTCCTGCAGATATTCCAATGCACCATTGCTACTTTGTCACGTGGTTGTTTGTAGTCAGTCTGTGCGATCTTCTTGCAGCAGCTGACTAGGGGGTCCACTGTTTCTTCAGCTTCTTTGCAGAGATAGCATCTGCTGTCTGTTGCTGTCTTCTCAATTCTGGCTTTACATGCATTTGTTCTTAAGGCTTGGTCTTGTGCAGCCAGAACCAACTCCCCTATCTCTTTCTCCAGCTTTCCTGCTCTTAACCATTGCCAGGTCTTTTTGTTATCTGCTTTGCCTGCTAGTTTTGTTGTTGTTGTTGTTGTTGTTTCCTGGCCATGTAATACTTTGACTCCCGTGTCTCTTTTCTGTTCTTCATTTGGTCTTTCTTATAGGCCAGTTTGGTCTCTCTGGTATTCAGTAAGCCTTCATGGTGTACTAGCTTCAGTGCATTTTCTTCACTATCCGTCAGATATTCTTCTAATGCCCTTTTTTCTTCTTCAACTGTCGGGTGTACTTGTAACATTCCGTGCCTGCCTATGCTGCTTGGTAAGTAGAGTCTGTCAACTCATTGCATGGATGAAAGGCATGATTCATTGTCATTATTTTTCTGGTCTCACTATCCAGGGCTTTTAGTTCAGCTTGAGTCCAGTCCACTATTCCAGCTGTATATCTAAGGACTGGAATTGCCCAGGTGTTAATCGCCTTGATGGTATTTCTGCCACTGAGGTTGGACTTTAAGATATTCTTCACTCTTTTGATATGTTCACTACTAACCTTCTTCTTGACTTCAGTGTGCTTGATGTTGTCAGCCTGAAGGATGCCCAGGTATTTGTAGTGATCTTCTTCATCCAGACTCTTGATGTTATTTCCATTGGGCATCTTGATTCCTTCAGTTTTGACTATTTTTCCCCTGTTGATGGTAAGGGTGGCACATTGTCCAGTCCAAACTCCATTGAAATATCTTGGCTGTATATTGGACAGTGTTGAGCCGCAATTCTATTTCAGATGGTGTTTTTCCATACAACTTCAGATCGTCCATGTAAAGGAGGTGGGATAACCTAGCAGATGTTTTTGATGTTTGATAGCCATGGCCTGACTTGTTCAGTATTGTTGACAGAGGAATCAATGCCATGACAAACTGTAGTGGTGATAGTGAGTCTCCCTGAAAGATTCCTCTCTCGATGTTAATCTCTCCCAGTCTATCACTATTGACCAGCAACTGTGTCTTCCATTGTGCCATTGATCTTTGTACAAAGCTTCTGATGTTTCTACTGACTCCTGTTATTTCTAGGCACTTGATTATCCAGTCATGTGGCAGGGAGTCGAATGCCTTCTTGTAATCAATTCAAGCTATATTCAAGTTGATCTTCCTTCTCTTACAGTTCCAAAATCATCTTGTCAATTAGGAGCTGGTCTTTTATCCCTCTGCTGTTTGGGCGATTATCTTTCTGCTCAGATGAAAAGAGCTATTTTTCAACTAGGTGCTGTTGGACTGCATCAGCTACCACACCAGTTAGTAATTTGAAAGTTGCTGGCAAGCAGGTAATTGGCCTGTAGTTGCCTGGTGCTGCCCCTTTTGCTGGATCTTTCATTATCAGGTAGGTTTTGCCAGATGTTAACCAATCTTCAATTTCACCTCCTTGCAGTATGTTGTTAAACTGCTTGGCAATGAGTGTGTGCAGAGCAGTCAGATGTTTCAACCAAAAACCATGCAGTTCATCTTCACCTGGTGCTGACTGATTCTTGATCTTCCTTGCCACCATTTCTCCACCATTTCTGCTATTATTACAAGTTCTTTCATTTCAGCTTCTTTTTTATTCTTCTCTACCTCCTTTATCCAAGCTGCATTCTTGTTGTATTTCTTTGGGTTGTTCCATAGCTGTGCCCAAAACTGCACTGTTTCTTCTTTGTTAGGTGTTGACTGGTTCATTGCAGTCTCTCCATTGATGGATTGGTAGAAAGTTTCTGATTCAACTGAAATTGGAGATTCTGTCTGTAGTGTGCAATTCGAGCTTTGTATCTGCTGATTTTCCTGGCTATGCTTTATTATTTCCAGTGTTTCCTTGATCTTCCTTGTCTCTAGGTGATATTTCTTGATCAGGTATTCTTTGGTCTTTTTGTTCTTCAGCTTCTTCTTTCTGTTCTAACTTCCTTGCATCTGATCTTAGCATGCTGATCTTATTTTCCAACTTGATCTTCCATTTTGGTGGTGAACTGTTTGGCTTTTTTTTCTTATTTGTTGATTTTGCATCCGAGGTATTCAGTTATAACTGCAGCCATACTGTACATTAGTTGGTTTGTTTCTTGCAGTGAGCTGGTGCTTATATTTGATATTACAGTATTGGCATTTTTTAATACTTGTGCTAGCCTTTTCTTTATAACAAGCTTCAACACATGCAACCTTATTCTGTTGTTTTTATGCTGTTCTAGATGCTCAGTTATTCTTTGTTTCAGTTCCTCTTGTTTTTTAGTTAGAGGGTTTTGTTCTTTCTGAGGAGAAGGCAGAGGAGACGGTGCTTGGTTTGGGAATGAGAACGATTCAATGGCTATGCTGGCTTCCTCTACTGCCGACTCCCCCTGGTTTGCCTCTACTATCTGAGCTACTTCTGGCAAGGCTTCAGTTTCTTTGCCCTGGGTAGACCTTTGCAGTTCTTCCAGTTCTACTTCTGTGAATACTTTATTTTGTGTTATAAATCAATGTTTATAGCCTCTGTTCTGTTATTTCTGATTCTGGATATTGTTCTTTCCAGGAGTGGTGCATTCTTTTCAGATACCCTCTTCTTGTTGGACTTGATTTGTAATAGCAAATCATTATTTCTTTGTTTTCAGTCTTTGTATATTTGTGACAAGTAAGCAACTTTTCTTCCAGTAGCCCTGCAGCTGCTGGCCCTGGTTGCTCAGCCAACATTCCTGAATCCTGTAACCCACTTGTCACCAGATGTCCAGGAACTCCAATACCTAGTGCAATCCTCATTGAGCCTGGTGATGACAGATCCGGTATAGGTTTCTGTAAGTTAGATCTCACCATATTGTTTACAGGAGAGACACTCTTTGTCTGGCTCCTCTGATGGGACCTGTCCAGTATAGTTGGACTTCTGGTATAGCTCTCATCCTCTGAGCATGCAAGCCCCACAACTATGTCAAGGTATTGCCTCACTAAGCATTTCACTTTTAAGCCACTAGCATTTACAGAGCATTCTTCAGAACAGAAATTATGATTATTATTATTGTTGTTGTTGTTGGTTGCACAGTCAGCCAGATGTTTAGACTGGATTTAACATTTTTATCCACCTATCGAGCCCTTCCCAAGGACGTGGGATAGTTAGATGTTGTTTGATCATGTTAAAAGTGGTACTATTACTATTACTATTACCAAGCAGCAATGGGTAACTATGAATAACTTTTTAAAAAATCACATTAAGCATGGAGGTGATCATAGCTAAGAATGTTTTCATTTTCAGTTAGCTGGGTGTAGTGTTTTATTAGGAAATTTCAAATATTAAGGAGGGGGAAATGATGAAACTCACCTTCCCTACTCTTGCAAATGGCAAATGGCAAATGGCAAATTGTATGCAAAGGGCACAAATAACCAACACATTTCTAAGCAAGAAGTCTGCAAAATTTCAGAACATAAGCAATGATTTAAGAAAGTCAGTAATGATAGGATCAGGAGCTCAGAAGTTATGATTAATAAAATACATTTCAAAGTTCTTCTTTCTGTTCAACTGATATCAAGGCCATAACATCTGTTAGGAGGGGGTGGATTACAGATGTGAATGAGACAGAACAACTTGTGCAACCAACACTTTTCTAATTATGTCACAATGCATCTCTTTCCCAGATCCCACAGACCACAAAACACTTTTAATATTCTCCTACCTGGAAGTGAGAACTAACAAGGAGCACAGAATTCTGGAAAACACCTGTGACATACTATTTTTCTATTCCTCCCCTGTGCACTGTTATTGGAGATCCCTGCTCACACTATATATATTGTGATAAGAAGCTAGTATTGTCCATTTGAAAATCATACTCTGCCTTTCCCTCCTCTCTTTTCCCTTATACTTTTCTAATATGGAGAATTTAGGAGAAATGTGTCAATTTTTATAGAAGCATAGCCAGCCCATGTGAATCATTCAGTCAGTTCCAAACAAAACTCTGGGAAAGTTCAAATTCAAATTCACTTTCCTCTGAGAAAAAGCCTGCTTCAAGTTGAATATCTTCTGAAGGCCTAAATTTGGTTCTGGAGTTGATCAGATTCAATATATTCCCCTTACTATATATGATAGTAGCTATGTTTGAATTCATTGGGTTACCTGAGAACAAATATGACTGAGCTTAGTGAGGTTTAATTCTGGCTAAACATACATTGCCTTGTACTGACTAAACAAATAATTACAAAAATGGTTTATGGGTTTATACATACATGTACTAGGCAGTTGTGCATTATTATATCTATTCTATAGGACTGAAATGTTAAGCTGTCTTTTCAGACTGGTGTACTGTAATAAAGGATTGTTATCAAAGTAACGTGTTTTTCTTGTCTTTTAAAATAAAAAAAAAGATAATTTCGGTATTATAACATATGCAATGTGTATATGAGGGTGTAGTCTGAAATGCTTAAATGAAGTATAGCTCTCTCACACTTTATTTAAGGGCAATTATAAGAATTACTACAGCCATTTGAAGGGTGTGATGACACTTTTTCCTTTGTCTTATTGTCTGCAGAATTGGCAAGTTTGTCAGTCACTAGACATCCAGGAAATGTGACTACCATCTCCTGGCTATGTTGTGTGCTATGGTCTTTCTATGTATTTCAGAGCACAACAGTGCAGAAGATAAGGATGTGAGGTAGAACACTTGTGGCCATAACAAAAATCAGTAATAACCACTAGGAGACCACTCAGTGTTTCTGTTCAGTGCCATCTTGTTTCTCTGTCCTGCTTGTATTTCAATCATATTTTGCAAAATCGTGCCTTCTGAAACTCATGGAGGATCATAGGAGCTTAGAATTGAAAGGTGTTCTGCACAAATATTTTATCTACCAAACAGTGGGCCTGTTTTGTACAGCTATCTGAACATCAGGGTACTTCTGTTCATTTTCTGGCCTGACAATATTTTTTTTGCTTTTACCAAACCATGATGGATGAGCTTCTTTTAAAGGACATCTAGGCTGTTTGATATATAGCATAGCACACATCAGTGTATCGCGCATGTAGGCTGTGATGAACAGAGCCTGGAATTACTTTGTGGATGCTTGGAACAAAGGATTTTGTTTCACTAAGTATGGATTGGATGATACTGATACATTATCTCAAAGTACTAAAATTGGCCATGTGATACCACTTATATCATAACCTGGTTCTGAGGGTCTGAGTGCAACAAAAGTATATGCTGACACCACCACAGTTGGTTTTCATGTGGCTCTAATGTGCCTACTCATTTTTCATTCTTTAGAGCATGCAAACAATGATTAACAAAGGAACCTAATACAGTTTTTCTTTTGAATAAGCCTGTAGCTTATCAGTTGCTAAGGACATGCTATACACTGGCAGAAAATTCAGGGAACATATAAAGCAATTTCCTTCTTCTAAAGTTTTGTGTTCATTTTAAAAGATAGAAAGGACAAGCGAGAAGGTGGTTGCAAATTATTGAACAACTGAGAGAAATAGCTGCTAGGATGTTGATACAAAGGAAAATCTTAAATCTTAAATTATTGTTAGAAGGCAAGGATGAAGAAGAAGAAGAAGAAGAAGAAGAAGAAGAAGAAGAAGAAGAAGAAGAAGAAGAAGAAGAAGAAGAAGAAGAAGAAGAAGAAGAAGAAGAAGAAGAAGCAGCAGCAGCAGCAGCATAAAGTTAATCTTGGTTTCATTCAGGAAGTGTTGGTTTATTTATCTGCATCTCACAAAATAGTTATATATTGGATTGTTAGCTGTTTCCTAGATTAAATCAGAAGTTGTCAGTGCTTCCTGTAAATAGCATCTTCAACTATATAAAACATGGGGCCTCCACAAATGATCACAGAGGCTTAACACAAATTATGAACTTATTAAAAACTACTGAAGCTAACAAAGATTTCCAATAATCCTGGTTTCCATTCAGAACGAAGGTCATTTCTGCACTAGCAATTTATATTATTTTATAGTAAAATAATAGTAATGTGAATAGGCTTTATACTACTCCAGTGATGGCTATGTGATCCTATGAAGATGTTATAAGTTACTGGTGTGGAAATGACCTAATTCTGTTCCACACTATAACATAATAATAATATCCAAGACAAATTCCAGTTGTACACAATTTAGCTGTACCTCTACTTCTCAATGTAAATTTTTAGAAGAAAGGACCAACGACCAGTTTTTGTAGTGGCCCAGGGTTATTTGGTTAAGATGGGTACACCTATAAATTTGCTAAATAAGCAAATGAGCTGTAAAGTACAAGTAGGAATACAGTTGCCATGAAAGTGCTTGATACTTCTAAACTGCATGGAATGCTGATTAAGTATCAAGTTTAAAAACCAAAATCCACAGCCTCAATGTTATACATTACATGCGTAATTTTCCTACATCCATCTCTACTTGCAGCCTTCTTTTTTTCCAAGTGCCCTTAGGAGCCAGGTTCTTCTTGAAAAAGTACTAGCAATGACAAGGCTGCTACTGTCTTTAATGACTTTCTCTGAATTTTATACCTCATCCAGTGGTCAAGACATTCCTAGTTACCTCCATCCATCAGCCTCTTAACCCTCTGAAAAACTCGATCAAAAAGTTGATAAGCAGGATTTACTTTCCAGAACCCATGCCCGTTTTTTAAGTAAGACATGTTCCTTTGCTTTGACTACTGTTTCTACCAATTTCCCTGGAATAGACATTAAGTGGATTGGCCCCTAATTTTCTAGAACTGTATTAGATTCCATTTTTAAAATTGGTGTTACAGTTTTTCTCTATGTGGGACTGTCCCATGTGGACTCCCCCAGCTAGATGTTGCCAAGTAAACGGCACTTGTTGGGGATGTTATAGTTGATTTTTACTTTGAACAGACTAACAATCACAAGATTTTTTTTTTCAAATTCATACATTCAACAATTCTGTTTTCCTTGTCTTATTAGTTAGGCTGAGACATGAATTTGGCAGCAGTATTAGATTTGTATCAAACAAGCATCGTTACAAAGCTGAACAAGACTTGATAAAACAGAGTATTTCATCACCGACAGCTATTTTCAAGGTGTGGCAAAATGCAAATCAGCTATGCTCAAGATTATCACCACTGATATCATTTTCTGTAGAATGTAATGTAATATTCTTAATGCATATTTGTTTCATATTTCATTGTGGCATAATTTTACAGGTCCGAGCTGAAACTTGTTTATAGATTTGGGATTTTTGAAGGGAAGGTTTCATTGAACTGAATCGCTTGGCTCAAACTTTTCATTGCCATTGTTATATGTGTTATTAAATTGGCACCATGATTGCATTTTCTGAAGTTAGCAAGTGACCTTCATTTCATCTTACCACTCCCAGCAGTCACATTAGAACAGGGATAGTAGTAAACCATAACCATATTCATCCCATGAAATCATTTATTGCAGGTTTACTGAAAATTGGTGGTACAGTTCCTGTCACTTTAATGCAGGAAACACATTCAAATGTAGTATACATGCTAAAGAGGAAAGATTTAATATCCAAGTTCCACCCTCCAAACCTAGGGAAGACACTCTATCCCAATGTTCCTCAAGCTTGGCAGCTTGAAGTTGTGTGGACTTCAACTCCCAGAATTCCCCAGCCAGCCATTCTGGGAGTTGAAGTCCACACATCTTCAAGCTGCCAAGTTTGAGGAATACTGCTCTACTCCTACTCTGTGTATAATGTAACCCAACCCACTTCTCATCATTAACCTGCCTATGGAAGCCCCAGAAAGTTGCATACAGTACACATCCTTGCCCTGGCTTGGGGCATGGAGCATTGCTTTGCTTAAACTGAGTTCATGATTAAGTGCTTATGTTTGAAGATTGGGAATCTTTTACTGTTTTAGCAAGATTAAGAATAATGCTGGGATAATGATGGTGGTGATGATGATGATCAGAACTCATTGAAGATTTGATTTGTTTTATGGTCCAAATGTTTTTTTAATTAGGTTAACCTTAAAAACCACAAAGCAGGTCTGCAATTAATATTGAGTTGCAACTGCTCCAAATGGTTCCTAATACCTCTTTGTGTAAAAGCCTAGGAGAGTTCTAGATAGGGCAATGGTAAGACCCTACTCTGTAACAAAAATATTAGACCATAATGGATTGGAATAATAAATGGGATATTACATGCCTCCACATCAACGTAAGATTTTTATACCTCCTACTCTGTAGGAAGCTCTGGGCTGCTCATTATGATACAATTCCCAGGATCCTTAGAAAGTATGTTAGGGATACTAGAATTATAGTTCATCTGTGACTGAGGTACCACAGCACCAAGCTGAATTTTAGCTTTCTTACTTTTTATTTATTTATTTCGCTGAATTTATTATAGCTACCTACTCCAACAGAGTCTGGACGGTTTACAAAATCTAATACAAAGTTAAAACAGTTAAACAAGTTAACAAGTTGAAACAATTAAAAATGTAGACAGAACAAAACAAGACAGCCCAGACTAAAAAGAGCCACTAAACACCCAGCACAGCAGCAGCACCCCCTCCCCCTCACACAGCAAAAGCACATTAATCTCAGGCCTGGGACCAAAGCCAGGTTTTAAGGTCTTTCCAGAACCCCAGGAGAATGGGTGCCATCCGTACCTCTGGGGGGTGCTGTTCCAGAGGGCAGGGGCAGCAACAGAGTAGGACGCTCCCTTGGTCTCACAAGATGGCGGCATTTAGGAGAGGGGACCTGGGGTGCACCTGCTCTGTGTGAACGTACCAGGCGGGCAAAGACCATTGCAGGTAGGTGGTCCCTGAAATAACCAGTAGATAAATCTCTACTCTGTATTTATTTTATTTGAAAAGTCTTCTGTTGTAAAAGAAAAACCATTTGTTTCTTTTATTGTTCATTCTGGGAAAACCTTCTAAAAAGTGCTACCAGTTTGCCAATGATAGCATTTCAAAGGAAAGACAACAAAACGGAGAAAAGGGGAAACAGAGTCCCTCTCCTTGGCTTGCTTTTCTCTTTTTGCGAATAATGGACTGTAACTTAGTGAAGGCAATGCATTTTTAAAAACGCAGGCTGAATGCCACCTCTCAGAGACACAATCTTCTCCTTTTCTCCCCTCATTACTTGGGCTTTTCTTTCCCTTGTAAGCAGGACAAATTCTGCAAGAGAACGGCATGTACTAATTTGGTTGTTTTTGTGTCTCACCCCTAAGGGATCACCGGAGGTGTGAGTCTGAACAGTTGAGGATTACAGTCACGGAGGATGGAAATGAACTTCCTTGGACTGATGTGCGATTGTGCCTGACTCCCCTTCACAGATCTCATAGTCGCTTATTGCAACTTGATTTAAAAGGCAGGTTTTCTTTCTACCAACTTTCTTGTTGCTATGTCAAGGACCAGCTTACAATACTGGGATCTTCTGAGCTGATTTAAGAAATGCAGACTTTGGTCAAGTCGCAAAAGGCGTAGCTTTCACTTCAGCACAAAAAAGATTGCTTGAACAAGTTACAAGGAGGACAGCTTACATCAGCCTTCCCGACGGTGTGTTTGTTTATTTGTATTTTAAGAATGGTATGCGGCATTTTAAGACAAGTTTCCCAAGGCAGCTTAAAAACACTAGATTTAAGATGAGTGCCTTAAAGTTAAATTAAGAACAGTAGAAAATCAAATCATTTAAACATTTAAAATATAAGCAGCAGAAATAAGTTTAATTAAACCATCACACAGCACATAAATTTGGAATTAAACTTTGAGATCTGGGATCTAGAACTGGATGATGCCAAGCTGGACATAGCTCATTGATATGGTCATGCGCAGCTATGGGATTTGGGACAGAGCCATGATAGCTAATTATAGAAAATGGCTGAAGTGCTCCCATAAGTAGCCGGACATCTATTTACTACTTTGGCAGTTGTGCCTTCCAAATTAACATTAAATTTTATTCATTCATTCAGTTTGTACAGCTGCACATCTCACATTTGTGACTCTAAATGGCTCACATAATTAAAAACAACCAAATAACACAACCAATAAGCAAAATACAGAAAACAATAAAAAACACAGTAACTCCCTTTAAAATTGAATTAAAAATCCAATTAAAAACCAAAAGTAAAACCAGAAAACATAAAAAGCAGGCAAGTGCAAGTCATGGAGCAATCAGTATAGCCATAATGTTTGCATGGCCAGAATCTCACTGAATTTCATGAGATTTCAGGTGATTTGGAGGGACACCTCAACTATCAATTGAAATTAAACAATGAAGCCTAAGGTATAAAAAGTACTGACCTTTGTTTTAAGATATATAAAGATACAACAAGCAGAAATCCTTCTGGGTGAGCTGGTCAAGGCATAGCGAATGGAAACTTTACTTTGCGTTACTTTAAGCTTTTAGTTTAGGATTAGTTCTTAAGATACAATCAGTTGAATGATAGCCCCTAAGCGAGGATCTCCCTTCACCAGTTCTTGTGTCTGATAATTTCAGCTTAATACTGAATCTGCAAAGGGATAAGCAAGGAAAAAGAGAGTCTGAAGAACAGTGGATTAGGAAAAGGCTCTGAGGAACTAACAAAAACAAGTGAATTTGAGGCTGGAAGAAGGAATGGTCCAAATAAATAAGGAAGAGATGAGAGATTCGGGGAGGCTGAAAGCATTTAGATTTCATCATCAAACTGCAAAACTTTGTCAGTTCAGTCCACATTTGGTCCAGTCCTGTCAATTAAGTGCAGCTGGATTTGAAGGAGGCCGGTAGTACTTTGTACCCTTTTAACCCCCCAAAAGGCATAAAGTTAGCATTTTCATGGGGAGCAAAAATGTTTGTAAAACATGCCTCCCCCATTTCAGCTTTGTATTAATGGGAACACCCATTTCTTGCAAGCACGTTGAATGTAATGAGTCTCGCTATGCAAGCCAGCAGAAGAAAAATCCAAAGATCCTTCATGAGCACCATGTGTCAGGATAATAAACCAAAAATAACATACTAACCATTACTTCAACATTTATCAGACTTCTTTTTTATTCAGTGAAAGCATGTGACACGTTATCCTTTATCTTTTTTGAGACTGACTGGATGGAAACATGGACGCTCTAGTATGTCAATGTCCTCCATGCTTTTGAACTGCCAACAGAAATGGAGAAATTCTGTAATGAAAGCAATATATTTAGCACATTATGCTGTCATCCAGAAGTGATTAGGAAAAAAAAGGATATCTTCAGCTCAAAGTTATACATGTGCATGATCATTAATTCATTAAGTTATGTAAACATACATAAGCTATTTTTTGGCTTCAACTGAAAGCCCCAAGCATAATACATGGCTAAATAAATTAATGGCACATTTAGTAGCTACTATACTTTTATTTGTAGCAGATGTTGGTGTATACAAAATCTATAAATAATTTAACGATTATTTGCTTTTTCTTTCTTTTTCCTTTTTGCTGAAATAATGCATTTCTTTGTACTAGAGCAAATGGCAGTTCAGCCATATGCTGTGTTAGATGTATCATGCCAGTAAAACTAAACAGAGACTTTGCTGACATGATTAAAAATTATACAGAGATCTACCTTACTACCTAACTCCTCACACAGTTAAGAACTAAGGCTATGCAGTTCTTCAGAAATAATTTGGAACAATCATATCAGAGCATGCAGGAGCATGAATGTAGCACCTGATTGCAACTCTTTAAAGGAGGATTACACAGCTAACCTCAGCAGCTGTGGATAAGGAGTACATTGCACGAACCTTTGAGTTGATAGGTGTGGACAACAGAATGTTGTCTTGGAGGTAATATCTAGATTACAGAGCCTGTATAAAACAGTGTGAGTGGGCTTGGAATAAAACAGAGTTTTGTTTACACGCATGGCCTACTGACCAAAATGTGTAAAAACTGACAAATGTTGTCTTGCCATTAGCAATAAATGCTGCATGTGACTAAGGAGGGTAACATAGACTGCATCTTCTCCATCTTAGTGAAAAGCATTATGTGAAAGCTTCAGTTGGGCCAAAAACATCATGAGTGGCAGAGATCAATATCTATGGGCCTACCTGGTGACCATCATTGTATATGGAAGATCATGATTTGGAATGTAAGAGAAATAAATGATAAAGAACATGAATTAACAAGTGTAAGAAAGAAAAATATGTTGTATATTTATGAAACTAAGGAAAAGGGGAAAGAGGTAAGATCTGAATGAAGATGATTTGATCTTGTGGATCAATATTTGGTGGAGGAATATCTGCAGAAAAGTGAAAGCATAGTTTTAATTATGAATGAAAAGACTAAAGCATATACCAGAAACTATGAATTATACAAGTTATTGTGGGTACATTTGAAAGCGGGAATCCTTAGCTTAGTAATAGATGCACTAACTTATTCCTCTGGATGGTGATAATGAAAGAACCAGATATGAAGTTTGGGAAAAAATTGTACAACATTCTGAATTAATGTGGGACCCAAGAATGAATGAGAATGGTGACTGCTTTTCACCACGGATGAATATCTGACAAGACAAAGATCTATTGGTTTCAAATATATGCTTTAAGTATGTCAGTTCATACACATACATGGCAGAAGAATAAATTAGTTATGTGTATAGATTTATGACTAATTTGTTTATGATGAAAGATTGAGAGGATTAGGGAAAGGTACAAGGATGATGAAAGGTTCTGAATGTAGGACACACCTTTTTTTGGGCACAGCCAAGAGAGCACCATGAGAGAAATGGATACGGAAGAAAAGAAAAAAAAATGATGGAAGCGACAGTGAAGGCAGAACAGCCGTAGGAACAGCAACTACGAGTCCTGTATGAAAAAAATATATATATTAGAAGACAGATTAAATTCCCAAGAAATAAATGGCAACTAGATATAAGAAAAGTGGATAGGAAACAAAATGAAAAGCATTGTGTTACAGAGTTCCACATAAATATACTAATGGGAAATATGAAAAAAAGGATGTTTGGTGGAAAAATGAAGTAAAAAGGCTGTAATGATAAATTGCATGTAAGGGAATGATTTTTGCAAAAAATGAGTGGGTAGTATTGGTATCAGTTAGACTGGCTATCTTTTCTTTTTTAAAAAAACCCATGCTTTAATTCCTTTGGCTTATTGTTCCTTATGCCCTTTCTGTGCTTTGCAAAACATTGTTTACCCTGAAAGCGAATTGCATGGGAGTATATGTAGGCTTTCAAAAATTGCAGACAGGAGTTATATTGCCCTCCTGCCCAGCACATTCTAAAGCAACTTTTGGGAATCGAATATAAAGCACAGTCCTATCTATTAAAAAATCACAACTTACATATTCCAAATAGCAACTGTGCCACCAGTGTGACATATGAATGAGTTAATTCAGGTTTCCTGGAGAGAGAAAGCAGAATGGCATTCTTCTATCCATTCTGTGTGCAGGGGAAGAGTTCCGGTAAATAAAAGTATTTAGGCAGATAGGTCAGTCCATGCAGCCAGGTGTCTAAAATAGCTGTGTGCCAACAGTGTAAAATAAATCCAACTCTGGCACTTTTTAGATGTGTGGGATTACGCCTCCCTCCTTGCTTCAATACTAGTTGTTAGTGATGGGAGCTGAAGCCTATCACATCCCAAAGTTACCAGGTTAAAGATGGCCAATGAAGAGACATTTCCATGCATATAGACATTTATAGAGAAAAGATCTAGAACATTATATAAAATGCATCAAGATCAGGTGTGTGATACTGTTTTCCCACATGTCCATCTAATGAACAATCGGGTTGATGGATTTGAAGTTCTATCAGGTATTATTCAAGCATAGTTCTTCACTTGTGGATGGAATAAAAACATTGTCCATGTGGAAACCACACTCATGACATTTATCACATTGGAAAGTCACTAATTACACAACTTGGTTTATGTGGAGAATCTCATAACTATACAGTAGTGTTTCCTGCTTGCATGGATATCCTCCCATTCTTTCATAGTAATTATTAGAAATCACAACTGTGATCTAAGATAATTATTATGTTATCTGCTTTGAATGCTTTTTAAATAGAAAAGTTGTATACATTTAAAAAAAAAAAGAATGCTTTTCCAGAGCCTTTATATAGAACTAAAATGTTTAATTCTGCCTACAGAATTAAACACATTTTGTAGCAACTGGGAAAAAAAGAGGAATGCTTGTATGGTACTACCTATCCCAGTAAGGCATGCTTTTATCTACTCTAAAACAAGGATACATGTTTTCACTTGATGCACATTAGAGAAATATAGCTTCATATTAATTATGCGGTATGTCAGGACATTTTCTTTGATAAATTTGTTTTTTCAAAGTCCACACAGAGTTTTTTCATCATTCACCACCCCTCTATCATTTACCACTCATGGGAATGTTGAAAGAAGCTCTCTGAAAGTTGCATTTGTGTGAAAAATTACTTGAAAATTTGCACATCCCATCTTGTCCCACACTTGCAGTCCATTGATCATCTATGCATATATCTTTGAATTCCTACCTTCATTGCTAGTAGATTCTGAGCCAACAAGAAAAATTGGACTGTGATTTTGTATGGCAGGATATTAAGTGTCACACAGCTATAATGAACATGCATTACCTGATTTCTATAGCTGATTATGCAGTCGAATAGAATAGTAGACAGTCAATTCCATGTAAACCAGTATAGTTCATGCTACTGTGGATCTACCAATGGGCAGAAAACAGAAGTCTAGTATTATTGCTTTTCAATGCAATCTTTTCTGCAGCACTAATATAAACAGGTAATCCTTCACCTTGCCATTAATGATCGATTGATCTACCTAAACCTACTTAAGTTGTCAGTCTCCAGCAAATCAACTTCTAATCACAAAAACATGGAAATAGATTGTATGACACTAGGGAGATAGATTTTGCCTTCTCTCTCTCTCTCTCCCCCCCCCCTCCAATGTCCAAATATTTCTTCAGTGAAGACATTCCTTTCATCCTGCAGCTGGTATCGGACTATTAAATTGCCAGCACGGCCTGGGATTTGTGTACTGTGGAAATGAATGGAAATAATTAGTAGTCAGAGAGAAGCAGATTACAGATTTGCAGGGCAGTGGAGCAGTGGTTGGGAGTGAAAAGTTCCTGACTGGAGCAGTTCCTGATTTTTTTATGAAAAGGCTTTTCATCTTTTCTAACAATAGCCCAGGACTTGTTGAGATCCTTCCATACGACAAATGAGATGAAGCACTCCACATTTAATTAAAGCAGCAATTTAACGGCATATTTGGGCATTCACAGGGAAAGGGCAATTTCCATCACAAAGGTATTAAAGAGCCTGACTTTCTGATAATAATTGCCCAAGAAGAAAAAGAATGAAGGACTAACTTAAAAAAAAAAATGCTATCATTTTGAAATGCACTTGAAGCGATGTTTGCCTCCCTTCTCAGTAACAAAGGAGGCTTTAAGATATTTTGAAGTTCTACTTATTCTCTGGAGATGCCAGGGTGAGGAAGAGAATTACTTCAGAAATTCACCTTGCTGTTTCTCTAAATATCTGTTGCCATATTTACCTCCCAGACACCCACTTCTGAAATGCAGAACATTTGGGGACAAAGCGCACTTCAGAGGAAACAATATTTGCAAAGACAGTTTAAGAATTCAACATGCTTCCTTTGCTAATATAAACGGTTTCAAATATTTTCATTTGAGGGATTAAGCACTGGCATGATTTTCAGGTGGGCTGCCTGAAGAGGAATGAGCCCAGAAATTGAAAGAAAGGGGGTGGAAATTCAGAAATGTCACTTTGCAATAAAGGCCACTTTATGCAGACAATGTAATGGAAACTGCAGAATTTGGACATGTGGAACTTTGGACTAGTGGTCTTCAGGTGGCAGGTGATAGCCAGATCTCTCTTTTTCAGGGAAGATAAAGTCACAAGGGACAATGGAAGTTCTGAATCAGTGACTAGATGACCTGATGAGGAATGAGTTGGGGTTGGATGATTTATTCTAGACAATAGGAAGATACTGTTTGGGAATGTTCATATGCCTAGTTGTGAGGCCTTCAAACAGTATTCCCCTCCCCACACTGCCCCCTTCATTATCTGCAGCTCTATTGCTGCAAGGACCTTCCTGTGCTTCTGGTGCAGACTCAGAGCCCCTTTAAAGTTGTTGCAGAACTGCAATTTTTTCCTGAGAAAAATTACAATGCAACATTTTAATGCACCTCTGTTCCTGGAAACATCCTTACCTATGCTATGGCATCCACAGCAAAGCAAAGACAACCCATTGCAAAGTTCTAAAGACTCCATTTCATTGGCTTCCTTTCTTTCCCTCCCTCCCTCCCCTGAGCAAACAGCATATTCAGGGAATGGGAATCTCCCAAGGACATAATGGGGAATTTCCTGAGTTTAAGTTCCAGAAGCAGGACACTCAAGGGAGATCTTATCTTTACCATGCCCTGGGTATGGATGTTAACTTCTTCTGCTTTTCAAACTGTATTTTAAGAACTGTGTCTTTGATTAATCAATTTCTGCTGGATTATTTTATATTGTCAATTACAGAGCAATAGAGAAAGCCCCCAGATACATACATCAATACTCCTTCTCTATATTTTTGGAAAATTAGCAAGGCAGATAGAAATGTAATTAAACTCTCTTGAGGCTCCCTATTTTCCCTGATAGCGGGAAATTCCAGGGATAATCTCTACAGCAGTAGAGATAGGGATGGTATTATGGCTGGATGTTGCTCATGATTCTTCACTATCATGCTGGCTGGGGCTCGGGGAATGATTAAAGGCTGCCCCTGAAACCTTTAATACACTTGCTAAGAAAAAAAATCCCATTGAATGCAGTTTATGAAGAAACTGCTTACAACTGCATTCTGAAATATGTCTCACTGCATAAATAAGTACTGTTACTTGCTAGGACAGATTAAGAGACTTGACCATGGGACATTGTTCTTGGGGAGAATGGCATATGTCACTCAAAGCAATTTTTTTTTTTTTTTGAAGAGGCACATTTAAAAAATAAAATGAAGACATTTTAGTTCAGGAACCTGTTGCTGTTTCTTCTCCCCCTCCCTCTGCCCCATTAAACTTGTAAAAGCATCTCTCTCTCTAGACTTCTTGCCTGTTTGAACTTTATACAGATTGCAGAGTGTTGCACTTTTGAGAAGATTAAAAATAGAGATGAAACATGATTGTGGCTGCATGTCTTGAGCTGTTCTATTTTACAGAGATCAAAAGAGTATCAATACATCTGGGAAAAGGAAGACCCATCTTTACAAGGGATGTGTGTTGCCACATCAGCCTCTTGTTGTTTTCCATCTACACCAAACATCATAAGATGATCTCTAATTAGTATTTTCCTCTTATTCTAATTTTAACAAGCCTCTAAGAATTACAAGGAAAACTAAAGGGAATTCAGCCTGAGCCATAAGTAGATTTCTTTCAAGACAGCAGAGCAATTATCTGTTTAGTATTCCTTTTTTTAGTCTACTGCTACACCATTTTCATGCTCCCTTTTCCCTAGCAAACTATTGGCAGCCTGACAGCCCATCTATAGATAGTCTTATAACTCAACTATTTAACAACTCAAATTTAGGTCTGACATCAGGGCTGAAATTCAGGATCTATAGTTGTAGATTATTACATGGTAGATTATTACATGGTTTGTAAGTTGGGACCTGGCAGGCCCAGCTGCACTCATATTTCTTGGAATCCAAAACGGGAAAGAATATGGTGTGGTTTTAAATCAATTTAAATCAAACATGCTGCTAAATATATTCTGATTGCAAATATGATTCACTTTGGGAGACACTTAAGCTATCATCCTAAATTTGCAATTCTCCAAATGCAACTCACCAATAAAAATAACTCATATTATAAAACTGAAATTGACAAATTTGCCTATCCCTATGCTTGGAAATCTAGGAGTTGCTTTTTAAAGGAAGCTGACTTCAAAACAGGCAAGCACCATTAACATCTGGCTCAACCTGTGTGTTAGAAGAAAGGCAGAGATACACCTTTGGCCAGACAACCTTACAAAAACAATATTGCCCTGTGTATTCCACCTCCCAGATTTGGTTTCCTTTGGCAAGGAGGGACATCACTGTAAACTTATGGCATGTTGTGATATTTGAATGTATTTATAAACATACAGAATGAGAGAACAGGGATAGCTTAAACATTGTACACATTACTGCTCCATACTAAATCTCCAGAAAAATACTGTCCACAAAAAATGCATACTACAGTTCAAATCTTGGCCTTTTCTTATCTCTTTTGCAATGACCAATCTGTTTGTTACTGGTTACATGGTTACTGAATAAAGCACAATTGACTGGATTCGGAGAATACACAAATCTATTACACATAGTGTATAAACCAGAGACTGGTTTACATAAAATGCACTAAGCCAAATCCAAAGAAATCACATTATGGCTTAGTATAATGTGTGACTCTAGCCTCTTTCTCTTCCTTCCAGTACTCTAACACCAATCTACTGCCTAATTCTCTTCTCTTCTCTTCTCTTCTCTTCTCTTCTCTTCTCTTCTCTTCTCTTCTCTTCTCTTCTCTTCTCTTCTCTTCTCTTCTCTTCCCTTCCCTTCCCTTCCCTTCCCTTCCCTTCCCTTCCCTTCCCTTCCCTTCTCTTCTCTCACAAACACATACACACACTACATTGTTCTTAGTTGGAATCTTGTACATTCTGAACATCTGGGAAAGATTCAACTGTTAAGAGCAGATAGCAATATTCTTCTCTTGCAACAGGAGCAACAAATCAGAACCTCTTCAATTAATTATGATTTTCCATTTCATCCAAAGTGAGGCACTTTGCTTAAGAGCTTTGGAGCAAACCAAGATATGAAGCTAGCTTCAAACTATAATTTCATATTCTGGCTCATTCCAAAATCAGTATTGTAATTAATGAAAGACTTCTTGGCCTGCTGTCTTGAAGGCAGGACTAAGGGATGGTACCACTTCATAGCTTCATATCATGATCAAGCTAAGACACAATTGTCCAAATGTAGCTACAAACAGACATTCTTTGTAACAGTTTTTATCATCTTGTGCACAACTTTTTATATTGTTTGGCCACTGATTTACTAAGGGAAGCTTATAGGCAGCTTGTAGGCATCTTCATCATGAAACGGATTGATAGAGGCCACAACCACTTTGGGTTGGTGTGGCACAGTTGTTGGACTAGAAAGACTGGTAGGAGTTCGGTGGTTTGTTTGATTTATTCTCTCAGGGTTCAAACTTTGTACTGGAATGACATGCATGCCGCGTGTGTCTGCTCAAAAAATACCTTTGTTCATTAGTTTATAACATTGCAAGTGCTTCATCAATCTCCAGTGCTTTCTCTTCAAAAGGAAATCTACAATGCAATGCATCTTTATTTCACTGAATTCAGTGGAGCTTACTCTCAGGCAAGTGCAGGTAGGATTATAGCTTTGAACTCACATCTTAAGAAGGGAATGGAACAAAATGAAGTATGATTTCAGATCTACTTAATTATACCATTGGTGGAATTAAATTTCATACTATGGGGTAAGGCTTGTTTAGATACATCCAGGATAATTGGCCTTGTAGATTTTTGGTGAGAGTAATGTCAAAAACTACAGGTTAACTCTATTTCAGGATACAACTCAAAAGCTTATTTTGTGCTTCCAAGCAAGTGCACAGCACGAAAAGAGGAAGTGGTTTGCCACAACAAAGATGCTCTTGGTTTGTAAACTCCTCCTAACTACAAGGATGAGATTATTCCTCATCATAAAGCTGGAGACAAAAACTCCTAAGTACCAGGCATTCCTTGCCAAGCATATGGACAGAAACTTCAAAGATGAAATTGCACCATTATTTTGAGCAGCCTTGTATGACCCTGTACCCTCCAAATGTGTACATGCTTATCCCAAAATACATTTTCGTTGTTCATACTCTATTTTTGTAGAAAATGGGAAAGCATTCCCCATTTATTTGTTTTATTTATTATTAAATTTGTATGCCGCCCATCTCCCCCAATGGGTAACTCTGGGCGGCTCACAGTTAAAATTTGCTATATAAATAGGGCATCTATGAATATTTCAGGTTGAAGGAGATACAATGCTCAATTTAGCAACAGTTATATTCTGTTTCATATCTGTAGATAAATGATTATTTTCAGTTCTACATTAAGGCAGATATTTATCACATTCGGCGCTCATTCTATATACCCTATGTTAAGTATTTCAGCACAACCAGATGATGGGTCAGACTGCTGAAAACACGGGGAAAAGAAATGCCATTTATAGTGAGTAAGACAAGAAGTGTTCCTCAAGTCAGTGATTTAAACTGATCTAATTTTGGAGATGGTTTTCTCTATCTCAGTGACATGACAAGGATTCTGTTAGAGAAGTCATGTTGGTTGATTCTGGCAATTTTCCCAGGGTTTTATTTATTTATTTATTTTCAGTAGAAATGCAGTCATCCACAGTTCCAGCGAAAGATGTGTTGTGACATCATCTAAGAATTATGAACCTTGATGAAAGGATAAAAAAATTAAACAAATGTGGGTGAACAGTGGAATATGTACATGGGATTAATAAACAGATTTGATAAGCTTGTACAGAAACCAAAAAGCCTAAATTCAAATAGCTTGGATCAACAGCACCTTCATCATGTTGAAATGATAATAGATATATCAATGTACAGTGTCATTTATAACATGTGTGGGTGGGTGGAATGTTTCCTAGGCTTTTTAAAGGATTGATCAAATTTTTTTCACTATATTAATTCCCTGCCAGAATTAGTTATTAGCCAGCATTTACATAAATGGGCAAATTGCCAAGTGTGACACTGTTGTTAAGATATCAGTAGTCCATCTAGTCCAGGACTGGACCCTCATAGTGCCCAACAAGATAAATGTTGCGGGAAGCACAGACATCTGCAGTAATAATTTTTAGGAGGGGGACAAGATGTATGAAGTATTTTATTCTTTAAACATTCGATATCACCATACTATAAAAATGCTGTACAAATCTAGATTTAAAAAGTAATAAAAATATTTAACAATTTAAAAACAGCCAACAATAATTAAAACCAGGAGGATGGCAGTAAAGCCGCCAATCAATCACAGTTCAAAAATCCATGGTAAAAAAATGGTAAAAAATAGTTTTAATTGATCTTCTACAGTTGTATAAAGAGGAGCAAAACCTTACATCATCTGGGAAGAGTTCCAGAGATGAAAAGCACTAAGGCAGGGTTCTTCAACCTTAGCGACTTGAAGATGTGTGGACTTCAACTCCCAGAATTCCCCAGACAGCCATGTCTTCAATTCTGGGAGTTGAAGTCCACACATCTTCAAGTCGCTAAGGTTGAGAAACCCTGCACTAAGGGGTGGACCTTACAAGATCCAATCGAGGCTGTAGCTATATTGATATAGCATAGCTATATTGCAAAACTATTGCACATTCCAAAATCAATATGTAGCAATAGCTTGTTTATTTCTTTATTTCTTTACTTTTCCTTTAACCTGAAATGGAAAACATAAAAGAAGTGAATTATTCTCTGAACACAAACTGGAATCATTGAGAATCTCCAAAATGGATGATCAGTTGTTCTGTGAATTTCTTCTGGAGACAAATATTTACATTTTCTCTTTGTTGCTCAACAGATATAAACCAACTGGCTGACCTTCACCTATTGTGGAATATAGCTATAGCTTCAACTTATTCGGAGTGCTAAAATATCACTTAGTTGTGCATACTGTGACTGGAAAAAAGGAGCTAAGTGGATGAATGAGTACTGAGTCTACAGTATTGCCATCTCACTAATCTCCGTGTCCCCCAAATGTTTTCATTTCCACTAGATCTACCTTCACAGACTGTAGAGTCTGAGTGACTGTTTCTTGCAGGAGAGAATTCTTGCTTATGATCTCAAAAAAGGATGATGTCTCTGATACAAGCAGCTGTTTGAATGAAATTGTCTTGTTTTGATACTGCTAGATTCTGTTGGGTATTTGAGTTGTTAAGACTGTTCTTCTGTCTTTTCCACAAACATACGAATACTCTTAGAATTTTGAGCCCACTGTTTATAAATAGCATTGGCAGGCTGCACATCCGATGGTTCCTTTAGTTGCTTTGATGGTAACCTGTATTACAGCTTTAATTGTGCCAACTATATTTATTTTGAATATTTTGAATATCACTTGCACTGTTCAGATCATCTTATAGATTGTCCTGATTTGATCCCACTTTCTTTTCCTGCCATGGTTGAACAATCTTCATAGTCTTGTCCAATTACTTTACTGAGATCTAAAATCAAAACAAGAAGATAAGATTGAATTGATTATATCTACTGCAGTTTGGTTTAAAACTGAAACAAACCCAAGAAATTTCTCATGTAAGGATGTATTTCCGTTATTTTCTTCCAGAAACCTTATACCTAAACCCAGATGCACTTTCCCAGAATTGTAGACTGTTTCACCTGCTGTAATAACTCTTCTGGATACATTCATCTTTACAACAATATCCTCTCTCTTACTTTGGCCACACAACTTTATTTGCTCTTTTGTGTTCTTACAGGCGTGTACTTAGCATATCCACTTTCCAAATTTAATGCTTTATTCCCAGCCTCAACACTAAACTAAAAAAGATCCACCAAATTAATGTTTTTAAAAAACGAAATCAAACAAGGATATTTCACAGTACAATATCATCAGTGAAGCTGTAAAAAAAAAAAAAAAGGAAAGGAAAAGGAAAAGCCCAGCCTCTCACCATTTTACGAGAAAAAAGGACTTCACCAGTCCAGTGGCCCAGGAAGAAATGGCCATGAGATGGCTACCAACAACCGAAGGGGAAAAGGGGCCCTGCCACTGTCTCCAGTAGCCAGTTAGAACAGAGAGGTATCCTACAATGAAATGATGCAGAGGAGGTGAACCAGGCAGTGCCACTTGAGCCAACACAGGTGTGAACTCATTACTTTTGATGGGTAGGAAGAGGGGGAAGTGGCCTTTCCATTTGGCTGGGGGCAACTAGAGGACAACTTGTACGTTCCTCCCCTTGAGTCATGGCTAGTGGTCCACACTTGTGGTGGGGCAACCTTGTCATGTGGATTTGTCCTTATATGGATCTGGTCGTGTAGATGTGCACTGATGATGTTACTTAGCCTGGTAATGAAATTTCTGCAGGAAAACAACCAAGCTCAAAGAATACCAAGAACCCAACTATTATACTATTTTAACTGAATCTTTAAGATGATGTATTTCATTCCTATGTTGTTACATTGCATGCCATGCAGCTCACGTTTACATGTCATGCAGCTTATGATTCCAGTGGGGAAAGAAAGAAAGAAAGAAAGAAAGAAAGAAAGAAAGAAAGAAAGAAAGAAAGAAAGAAAGAAAGAAAGAAAGAAAGAAAGAAAGAAATTGCACAGGGCCAAGGGCCTCCCTTTACCCACACACCCCACTTCTTGCAGATGCCCAATGAGTTTATGAGCACTCATATTCCCCTGCTATTGGCACTCAGAGGCCAAGCAGATACTGGATACCAGGACTAGTCGCCATTGGCAAGTCTTACCATGTCTAATCCTCTTTTCAAGCCATCCATGTTGCCAGCAATTCCCACATCCTGTGATGATAAATCCTATACTTTAACAATGTGTTATGTGAAAAAAGAGCTTCCTTTTGTGTGAGCTGAATCTTTCATTGGTTAGCTTTTCTAGATGAGTCCAGGTCCTCATATTCATAAGAAAGGGAGAAAAACATCATAGTCTTTATTTTTTCCCAACTACGGATAATTTTATGCATTATTGTCTCCCCGCCCATACCTAACTTTCTTCCAAGATAAAAAGTCATCACCCTTTTATGCACCTTCTCTAGTTCTTCAATATTTCTTTTTTCAATTCCCATTATAATATTTCTCTGGACAAAAACAAAAAGTAGCTTTAAACAATAAAAAAAATATGCTCTTAATTCATAGCCATAAATGGCTCAAGTCAACTAAAGCTTACGAATCAAAGGTTATAGGTCTCCTTTTAAGATTTCCCTTCTTATTTGTAGGTCTCTTTTCTGTGCCAGTCATGCCTAGGAAAGCCTTATACAACCAGAAGTCTATAATTGAAAGCACAGCTCCCTAACATCTGAACCAGATGGTCCTTTGGAACAAATAGTGATACAGAAAGGAATCAGATTTGCATCAAATTATGTGAAACAATAATCGCTAGACTGTTTTGATGTGCTTTGATGTGCTCTTTCGCCTGTGAACTAGGACTAAAGAGAGAGCACAGGATTAGAAAGAGAGAAGATGAAGTTGGTTGCAATTAGCTAATGAGAACCTTACATCCCCAGCATGCCGAAAAGGTAAAATAAAAGAGTATATAGGCCAGGAATGAAAAAAATGGTCCTAAAGACTGTGATTGGTTAAGAAAGCAGCTGTCTGACTCACAGCGAAGGAATGTACAGTCAGCTTTTATCAGGACTGACTGTATCAACCCTTTAAGTGCAGGGCTTTTTCTTCGGATATTTACATTTGTCACATATATTTTCTCTTTCCAACAAAAGATGTTTGACAACCTTATTAGATAATTTGTTAGGTGCCAGTGTCCTTCAAAGGTAGACATCGAAGGGATGGACATGTTATGAGAACCTTGGGCCATTTCCAGTATAGGGTGGAGGCAGAGGAGGAATTACTACTGATTTGTGAAAAGCCCACTATTGTTCCTGTTCCTCAAGGCATGCATTTCAGCCCCTACTGCGTGCCATGCTGCATTTTGGAATCTCAGGCCACTGAGGCAGTGAGACTTTTGGGCTCCATCATTATTTTCCCTTTGTGCAGCACTGTCGTTATTTTGACTGCCTGCCCAGACTTGTAAATGTCATTTAAGAGCAGAGATCTCAAGCCTGCACATCTATTTTAGTGATTGTGCTGCTGTTCTTATTAAATTTTTATTTTTATTCGAGTGTTTGAGTGTTAGAAGGGCTTTCTAAGTTATTTGGCAGACAAAAATGACACAAAGTCATATTCAAATATGTTTTTATGGGTGTTCCATGCCCTTTCTATACTAAAGTATAGAATAATGTGCCTGTTTCAGCTCATATAGTTGCCAATACTGTATGTAAATCTGTTTCAACCAAAAAAAGGTATCTACCATTTGCAAAGGATCTGTCCAACCTGCTATCATAGCTTGTGGATGTCCAGAAAATCAACAGCAAATAATGGATTTCGGCAGAAAATATAGGGCAAAAATTTCAAATTACCCTCAAGTATTAGATTGAATAGGCTGAAATCCATTTTAAGTGACGTATAATTTATCTTCATGGGATTAAATTGGTTTTCCATCTCAGTGAGATGCAACAATTTATAAAACCACTTCCCAATTCCTTTTTCTGTTGCTGAAACTTTTCATTTGGGGGGGGGATGAACTTTTGATCATGCTGTTGTATTTCAGTAGCTTTCTAATCTCTAGAGTGGAGTAAAGATTATTGTGACATTTTCCTCTTGCCTCAAGGAATTTATCTGCCTGAAATCTTCCATGAGCATTTGATGCAATGGGAGAGCAACAATCACTTTTAAACCTGTGTAATTATTTTACCAAAGCTCCATTAAACCATTCCATATTTACAAAATAGAGATTAATTCCTTGCCTTTTACAGCCTAGTATCTATTAAGCTTTGTAGAAGTGCATTAGGATCAGTTTAAGAACTGCTTGTTTTTTTCAAAGACCTGTCTTAGAGAGATTTAACTTGCATAGTAAACTTTATTAAATGTAATGCCAGAAAGTTTTCTCTTTTGGGAGAGACCTTCTGTCTATTAAACTGAGAAACCAAGCCTGCCTTGGATTCATTCCAATCAAATGAAGTAGAGAAACCGGGATAGTGTGTTTGCAGATACATATATCTAATTATATATATAATTACACACTCTTCCTAACAAAACAACATGCACTGTTACCTCCCAAGAGCAGAACACACAGAATGAGGCAGATGTGATCTTTATTTGAGTACATTTACCAAGCAAACATTTGAAAGAGAATGTGGAGGACACGCATGTGAAAGCAAATACTTCATATCTCACAAAGTTCTCCCCTAGTTGATAGTGAACATCTAGTGGACATGGAAATCAGTCAACTTCCTCTTTGTCCTGGTACATTTTTTATCCTTATTAAATCAGTACCTCAGGGACTTAAGTGGTTCCCCCAAACCATCTGTTAAATATAAGGAGGGGACATTATAAAAGGCTGTTTTATTCAACATGATTAAATTGTGGGTGGGAAAGGGGAAGGGAATAATACATTTAGCGTGAACTCTTAGGACCTCCTGCAGTTCTGTCAGTCAAATAAAAGAATGCTAGAGACTCTTTTCCCCAAAATGTTTAAGCTTGTTTCACTGTTGTTTCCACTCAGAATCAGAAAAATGTAACCCTGGGCTGATGGTTTATGGCCGTGTAAAACTATGTGGGGTCACCACACCCAGGATTCCTCACCCTAAACAAAGACTCCTTGCTCACAATGAGGGAGGTATTGGAGTTCCAGAAAGCCTGAGACACAGCAGTTTGTTCCAATAGCAAAGATAGTTCAGGGTTAAGACATACTTGCCACTGTTAATCACATCTGGCCTACAATTATCAGCCATCTACCTATCTTTCCTCCACCTTGTGGTCATCCAGACTTTTGCATTCCTGTTCTAGTAATGTAGAGAGTAAAGAAGATGACCCTGACAGAGATATGCAAGTTCTATTGCCAAGGTGACAAGGGGTAAAATATTTTTTAAGCCCAAAATGTCCAGATAATGTTCAGAAGTGGCTCAGACAGATGCTTCCCTAATTCACTAGGAGGAGGAGGAGGAGGAGGAGGAGGAGGAGGAGGAGGAGGAGGAGGAGGAGGAGGAGGAGGAGGAGAAGGTACAGCATGCTCAGGCTTGCAAGATTCTGTTCTTATAGACAATCCCACTAAAAGTAGTTTTAGCCTTCCAGTGGAGTTGATTTTTTGGTGTGGTCTACCTGGTGGGGCTGACAAGTAGCCCTCTGGCAGCTGCAAGAGAAGGAGCAGCTCCTCTCACCCCTCTCTCTTTCATAGGCTCTGGGGAGACAGCTACATCCGTTCACCTAAATTCACATTAGTTTCATTTTTACTTATTCATTTAACATATTGGTCTCCCAGTTTTCCTCTACAAAATCACCATCTTAGGCAAACTTCCACGTGTGCTTCCTGTTAAGCTGTACCCTTTTAAGTAGGAATGAAGAGAAGTGCTGAAATGGTCCGGATACTTGATACTTGAAGAATAAACTCATGTATCACATTATTCTGCAGAAAGAAGAAGAAGAAGAAGAAGAAGAAGAAGAAGAAGAAGAAGAAGAAGAAGAAGAAGAAGAAGAAGAAGAAGAAGAAGAAGAAGAAGAAGAAGAAGAAGAAGAAGAAGAAGAAAGCATTTTCAAACTACTTTATTTGGAGGAGCGAGTGTTCTTCTTACCCTTGAAGAACAGAATTTTAACATGGTTTTACAGCTTGTGACAGGAAGAAAATCTGGCAAGGTTCTTTCTGAGCAGTAAACCTGTAGCTACAAAAGTTACCAAAAGCAGCTGCATCTAACAGGAAAATTCCTCTTGATTCTTCTTGTACTCAAGTTCTTGGGTATGTTACCTCTGCTCATATAATGGGCTAGGAAACATCCAGGATCCTTAAGGATGAGTTGTAAGTCTGCTGCTCTTGACTCACCTGCAATAGAATCCCATTCTGAAAGCAAGCAAAAAACAAAAACTTGCCCTGCCATGAATTTTTGCCTGTTTGAACTGTCTCCAGCAGGTGCATAAAAATCTTGCCTTGAAGGATGGGATGGGAATTTGGCCACCGAGTTTCATGAAAATTCCAAGTATTCATTTACTGCAGAAAACAGATGTTACAGAACAAACTTCCTAGGGGGGGGGGGGGAAGAACCTCTTTGGATAGAATGTAGTAAAAGGCCAGACTTCATTTTTCATAAAAATGACTGATGGGGAGTTGATTTTTGCTAGCACTTTCTTCTTGATTTACACTCAGAATTCCTTCTCAGCTACACAGTCTCCACAGCCCAGTTTTCCATGGTTAAATATAGTTGAACTCTTGTTGGAAGACAGAGTACTCAGATCTTGAGAGAAACCCTCACAGTTAATTGGATTATGACCTGTTTTATATACTTCAGGACATGCACTAGCTCAGTGGTAACATATGTACTTCGCATGAAAAAGATCTCTATATCTGCAGTTACAAGATTGTAAATAGCATTCCTGGAAAAATCTCTTTTCAAATCTCTAAATCTCCCAATTGTAGTACACAGCTTAGGTTAGATGGACAAGTAATCTGACCTCTTGTAAACCCTCTTTCTGGGTTTCTATGAATTGTTGAACAACTGATTTGCATGAGAATTTCAATGTATCCAACACTATTACTGCAGATGGGGAGTATATGCAGGGATGTGCAAAATATCCAGAGCTTGAAAAGGCTGTTCTGAGTGCATTGAACGAAACACTAGTTTTGGAACAAGGCACAATGGTTTTGTTCTGAACTCAAGACCAAATTGCCATTTTGAGCAATATCCTGAGAGCCTTAGGTCCTGTGAGTGATTTGCTACTTTGCAAGCTGCAATTACCTCTATTTCATTTTATTTTTTCTAGCAGAGTCAGCAAACTGGTGGGGACCAACTCTATCCTGCTGTAACTAGGTGAGGTGATAATGGGGTGGAGATGAGTGAGAGGCAGCCATTATTTAAGCAGATGGCCAGATGTGGCAACTGCTGTTGCTGCTAAGCTCCAGTCACCCATTCGAGACAGGGTTTTGCATCTGCATCCAAAGGCTGTTCTGGACGACTGATCCTAAACAGAGTAACTGAAGAAGACCTTTCTCAGATGTCTGCTTACTATATACACTTAAAAAAAAAAGATTTGCTATAGAAAGTTAAAGTTCTTGGACTATATTCTACAATGCAAATTTTATGCACCACTTTCCTTAGGTCCCATTCACTTTTTTAATTGTATCTTTCAGATGTGAAGCAAATCTAGATGAATCCCTTATACCTTTCATGAGCCCATTATTCATGCTATCATGTAAGGATATTTATACAGACAAAACTTTAGTGAGCTTACTCACAGGTAGTGCCACTGAAGTAAATGGGATGAATCAGTCTCGTGACTATCTTAAATCCTTTTGATTTCAAGACAGCTAGCTTGAGCGGGATTTGAACATCATTGGTTAAACAATTTGGAACATTTAAATGATTTGGACTTCATTCTTTATGTTTCATACATATACATATCTTCATGAGAATTCTGAACCTGGATCTGAAAAACAGGCTTGGCCAAATTACAGCTCACTCTTGGTGTATATTTTCTCCAGGCATAAATATTTTGAAGTTATCTGCTCTGCCTCTCCTGGCTTCAACTTCATCTAGTCAGGAGGATAGATGACTCATCTTAGCTCATTTTCATCTTGTGATTTCTTAACTTCCGTTCAGTATTTAGCCCAAAGGACAAATGTTATTTCTTATCTTCCACCTATGGTGGAATATTTAAAATGTCAGGCCATAGTGATATCTCCCTGAATTTTTCTTTGAAATGTACTCTTAAATTTATGTCCCCCCACTCACCATCACTTCTTCTCTTTTACAAGACCGTAGTTTTGCTGCATGAGAACCCCAATGAGCTTGGCAAAAAACTCACCCTGCTCCTTTTGTATCAGTGCAGATAAATAATATCCAGAATTGCTTTCTCCAACCCAGCACCCTCCAGATGTGTTGGAATTGCAACTCCCAGTATTGCCATCGAGCATGACCTTTGACCATCCAGACTGGGATGCGTAGTCACAACATTTCTGAAGGGTGTGAAAGTCTGCTCAAGCATAAACTCATCTTGGAATGTAGCCACCCCTGCAATCTGTTTCCTTTCAGTATATTCAAGCTATGGGTGATCTTGCTCTCATCTCACAGGAAATCCATTCTTAAGCTCTGAAATTTCAAGTCATCTTGAAATTCTCCCATCACGTCAGGAAACATTTAAAAAGCATCATGGGAATGGAATTGATTTGCAGTTCTGTATAACTGAAATGCATGGTGTTTAGATTTAAGAAAGGAAAATAACATATGTGTTTTTAAGACCAAAACTTGGCCAAATAAAAACATGCCAGTCAGACAGCCGCTCAGAGGAAGTGGATAGTCTACAGACTGTAAAAGGTAAAGCCTTGGGTTAAATTCATTAATTTGGGTATTAAGACCCATTATAAGATGTCAATCTGATGATTAGGAAGTCAGTTACAGCAAAATATAAAAATATAATTTATCTAAGTGCCAGAAAATAAACCATTGCACATTCTGATAAAAAGAACACCTATTTAACAGTTATGCTGATCTGGTAAGTATGAAGAATTTCTCAGACACTTTCTAGATAAGAAGATTGTTGTCTTTTCACAATACTGTTCTTGGAATGGACTGTTTCCAGTTAGCAAATAACATGTTTGAATGATGTCCATGTCCACTGTGTTTTCTTACAAGTTCGCTGGTTTTCTGTCATAGAAATTACATTCATCATATACAGAGGTGTTGTGAAAGAGTAGATAAATATTAGAGAATAGTGATCAGTGTAATAATAAAATCAACAGCAATTAACTATTTAATCCTATAATAAATGCATTATATTGAAGAAATCCCTGGATTCATTTCCTTACCATAGTTAGAATGCTTCTTGCTAAATGTTGGGAAATAAAAGCAAAATCAGCATTGTCCAAATGATCTGATAAGGTCTGGGAAAAATTAACTTTTGTCAGTGTTTCAGTCTTCTGTAGTTAAGTATAAAAATGCAATCCAAGAATGGTTCTCTTTTTTATTGCTGTTGCTTACTTAATATATTTGTATTTCTTTCTTTCCAATATTTATACATAATTCAGTAGCCAATGTTCCCTGGCTAGATTATTGTAAACATTCTAAATAATAAAAAGAAATACAGCGCCAACATCAGCTCCAAAACAGAATAAACACAGCAAAAACCTAAAATCAAAATCAACCCAATAACAGAAGATAATATGTGAAGGTTAAATGAACAAAATTTCAAGATTGACGAGTCTGGAGGGAAAAGGATTTTGCCACATTTCAGCATCAGACAGTGGCATTCAATGCCACCCCTATGCCTTCTCTAGCAACAATGTCACGCAGTTCATTTGTCAGGTATGTGAAATTTTGTCACGTCTAATGTATTTGCTTAACAACTTACAAAGGGAGGTGGGATAGCCAGAAAAGATTTCACCCATGCTGTCATCTGCCTGCTGCCTGAACTGCTACAGTCCAGGAACACTTTTATCAGATGACAAGTAGTTTGTCAAGAGAATGCCTCCATTCTAAATAGACGATGTAGGATAAGTGTTTGATTAGCTGTAGCAGTGCCCTGGCAGAGAGAAGAAGGTGTGTGTGTGTATCTCCCAGGCTTGACAATGCTCTGTTCAGCAGAGAAGCACATCAGCTTTTTGCAGCTGCAGCCTCCCCTTAAAAATGGGTACAAGTATCGTGGCATGTCGTTTCATTTACTCATTTGGAAAATTCATATGGTTGCCCATCTTAAATACCTAACCCAGGCAGCTCGCAACAGACCACAAGAGAGACATTAAAAGTCCATTAGCTACTTAATATACCTGTTTTTCTTCTAACTTTCACATAGGAAATTGTGCTGCTGTTATGTTGCCACTGCATTTCAGTGGCATAATTAAGGGGAGATCCTGGAAGCTATAAAAAAAGTGGTGCTGTTCCTGATATTCTTTTATTGTTCAAGGTGGCAAGGGTTGCTACTGATGAGTTGTTATTTGAGTTACACAACTTTCCATGACACTGAATCCTCCCTGGCTGCCCATACATCCCAATCACGGAAAACCCCAGTTGGGTGAAGTTTTTCTTGATGCTTTCCTTTGGGAATAAATGGAAGCATGGGAAACCAGGGAAGTTACAGATCTCTGGACAGATGATTGCCCAGAGAAAGGCAGGACCCACACAGGCATCTCTCAGCCATCTCATCACTAAAAAAAGGAAGAACGTCATATTCCATCCATGACAATTTCAGGAAAAATATCTTTTCCCTTGACAGAAAATTTGAAAACAAATTCACTTTCTTCAAATTGAGTAGCTCAAAGAATACAGGAAAAAATGCATTCTAGGAGGGGTTCTTCCAAAGTACTGGGCCGCAGCCAGCCATCATTTTTATTTTTTTCAAGAATGCCTCTGGGGTTTAAGGAGTGCTGATTAAGCATTCTTGAAGCTAGACTGGCAGCATGCCAACTTATTGATATTATTTTTAATTCAATTTTTTAAAAAGGAAATTCAGCTGGGCCACAAAAAACCCAAAAATGACTACTATCTGTGGACTCAGAAAGATTACCTAAGCTTTGTTTTGAAGAACAGATGCACAACAATCCTTCTCGTGCTTGGGCAGCCCAACTTATCAATACCATCTCCCAATATGGATTTTCAATCCACTTCCCAGTTCAATCAGACTTGAAGGCCAAGAAAAGCTTTAAACAATGGGTTTTGGATGTGGCTGCCCAAGAGGATATAGCATTTCTTAAACATCTCAAGTCCTTGAAGTGGCTGGCCCAACACAAATCAGTCTTTTAGTTAGAAAAGTACTTAACAACTCCCTTACCCCAATATCTTAGAAAAGCTTTTACTAGAGCTCGTTTCGATCAGTTAGACTCTGTGGTAAGGTATGGAAGATTTCAAGGAGTTCCATATGAAGAAAGGCTATGTATTTGTGGTGCCTCAGCTGTTGAAGATACTGCACACATCTTATTTGATTGCAAATTATACTCAGTAGAAAGGGCTGACCGCTTAAATTTATATTTAAAAAATAAAAAATACTGGAGCAGCCAACAGAAACTTTTCTACTTTTTACAGGGCAAGAACCTGCTTATTACCAGTAAGACCACACTCTTCATATCAAAGGCAATTTCAAAGAGGATGGATTATCTAGACCAGATTGGTGTTGATTGTAGGGGTGATGGTTTGATATGAACTTGTATCATAGTTTTACTTATATTTATTAATTTTTATCTGTATATTTACAATGGCTTTTTATTTTATTTATACTTGATATGGTCAATAGACTAAATCAATAAAGTTGATTGATTGATTGAAAATGGCTACTTTGAGCAATGTTGCCACAGATAATGTGCTACCTATCCCTATTTTTCTATGTGAAAATCTATGAGGTTTTCAAGGTGGAGGGTTGTGGATCATTTTTATTTTATTTATTTATTTATTAAATTTTTCAACCGCCCAGCTCCCCCCAATGGGGGAACTCTGGGCAATTCACAATAAACATTAAAAACATAAATATATATAAATACATAAAACATTAATTAAAAACATTACTAAAAAGGAGGAGAGTCCAAGAGGATGAAAAATCTGAGGCTGAAGACAGAAGGCCTCTATGGGGCTAGCCATCCCCATGCTTGAGGAATTCCCTCCCCACCCCAGGCCAGGTGGCAGAACCAGGTCTTCAAAGCCTTACGGAAGGCCAGGAGTGAGGGGGCCAATCGCACCTTCGGGGGCTGAATGTTCCAAAGAGCGGGGGCTACCACAGAGAAGGCCTGCCTTCTGGGCCCCGCCAGTCGAAGTTCTTTCACTGAGGGGGTCCGAAGCATCCCCTCTCTGTGTGATCGGGTGGGACAGGTTGAAGTCATAGGGGAGAGGCGGTCCCTTAGATGACCTTTTATCTAAGTCCCTTTTATGTTAAAGCATATACCCTTAAACAGAGCTATAACCCTTCTCTGGAGCATAATACAATCAAATTCAAGAGATATGAAAGTGACTCAAAATATATTTCATAATATTTTGATGAATGTACAGGTTTCAACCATTCCAAATGATTTTTCTTTTTACCATTTCTCGGATAAGAAAGGTATAGCCAGAGAGAAATCTGAGAAATGTCCCTCTATATGGAGATTCTGCATACATTTTTCATATATTTCAGCCAAAAGAGAGATAGTATGCTCAACAGAACTGACAGAAAACCCAGAGGTCATCTTCCACTGTAACATTCATGTTTTAATTTTTAAAATATACATTAAGAAAAGAAAGAGAACAGCTGCTCAATGCTGTTGAACCAATAGCTTTGGGGAATGTCTGAATGCATCTGAAGCAAATCAGGAAAAAAGGACAATAAGAATGATGCTAGAAAAATGCATAAGCAGTGGGTTTTCTGTAAGTATCTATGCACAGTGTACTAAATTTGCAACTAGTGTTGGGATAAAAGAACATCTGAAACTAGCTGTCTACCAGGGATGGAAATTTTATTTTGGATTAGGTAAAATGGTATAAGACAGCTGGTTTGGTGTAGTGGTTAAAAATACCAGGCTACAAACAGAGACCATGAGTTGTAGTCCTGCCGTAGACAAAAAGCTAGCTGGGTGACTTTGGGATCACTACTTTATCTCAGCCCTCAGAAGAAGGCAGTGAAAAACCATTTCCAAAAATGTTGCCAAGAAAACTGCAGGGACTTATCCAGGGAGTCACCAGGAATCAAGACTAACTCAAAGGCACGCCCCCCCCCAAAGGGGTGGGTGGATAGAAAGACTCAGTGATTTTGAGACATGAATGGGGCACTTGAATAGAAACAGCACAATTTCCTGGTACTCTTATATAAACTTTCCAAAGCAATTTAATGGTCTTCCCAGCTGGGAAGTTCAACTATTATGAAAGATTATCTGCATATGCTCTTCCCCTGACTCTCTCTTGCCCTCTTGAGATATTTATTCTAAAAAACTGTCTTCTGACTTCCAAAGAGTGGAGAGGAATTCAAAATGGGGTCCACTGACTTTTATCATTTTAAACTGGTAAATTATAAATAATGCAGAGTGTTAGAGGAGGCAAGTGAAAAGTGTTGTGTTTATTATTCAGCATGATTTAAAAGTACAACTGTTAAGTAAGAAATCTGGTTTTTGATGAAACTGAATTGCCTAACTTCTAGACCACACAAGGAGAAATTCCAGACTAGAGTGGAAATTGAAGACTAAATATGCCCCTTTTCCTGGAATATATTTAAGAAAACTAATCTCTACTGGAAGTTAATGAATTTAATCTAAGATGAAACTGGGTATAAAAGAATCTCTGTTGAATCACAGAGAATCTTGACACTTGTGACCCTGGAAATCACAATTTCAGCCAAACTCACTTTGTTCCCATTTCATTGTCCAAGGATCCCTGTGTGTTCAGATGGATTTCTTTAACATATCGCATTTCTCATTGGTCTCAAGTGACCCAAATGCCAAAAAGTATGCTCACAGATTGGTTGCCTCACTGAAATCACTGAAATGTGCTCCAAAAGGAAGAACTCAATCTTTGCATTGGAATTCCCAGTTTAAGACGCGATCACTGCTGTTCTCTTTAAACTTCATTTAGGCACATAGCAGACGGCCCCACATTTCAGTGATGGCCTCTCACACCAATCAATACGGAAGTTCATTTCCAGGCCCTTGAGGCCAGAGGATGGAATCACATCTCTATTTCCAGAACCACAAAGAGAGAAAGAGGGAGGGAGAAAACACACCAAAAAGAAGAAAAAAGATGTGTTGCATCACTGAACCGCAACCTAGGGCTCAATGAAATACCGAAATGCTACCCAGCATAAGCCAAGAACCCAAACTGTATTTCTATTACAATTACAAGCCACAAAAGGGGTGGGAGAGAGGCAAGGAACAAGCTAGCTAGTAGATGAAGAAAGAAAGAGGTGGCTATAAGGAGAACAAAGTCTTGCATGGAGATTTTAAAATGCTATTTAAAAATCTGTTTCTCTTCCAGAACTAGATATGGTAGACTAACAATCGGCACCAGGGAAGTCAAGCTTCCGTTTCCTCTCCTATTTTTCTTAACTGGGGCTGGATTTCGTCTCATTTATCAGACGGAAAGGTCTGCAAGCTTTATTTACATGGTACAGGAAGATTATAAATAGCCGAGTTTGGAACAGGGCTCCTGACACAGCATCACAAGAATGACAACAATAACAACAGGCAATCAGCCCCTTTTCTATCGGGTAACACATTGTGGCCATCTAGCTAAGCATTACCTCACGCTGCAGCCACTGACCAACATTGCCGATAAAGGCAAAGAATGTCGAGATTTTGTCCATAAAGAACATTGCGCTCCAATATGATGCTCCAATTAGCTGCTTATTTTACTCCTTTTCAGCTTTAAACAAAGCGTACTAGCCTGAATAAATGAATATGAAACTCTGGAATGTAAAGGAATTTTAGAATCAGGGATGTGCAAAAAGGTCCTCTGAAGAGTTAAGCTAATCTTACCAGACCCTTTAGGTTTCCCTCTAAATATTCTTATACTCAAATAATATTTAGTATTATAAATATATAATACTATAAATACTAAATATAAATAAATGTTTAGTATTTAATTGTATTTAATATTGAGTATCAGAACTCATACATTGCATTACTTTGCATTGCAGTTTTAACTTTTTAGCTTAATTTTAACCTTTTGTGGTTTTTTAACCTATATATTTCTTCTGGGCTTTTATAGGGTTTTGTTTTTGTTTTTATCTGTAACGCCATCTAGAGTCACTTGTATAGTGAGATGGGTGACATATATAATGGAGTCCTTGGGGTTCCATTGCTGACATATATAAATTATTAAAATAAATAAATAAATAAATAAATACTCAAATAATATTTAAACAAATCTGTGTTGAATTTTATTTGATGAGTAATCTCATGATAGCCTGAACATGTGAAATATTTCATTTGCTCTTTTCTAAACTGTTGAGGTTTTTCCCCCCCTAAAGAATTCTGCGGTTGCTGATACTTACAATGCTTAGTCCTAAGCATTCTGCATATTGGCCCATTTTCACATGGTATGATCAACCTAGCCAACTCTTAACCCAAACAGATCTTCTTAGCAGAATTTTTGGGAAGACACATTTACACTGAGAGACAATTGTCCTTTGGGGACACAGAATCCTCATTCACTTTCTCCAGCTTGTATCCCATGAGATACCAGGAGAGTTACTGGCAAAGCTTCATGGTATCTCTGGCTCCTTCCCCCCTTGGCCCAGCAAAGGGGGAAAATAAAAAGTCCTGTTTTGCACAAGCATTCAAGTTAGCTACCTGTCTGTGCTATCACTTACCTTTCCAACACACCATTTCCCCCTTCCCCAACTATGACTGATCCCTACCCAGCATCAAGTTGCACCCCTCTTGTCTCCTTCTGTATCCTCTGCAGGACCATAGAGGACAGAAGACAAGCTGGAGAGCCTCCTTCTCAGCCTAGGTCAGGCCCATTCCCCTCCCCACGCACACCCATGATTCATGGGGGGGGGGGACCTCTCACATTCCTTGAAGGAAAATAAAGCCCTTAACAAGGAAGCAAAGAAGACAGCTGTCCCAACCAGTGCAAGCCTCACAGGCAAGAAACAGAAACAAGAGGACCATATGCAAACCACCCAAAGTGCTTCTTGGAGCCTTAGGACACACAGGGCCTTAGACCCCATCATCTGTACCAGGTACCCAAACAATGTTACCAATGTTTGTAGCACAGTTGTTTGCTCAGATTTGGAAGTGAGAGCGCAATGAGGACTTTCTCAAATCTGGAGTCATGGCTGGCTGAAAGGGCAACGGGTATCCTGCAAACAGTCTCCTGCAGCTGCTCAGGGAGATGTATTTAGTGGGTGCCAGGAATCTGACAGTGAGTCCCATAATGGGCAGTCTGGCTTTCTATCCATTCCGTAGCCTGGAAGATGACTAAGTGAAGCTGGGCAATTGCATCATTTTTGATTTGGCTTTGATGTTCTTACTACTTGACTGGTCAGAGGAAGGCATTTTAACCGGAGCCAAATCAGTGGATTGTTTTGGGTTAAAACCGCTCTTTCTTAACCCTATAGCTGAGTTTGGACAATACTGACCCCACTTGTGATCCATGGCAGGTGGGGTATTATGCAGAAGCAGAAGCATATAATGTGTGGACAGATTTTGTCTTGTCCAAACTGAGGTTCTTTAAATCAAAAGTGTATACTACCTCAAGCAAATGTGTCAGAAAGTTCTATGTCAGCAACTGAAATGCAATATTTCCTACAATTCTATCCCAAATTAACCTTCACCTTCCCACCCACATATAAATGTACAGCGCAGCAGTAAGATATTGCATTAGCAAATGCAAAACCACCCTAAAGCATTAGATATTATTTTCCATCTCAGGCCCTCCTTACATCTGCACTGCATGAAGAGAGTATACAAGCAACATGGAAATGTAAGGGTGCTGCTCTGGCCCTGCCCCCCTCCAAATATATAGCTGCATGGCACCTATATTCTGCTGCCGGTGTCCAAGAGTTAGAGGTAGATATTGCAATGAACTTTCTGAAACTCTGTACAACCAGAGTTCTAATCACAGGGAAGCCGATGCATACAGGAGTCCACATACACATTTTTTTTTTCCACAACAAAAGCAGTATTGTGCAAAATCAAGGCAGATCTAGACACCTAATCTCACACCCCTCCTTCAGCTGACGGCTGCTTAATGAAGACTGTAACGCTAATAAATATATCAATCCACTTACAATTCAAGGTCAAAATTGTACCAATCCATATACCATTCACGCTCAAATGTAAAGAGGTTTTCTGGCAGTTCCTTCATTACCAAGTGAAATAATATTCTCCACTTACCTCATGTCAAAACCTGCCTAAAAGAAATCATTTGGAGTGAGTCAGTAAGAACTGTAGATAAGCCAAGAACAGTCAGATAGATTTAGATGTCTTTTTTTCTTTTATCTGGGAATGATTGATGTACTTATAAATGTTCCATGCTTTTCATTTAATTATTAAGAGTCCAACAATAAAAATAATGATTGGAGACTTCCATTATGTGGTAATATATTTGACTAAAGTTGACTAGGGGTAATCAATCTGACATTCCATCAAAGCAGCCCTGAATTATTGTGAGATGTCTATCTTCTGTGGTTGGAAATACTGCAAACATGTGCGGCTAAATTATATTAGTTAGCATTTAGGTGACAAATGGTTCCATTTGAAGTGTTATAAATACCTACATCACAAAACAAAACAAAAAATAGTCTAGTGCAAAGGAAAGAGGGAAGCAAGATGCAACCCCAAAACTCAAAAGATAAAGGTTAGTCTATCAAACTTAGAATTAATTTAAATAAGGTACTATAGGAGCATAAAATATATTTTTATCAAGTTAGATCATCAAACTATTTAGTTTAATTTTGTCAACAGTTTCGGGCAGCAGCAGAACTTTCTCCAGCTGAGATTGAACCTGCCTTCTAGAAATCAGAGGGATTTATTCCAAGGAAAGCACTTTTAAATTTGCAGACTCGGTTGCTTGATTGTATTAGAAAGTCACTGGGCCACGCAACCCCTTTATAACCATTTGCTCACTGTGGGGAATTCATAGCTAGTGCCTTCTCAATAGACCCATGTTCAGCCTATTGCTGAAGATCTTCAAAGAAAGAAAGCCCATGGCCCCACTTTTTAATTAGATTAATTGCCTATAGTGAATGGGCAGGCAAGTCCCCACCTTGAATGGCATGTGGGAAAGATCTTGGAAGACTGGACAAAGAGATGCTGCCAAGGGAATGGTCAGATAAGAGTCAGCACAGCTCACAAATGGATAGTTAGTGGGGCAAGAGTCTCAGAAGAGACCCTCCCTAATTTCTCAGGCTGTAAAGGAGAAGGGGGGATGAGAATTGTACTTACAGACTTGTAAGACGCTGTGAGTGTAGTTTTACAATAAAGTAGAATTGGCTATCTGGTTAATCCCACAAGGCCGACATTAATCTTCCAAGTCTGAAAGTACAATTCCCCCCCCCCAACTCTCTTTTACAGTCCAAAAAACTAGGGAAGGTCTCTTCTGAGCCTCTTGCATCACCTATTATCCAGTTGTGGGCTATGCTGTCTCTTATCTGACCATTCCCTTGGCAGTGTCTCTTTGCTCAGTCTCCCAAGGTCTTTCCCACATACAGTACTGTGCAAAAGTTTTAGGCAGGTGTGAAAAAATGCTGTAAAGTAAGAATGCTTTCAAAATATATATTGTAATTGTCTATGTTTATCAATTTACAAAATGCAAAGTGAGCAAACAGAAGAAAAACCCAAATCAAATCAATATTTGGTGTGACTACCCTTTGCCTTCCAAACAGCATCAATTCTTCTAGGTACACTTACACACAGTTTTTGAAGGAAGGTAGGTTGTTCCAGACATCCTGGAGAACTAACCACAGATCTCCTGTGGATGTAGGCTGCTTCAAATCCTTCTGTCTTTTCATGTAATCCCAGACAGACTCGATGATGTTGAGATCAGGACTTTGTGGGGGCCAAACCATCACTTCCAGGACTCCTTGTTGTTCATTACACTGAAGATAGTTCTTAATGACATTGGCTGTCTGTTTGGGGTCGTTGTGCTGCTGCAGAATAAATTTGGGGCCAATCACACACCTCCCTGATGGTATGACATGATGGATAAGTATTTGCCTGTATTTATCAGCTCTGAGAATATCATTGATCCTGAGCAAATATCCAATCCATTTGCAGAAATGCAGCCCCAAACTTGCAAGGAACCTCCACCATGCTTCACTGTTGCCTGCAGACACTCATTATTGTACCGCTCTCCAGCCCTTCGGTGAATAAACTGCCTCCTGCTACAGCCAAATATTTCAGATTTGAACTCATCAGTCCAGAGCACCTGCTGCCATTTTTCTGCACCCCAGTTCCTATGTTTTCATGCATAGTTGAGTCGCTTAGCCTTGTTTCCACATCAGAGGTATGGCTTTTTGGCCGCAATTCTTCCACGAAGACCATTTCTGGCCAGACTTCTCTAGACAGTAGATGAGTGTACCTGGGTCCCAGTGGTTTCCGCCAGTTCTGTGCTGATGGCACTGCTGGATATCTTCCAATGTCAAAAGGAAGTAAGCATGATGTGTCTTCCACCTGCTGCATTAAGTTTCCTTGGCCGACCACTGCATCTATGGCCCTCAGTGTTGCCTGTTTCTTTGTGCTTCTTCAAAAGAGCTTGAACAGCACATCTTGAAACCCCGGTCTGCTTTGAAATTTTTGCCTGGGAGAGACCTTGCTGATGCAGTATAACTACCTTGTGTCTTGTTGCTGTGCTCAGTCTTGCCATGGTGGATGACCTGTGACATGAAACTACCTTCTACAACCTCACCTTAGTAGCAGAGTTTGGCTGTTCCTCACCCAGTTTTAAGCCTCCTACACAGCTGTTTCTGTATGACTGTGTTTCAACCTACATATGAAATTGATGATCATTAGCACCTGCTTGGTATAATTGGTTAATCATACACCTGACTCTAATCCTACAAGATCCCTGACTTTGACAAGTGTACAAAGTGTGCAAGTGTAAGAATTGATGCTGGTTTGAAGCCAAAGAGTAGTCACACCAAATATTGATTTGATTTGGATTTCTCTTCTGTTTGCTCACTTTGCATTTTGTAAATTGATAAACATAAACAATTACAATATATATTTTGAAAGCATTCTTACTTTACAGCATTTTTTCACACCTGCCTAAAACTTTTGCACAGTACTGTACCATTACACCACCCCACATTTACTGAGAGCCAGTAGCATCTGAATTTCAGCCCCCGTTCCCACTGACTGAGGAATGGCTTGGAATGATGTAGGCAGGGATATTTCTCCCCAAACCCTCCCTTTCTTCTAGAGAGAAAAACAGTTTCTCTTTTTCAAAACAAAGGTAAAAGTTTGTTCTATCTCCCTAGAAGCCTCAGAGTTAACTGACTGGAATCCTCAGGAATCTGGAGACAAGCCCACAAACAATTGAGACAGAGAGAAATCTGTTTCAAGAAAATAGCTATGTCTGAAAAGATAGGTAAAAAAAATCTAGGGACAAATATTGTGTAATATTAATTTTAATTTTGCTTTTCTGTGGTTAAGCCTTCTGTCTCTGGTATTTGTTCTTTCAGAAATTGTGTATTTTGTATTTCATATTCTCTCTTTTCTATCCTTTCTTTCTTTCTTTCTTTCTTTCTTTCTTTCTTTCTTTCTTTCTTTCTTTCTCTCTCTCTCTCTCTCTCTCTCTCTCTCTCTCTCTCTCTCTTCTCTCATTTTATTTTTTAATGAAGTTTTATTTGATTTATCTCTTGTGAAATTGATCTGTCTCTCACTACAGGGCAAAGAAGTGGCATGATTTCTATTCTCTTTATTTTTTTTTTCTTTTAATTTGCCAGAGAGTGACATAGGGTATAGGAGCCCAATCTCTCTCACACACCAGGCTTAGTGAGGAGGATTCCCAGTGGTTTTCGCTAGAAGATAGGTGGTGGTGGTAAGGACTGCCAGGCTGCACACCAAGAAGCAACTAGGATGCGTACACCCAAAGATTTTTGAGGAGTAGTTTGAGGCCTCCAACTTTTCATTTTATGGGTTCAGGCCATTATACTGCCAATATTTTTACAGAAAAGCTTTATAAAAATATAGAGTTCTAAAGTAAAGAAAACTTCCCTTGGACACTGTATTAAATTCTGAATCATTTAAGGATGAATTATTTTGTTGTTATTTATGATTTTTTTGATATGCACCAAATCTGGTGCATATCCAAATAATTTTCCAGAAATGTCTATTACCCAATCTGCCCACTGTGCCACACATCAAAACATTTTGTGTATGCATTTTTAAGCAGAATGGTGAATGCCATAGGATGTTGTTCATTACTGCCTTCTATACTACCATGGATTCTGTTTTGATGGATTACACTCCTACTGAAACATGTGGCAAACAGATAACAAGCATGTGACCAAAATTCTTTCTTCCCCAAAATGTTGCATTTGAAATGCACATTTTGAAAGTAAATAAGCATGTACTTGCTATCCATAGCAAGCCAGGGTAACATTCTTATGCTTTCTTATAAGACTATTTTTGGCTTGCTTTTTTCAGTTAATAAATTGTTATCTTTATAAATGCTGTCCAAAATATATAGAACCTCAATTAGCATACTTTCAAGGACATTATTATTATTATTTAAATTTATAGGCAGGCTGACTCCCAGTGACTCTGGGAGGTTTACAAATTGTTTAAAATATTAGAAGGAAGAGATTAAAAATGACAAGAAACAATACAAAGGATAAAGAATTTAACTTTTAAGTAGACAGTTGATTATCACCTATTTATAGGTATCTTTTAAAAAGTGGCATGCACCTTTGATAATTAATTCTTGCCCTCACCTCAGCAAAATAAATCCCTTCCAACTTTGAGAGTAATCCTTTTGGAATTTCTTATCAAAATGTTTTTAATGGAAGCAAAGACAAATTATCCTATTGTTATAGGTTATATAACATAATTCTATTTCCCATTATAAAGACTCTTAAACAATTTAACCCCTGATTTTTCTATAAAATAAAATTTCCAACTATGTCAATGCAAATTAAATGCATTGTCTCTAACATGTGAGAAGAGTGAACAGCTTAAAGAAAAAGTAATTCATATTTAGTTCAGATAGTTAAGATTTGCAGGAATATAGTTTTCACTGAACAATTTACATTATTCTTTCCCAGTAATTCATAACAATGCTTTGAACAGGATTGCAATAAATTCTTCTTCTAAACAAAACCATATTTTATGGCTTCCTTATGATAGAACCAGAGCATAAACTAAATTGAGCAAAGGTGCTTTCAAATTGTGGGCCATCAGATATTTCTGAAGAATATTGAATTAAACTTTTTTTTTCCCCAGAAGCTTGCACACTTGACAATATTTGGGTGAAATAAGTGCCTCTTTTATTACTTTAGTGAAAATAAAGTATATCTGAGAATATTTTTATCAAACTACCAGATGAAAATAAATGTCACATTTTAGAGAGAGTCTTGTAACTCACTATCTATATATCTGGATTTTTTTAACAATCCAAAGACATTAAAAGAATGAGCTATAGAAAAGAGCCAATAGAATCTAAGGAGTTGTAGTCCAATACATCTAGAGGACACCAAGATGGTGAAGGCTGCATTATCAGAACAAAGACCTGATTCACACAATAGCCTGATTTGCTTGATTTTAGCTTAATTTTGTGAATTCAGCCAATTGTGGTTTATTTAGTGAACCCTTATTAAACAATCCCTAGTTAACATATGAATCCAGTTATGAGGTTGAACATGCTGCTGTAGCCACTGCTACAACAAAATACAAGCTTCAGAAAAGGTTTATTGGAAAGAAGTACATGGTGGTTCCATGCAGAGTTCAGATAATTAACTATTTGGCCATGAAGTTTAGCCATCCAGAAACTTGCATCGAAAAGCATTATAAATATATATTCACTAAAATGGCCTGGACGTTCACTGCTAATGATAAGCTGATGAATAATTTGATCTCACTTCATCAGATCTAGTTCACATTTCCCTTTGCTCTACTTATTCTGATGAAAAAGGTGGGGTGGGTGGAAATAGTTTTCATCCAAGCAATCTTTAAGCACCAAAAAGACAGGACATTATTAAGACTTGCTACACCCCAGAGAATCAGGGAAGGGGCTCTTGAGATATTTACACAAACCTCTTTTCACCAAAAAGCTTATTAAAAGTTAGTTTTGAAAAACTGATGACAGGTCCATTAAATGGGATCTCAACTTTGATTTTGTTAAGAGTATGTTCAGTCCCACCCCAGCTTTTTCAATGGCATGTGTAAACCTCAGGTTAAACCATCTGTTTTCCTGTTTTTATTAGCTAACTGAATAACGTCATATGTCACTAGAGGCCACAATCCTAACCCTGTCAGGATAAAAGGGTATCGCCTTCTTGATTGGAATTACCCTGTTAGAAAGACAGGAAAATGGTTTCCTGTGGGTTTGCCCTTGACTCCATAAAGCTGATTGCTAAGAAAACTTGGCAGGCAGATTCTGTGATTATAACTGACAAACGAATCCATCAATTGCACTGAGACTAGAGGTCAGGCAGGGACAGAATGAAGGAATAAAATGCAGTCCTTCATTTAAGAGGATTAACATTTCAAATAGAAATTGGTATGATATAACTTTTTTCCCCAGCATTCAGCATGCAACAACTACCAATGAGCCCTAGTACTGAAATCAGGTTTTTTCCCACAAGCATATTGAACCCAGGAGCCTGCAATGAGTGATGGACTCTACTGGACCACCATCCTTTTCATTTCCAAATCATCCTCATCTTCAATCCTCTTTTCACCACTTTGGCATCACTGTCTGTGAATCCCAAACCCCTTTAGCATGGCTCTTAAGCTCTCAGCTTATTCAGCCAATCTTTGCTCCAACCAAGCTACCCAATCACGCAGCTCTGAAAACACCAGCCAATTACTTCTACCCAGAACTTCCAGTGCTCTATGAAACAAAGAGAATTCCCTCCAAATGCTTCTGTTCACCATTACACCATCCTTGTAAAGCATTTTATCCCACTCAATCTTGATCGGTTAAGCAAACCAGCAAAGTTGCATTCTAGGGCTTTCCCCTAAGATAGGCTGAGTGAAACAGAGCTGGGTGATTGATAATCAGCTTGTCCAATGAGAAACACTCTCGCAGAGAGGGGACTAGCTGGAATGCCAGTTTCATTGTTACTGAAGTATGGAAGGAAACTTATATCTAAATTTGAGAAACTGGTTAGATCAGTAGTGATAGCTTGCCATTTGGGGTGTGTTATCATGCTTGATCCTGGCAGTTGTGCAAGACAAAAGTAACTGTTCATTTTGGGAAAACCAGTGGTTTTCCAGGACTGGTGGAATGATACTACAGTATACTGTATGTGGCATTTAAACCCCTCTGTTACTTTATGATTGCCCTAGTGTCATACTTCAGAACAGTTACTTTTGGTGCCCATTGGAAGGAGCTGTGTGCAGTCACAGCCATGCATTAAAATCTCTGTGAAGAGGCTCACCAACTGATAAAGAAGATAGCAACAGATTCATCAAAGCTTATGAAATCTCTTTTAAGTGGCAGGCATTCATTCTAGACGCAGATCAGAATACTGGATTACTAGTGATTACCCATGAAGCCCTACATCAGTGTTTTTCAACCTCCTCAACTTTAAGACAGGTGGACTTCAACTCCCAGAATTCCTCAGCATGCTGGCTGAGGAATTCTGGGAGTTGAAGTCCATCCATCTTAATGTTGAGGGGGTTGAGGAACTCTGTCCTGTATCATCCTGCCTGCACTTTTGGAGTTAATGGAGAGGCTCTTCTCTATATCCAGCAGTCCAGCTGATGCAAGATTGATTGAGATAAATGAGAGGCTTTTCTACACCACTGATTTGAACCTCCCACATAAGTTACTTTATGCTGTCTGGTTGAGAATAGATTACATCCTTCAGATGGGCTTTTAATTAGCCTCGCTGTTTTTGTAATTCACCCTCCTATTTGTGGTTTTCTTTTAATGGGTGGCACGCTATTTATCTTCATTGCTTGTTTGCTATGTGATGAATTATTTTATATGCTGGAAGCATCATGAGCAGTGGACTTTTCTGTGCAAGGGAGGGAGATAAACCTTGTTAAATAAATATTAAATTAAGTTATGATACAATGGGGAGGATTTCCAAATGATCGGCTCCACTTTGTTTTCTAGGAAACTTTCAAAGCTTGCAATTGTGGTTAGCTTTGGTTGGCACAGATTTCTGCAAGCCTGTGCTATCCTCAGAAGTGAAAAAAAAATCTCATAGCATAAAGGAAGAAGCCACCCTTTCCTCCTCTTTTGCTGCCTCCATCATAGTGGGGAAATATCATTTGCAAAAAATTACTTTTCTAGCACACCCAACTTTTAAAATAAGCTAATTCTGTATATTATTGCAATTACTGCTACTACTACTGTTAGGTTTTATATTGTTTTTCTTCCTGAATCAGCTCAGAATTGTGCACAAGAAAGACTAAAAACAATCTACAAAAATGTCTATGAATACGTGAGGCAATAAAAACCATACGAAATCAAGAATTAAAGCAGTTGATTAAAAAAAAAAAGGCTGAAACAGTGTCTCTCAAACTGTGAATCACTGGGGGACCATGAAGTTATTTCAAGGAGTCTGAAGTTCAACTTGGAGTATAAAAGGATGCAATCTACTCAGAAGCTTACCAAAAGATACCTGACTGCCAGGGGTGTCTGCAGGATGTGGTCAAAACAGTCAAGGAGACCACCACAACAATGTGATCAAATCTTTTTTTATGTGCATCGCAGTCTATAGCCGAGGGTGTGGTGGGAAGAGGGAAATATTGATCTAGCCAAGAAGATAGGTTGGAAGGACAATTCCAGCCTGTTTGGGCAGGTTCTTAGGTTCTTCCTTCCTTCATCCTGGCCAGTGCTGCTCTTTCTGTCTCTCCAATGCACCCACTGGTATACTGAATGGGTGCATGGCTTTCCCTGCCACTGCCACATTCCCTGCCTTGGGCATGACATGAGAGGAAAATGCTCTTATCCCATAATCAGCACTGCTGCTCTCCCTCACCTCAGAGCTAGCCAGGTATCCCATCAGGATTACCTGCACATTCCACCTGCTGTAGCATCTTCTTGATGTGTTCCTTCTCCTGTCAATGTTGGGTGTCCAGACATCCCAGTTTGGCCAGGACAGTCCCAGTTTGAGGGAAGGTGTCTCAGAAGCAGTGTGCTTCCAGGTGCAGTTCAAGGTGCTGGTAGTTACCTTTAAAGCCCTTCATGGCTTGAGACTGGCTGCTTATGGGGCTGTCTCTCCCCAATTGTTTCTATCTATCCCACCTGATCTGGCAGGAGGGGCATGCTCCAGGTGCCATTGGCTAAGGAGTGTTGGCTGGTGGGGCACAGAAGGACAGCCTTTCCTGCCATGGGGCCTGCCCTTTGGAACATCTGAGATCAGATTGGCCCCATCCCTGCCAGCCTTTTGCAAAACCCTGAAAACTTGATTTTATGCCTGGCCTTGGACCCCAGAAGGGAATAGCCTGTCTCTTGGCTTTGTTGATGCTTGGCTGCTATGTTATGTATTTTATTTATTTTATGTATTTTATTGTAAGCTGCCCAGGGTCATGTATATGAGATAGGCAGCTCTATAAATTAACTCAACGAATCAATCAATAAACTGGCCAGATTCCCTATCAGCAAGTCATGGCCCACAATTTAGGAGACACTGTTTCAGACTTTTTAGACTTTTAAAAAAAAATCAACTGCTTTAATTCCTGATTTCATACCATTTTAATTGTCTCATGTACTAGTAGGTATTTTGGGTGATCGTTGTTATTCTTTCTTATGATAGTTCTGAGCTGCCAACTGGCTGGCCTGGCATTGGTGAGACCCTGGGCAGCTGTTGGAAAGCTTTCCTTTTCATCAGGCACAGTCATTTGTTTACCTTCATCACAAACAGGGACTTCTCTTGTACCCCCCTCCAGAAAGTCATAGCCAACCAACTCCTACCTTCCCTCCCTTGATGGGTAATACAGGGGACTTTGGGCCCAAACACCCCTTTGCTTCCCCCACTGTTCACCTCTTTATGCAAAACTACAGTCAGAGCATCTATAACAGGGCTTCTCAGTTGATGTGGTGAGTAGACAACATGACACAAAGTGCTGGAATTGGTGGCAACTCAGCACAGCTAACATGGACCTTGCTTTCAGGTTGCAAGAATTGCTAGTTTTTTTAAAACAAAATTGCCTTCTGTCTCTCAGGAACAAGAGAGGAGGATGAAGAAGACTTTTTGGGGCAGAGGAATGCAGAGGTAGGACACAATGTTTCCAGGGTGGAGAGAAGGTCTGCATTCACACCATGCTACTGACTTCCTTTGTTCTCCTCATACCAATGTCTATAGGCTGGCTTTATACCATATGAAGCCTGAATATATGTAATACTATTTTTTTATTGCTTATATATGCTATTGTGATGAATAAAATACAAATTCATTTTAAAAGCATTTCTGAATTCATACTAGCTTTTTATCATTATGTTTTATTTCAGTCAACAGATACTGTAAGTACAGCTAGCCCCAATTGTTTTAGCACTCAATTTTCTCCAGGCATTTTAAGAATTAAATTCAATCCAAGAGTGATTAAATTATAAATTTGCTTGCTGATTGTATAGTTTTTATTCATCTAAATATGCTATCTATAATATTAAGCTTTCAAATCTCTTTCAGTGGTGGGCTAACACAGAAAAATTCAGAGTTGAGGTCAAAATGTCCTGAGAAAAGCAAACAGAGTTGGAACCTATTTAGCCACCAAATGCATCATTAGCGAAGGCAGGATAGGCATAAAGCGTCAGTCTGATTTCAGACCATAATAATAATTTCCTCCAACCTTTGGTAAGAATTTACTTAGATTTCTGTGTTTAATTTGGGGCATTATGTTTTAAGAAAGTTGATTTAGGGGATAATAAAAAGGTAAAAAAGACTACTTAGTTTAGAAAAGGGTAAAATAAGAGATGGCTCTTCCCTTAATCTCTCCCTCTTCCAAACCCCTGACCTTAGCTCATATAATGGAATTGCTGGAGACTTGGCCATAGGTCAGTGTTACTGAATGCCAGGTCCTTCTGTGATAAGGCCAATGTGATCCACAGCCTGACCGATGGTGGATCTAACCTGGACTGCATTATTGAAACCTGGAAGGGAGAGGATGGGAAGTGCCTCTGGTTGACATAAACCCACCTGAGTTTCAGGTATTGCATCAGTCTCAACTCCAAGGTGGGGATGGAGCAGCACTTGTCTATCAGGAGACCCTGATGGCTGCTAGAAGCTCTATTCTGTGGCTCTGTTCCATGTGAAGTCCTATGTGGCAGTTGAGCTCATGGGACAAGCTGAGGATGCTTCTGTTGTAGCATCCTCCCAGCTACTACACACACATATACAGGTAGTCCTTGCTTAACTATGGTAATTGGAACTGGCAACTCCATCACTAAGCAATGCAGTCATAAAGTGATACCATGTGACCGCACTGACTTATAATGGCAGTTGCAGCAGTCCCAGTTGCCATCCTTAGGTGAATCCCACACAGTCATAGTGCCCCATGGTCATGTGATTGCCATTTGCAACCTCCTGCCAGCTTCCCCATTGACTTTGCTTCTCAGAAGCCGGCAGTGAAGGTTGCGAATGGCAATCATATGACTGCAGGGATGCTGCAATGGCCACAACTACAAGGACCCATGATAAGTCCCCCTCATTCAGCACCATTATAACTTTGAATGGTCACTGAACAAGTGATCATTCAATGAGGATTACCTATATGGTATTCACTTTCCACTAAAATAAGCATTTTTACATATTATTTTTTATATGTTTGTTTGCCCTTTTGAAATGTGACCGCCCTGTAAAGTTTTAAGAAGAGTAAAAACCAAAGGATAACTCTATCTGTCCATAGATTGCCTAAGAGATAAAATTAGATCACTTCAGGCCCTCCTCATCTGATGAGGTCTGTGAAAGAGGACACGTAAATAAGTCTTGCTCATCAGCAATATGAAGTTACGGTTTTATTAATCATATTAACTTATTGAATAAGACACAACTGGCTAAGGTCATCCATTGAGCATAAACCATGATACACAAGTCACCATAGCTGAACTCACAGAGTGAATTAAGCCCAAACCAAACAAAATGAAGGAAAGAAGGTATTGAGTGTAACATCACAGGGTTTGGTCTAAGACCTAGTACTCTCCACATTAGCTTCCTGGGCCCAGACATAAAATGTAATATTGCCTGGAGCTTGTCACCACCAATACCATTAGTGTATTGTTCACCCAGCTGATTAACAGTATCTTCTTAGAGAATTTCAATGTCCAGTCAGGAAAGGTGCAGGATTTTATACATTCTGTGATGACCAAGGGCCTGTCTCAACTAGAATCTGGAACTATACATGCAAGAATTAGATTTGGTATTCTGTTCAGGTGGAGCTCAAGATCAGAAGGTGGAGGAGTCCCATGCGATTTAATTGTCACAAATATGTCACTCTAGCCAAGTTTTAGACTTGACAAATAATATAAACCTCTGCAGGGGTGGAGAACCAGTTAAACTGGTTTGACCCAAGTGCCTGATGGGGTGATTAATGCCTTCTTGAAGGTGGGTTCTGCCCCTCCCTGCCTAAAGGAGGCAGTTATAAGACTTCTAGGGGGAAAAAGTCCTTCACTTGGCCCAGGAAATCTGTGCAATTATAGGTCAGACATATTCAAATGATACTGATTATCTGTCCCAATTTAACCAGGCTTTCAGCCAAGATATACTGTAGTTCTGAAACTGGTTACCTGACTGGATGACTTATGCTAGAAATTGGATGGCAGGTGTGCAGCCTTGCTGGTCCCCCTAGGAGATTTCAAGTTTCATCATCCATGGTGTAGGAACAGTGTTTCTACAAGCCTTTTGTATCTCAAGGAAGATATAAAATCAGTTTATTGATTCAGATCCCCAAGAGTTAATACAGACCCTGGTAAGTAGGATGAGAAGCTGTCTGTAGCAAACTGTTTTTCCTTTACATCTTATCTAATAGCCCTAGCAACATACAGTTTGAGGTAACACATCTGCTGTGCTAACATTTTTTATTTCCCCTAGAAATTAGGAGTTGCCTGTATTTTATAAAAGAGCTTTCCTCCTGCGTTGATTTGAACACCATTGTTGATAGACTGGCCAACTGTGTAGTGGGACATTTGCCAGGTGGTCCAGCTGCTGCTGTATCGAACGGGGTTCCCAGCAGCGGAAGGGATGTGAGTTTCTCATACTTTTTCTGCGATCAAAATAAAATCTAAAAACTTGTCCCATGCAAGGCAGCATTCAGGAAATAAGGATGGGGTAAGTAAGAACATCTGATTTATTGTAGCTTTTATGAAGATTATAGTTTGTGGATGATTGAATTATGGTTTATATTATATTACATTATATTGGTGATATATTTTGTTTAATTTTTTAAACTGCTTAGATTTGCTTGAGTGAAGCAGTTAAGAGTACTTAATAAAGTACAGATTTATTACTTATCTTTCTTCCTTCTGGACCACCTAGAAGGATTGGGCCTTGGGGACAGTATATCAGACATATTGTTCTGATCCTTCCTCTCAGGCTGTGTCCAGAAGGTGGTGCTGGGGGATTACCGCTCACCCCATGGCCATAGCTGAACTGTAGTGTCCCACAGGCTCTATCTTATCCCCAGTGCTCTTCAATATGAACATGAAATTGCTGAGGGAAGCATTATGAGTTTTTGGAGCTAGATGTCAGCTAAGACTCTTTCTAATGTAGTCAGATTTGGTTATGTTATGACATCTTGGTTACATCTTGTCTTGTCTGCTATAATGCACTCTACTTTAGACTAACCTTGAAAAGTGTCCTGAAGCTCCAATTTGTACAAAATTGGAAGGCTGGTAACTGGTGAAAAATATGAGAATCCAATGACACCTGTATTGAAAGATCTCCGCTGGTTGCCAATTGCCTATCCGGTAAAATTCAAGATGCTGGTGCTGAAATTTAAAGTCTTGAGACACTTTGAACCTGATGATCAACAAAACCATCTCTCCATTAACAGACCTCTCTAGCTGATGCATTCTGCAGAATGGGTACATTTGACATTGCTTCCATAGTCAGGGAATCATTTCTTCTGGCATGTGGGAGAAAGATTTCTCTGCAGTGCTCCAAGGTTATGGGATGCACCCCTACTGGAATTGAGTTTCAGCCCATTTAGTGAAGCTGTAAAGACACATTTCTTGTTCAGCTTTTAATAATTAATTGTGTTCAATACTAATTTTAGTATTATTGGGTTTTTAAAAAATTATATTGCTTGTTTTAATTTTGTTAGCTCTCTTGAGTACTCAATAGAGTAGAAAGGTGGAGGCATAAATCAAATAAATAAATAATTTACAAAATTTGCAGATGACATAAAATTGGTGTGGGATAACTGATGTCTTAGAAAACACGGGAAAAAACCAGTGAGAATGATCTTGACAGGTTGGGGGGAAATAACTAAAAAACTGAGAATGAAACAGAAAGAGACAAATGCAAAATTCTTTACATATGAAAATGCACAGATATGCAAAGGATTCAGCAAAAATATGCATGAAAAGGGTTTGATAGCTGGGGTGCCATATCAAATTATTTTCGCTCATTAATTTTAATTTGGGAAATTACATTTTGGATTTTTCTATTTTAATTGATTATAATGTAGATTTTTTGCTTTGTTTTCTTTTGAAGTTAAGTTCTTTAAGATGCCTAGCATCCATTAGGCTTTAGGGGATGGGCAAATTGATTAATAAATTAAAAAATAGCTGTAACTGATCGCAAACTGAATATGAGTCAGTGGTGGGATGTGGCTTTTAAAAAGGCAAACATAAACTTAAGGTGTGTCAAAAGAAATATACTTTTAAAATCAAGGAGACCAAATAATTCCATACTATTCTGTGTTGGTTAGACAATGTCTGGCATACTATCTCCAGTTCTTAGCATCAGTATTTATGAAGGATTTAGATAAAGGGTTTAGGAAAGAGTGGTGAAGATGCTCAACAACTGGAAAGTTAAGTCCAGTGGGGAGAGATGAAGGAACTCTTTAACCTTGAGAAAAGGAAACTGAGGATGGGATATGATAGCATTTTCAAATCCCTAAAGGAATTCCACACCCAATCTGTTTTGATCATCCCAAAGTGCAAGATAGGAAGCAATGATGTTAAGCTGTAGAAAGCTATATTGTAGCAGAATATTAGAATAAATGTTCTAATAGTAAGAATAGCCGTACACTGGAATCAGTTAACTAGAGAGGTGGTGGACTCACCTTCACTGGATATGTTCAAACAGAATCCAAACAGCAGTTTCTCAGGCATGCTTTAATTTGGATTGGTGCTCTAAGCAGGAAGTTGGTCTCGGTGGACTGAATGGTCCCTTCAACTCTATGATTCTGTGATTCTAAGCTGGGTGTACCCTCCCCCCACCCATGTTAGCCTGGGATGTGTGCTGAGTAGCTGAGGACACTAGGGTACATTTGTTCAATGACAAAAGAAAGGATTTTTTCATCAAAATGGAACTTTTTAAAGGCCTTCTTAAAATCATATTCTGTTGCTCTCACTTGTGAAAATGCAGACACATTGCAACATCAGCCTTGGTTGTGAGTCCAGCCTGACAAGTCATTTGGCTTCCTTACTCTCTCACCCAGCCACACTTGAAGCCTCCAGTAGTCAACACCAGTGTCACTGGGTTGGGCGGTTCCATCTGGCTGCCATATTTCTCCCCAATTTTGTTATCCTTTGAGCAGTTCCAAATTCCATCATACTTCTCTCCAGTCCCACCACCGTTTTTGCTAACTCATAGTTTCCCCTTATATTTTAATCTCTCACTTCCATCCCTTCAACTGTGTTTTCATTTAGTTCCTTTGACTTCCACCGTGTCTCACTCAGTCTCCCTTCCTCTCAGGTTTTGCTATTCAGGTTAAAATCCTCCCGCACCCCCACCCAAATTTCTCACTATTGCCTTAGGTGATTTAACAACATAAATCATTTTGTTCTTCTTTTTAACGATATCTAGAACAATCATAAAATATGTCTAGATAGATAGATAATTCTATTTATCTATCTATCTATCTATCTATCTATCTATCTATCTATCTATCTATCCATCCTTAATTTATTTCAAAAAGTGTACTTTTTTATGTATTTCTTCCCCTCTTCCCTTGTTCATATCAATGTTTGGAGTCTAGAGAAGATGTTATTGCATTGCCTCAAACCACTTTTATCTTCAGTGTGTGGTTCAAGATGACTGCAGAATTACCGTAAATGCTTTCATCAAAATGATAAAAGCAGAATTGCACCATTGTAATGTAAGCTCTTCCCTTTTTGTACATGTATTGCATTCCATAATCCCCATACAAAAGTCAGAGCTTGCAATATGACTCTGATTTTATCACTTGCCCCCCCTTTGATCCTGCCACTGGTGTCTCTGAGCCAGCCTCTGTATTTTTCCAATTTCAAATGCTTATTTTGTTGCTAAGTGACTCTAGTCTACCTCTCTAAAAATTTTACTCCAGATACATTAATTTTTAAAAATCAATACAACCCCAAACTATTGCAACAAAATGGCAAAACCAAATTACCATTATCAAGCTATTAACAGCCAAATAAACCCAGTAGGTCGCTTGCTTTAACCACAAAAGAAGAGTTGTCATCCTAGTTTGATGCATTATTTTACTTATCATAAAGTATCAAAACACCAAAATAAAATCCATTTAATTATTTTGCAATCTAATCTTGAGCAATGTACAAATCTCTCCCACCTCCATTTTTTTCTCCACAATATCCCTGTGAGATATGTTGGGTGGAGAGAATGTGACTGGCCCAAGGTCACCCAGTGAGCCTGACTGAGAGCGGACTAGCAATTGGGCCTCCCTGGTCCTAGTCCCACACCTTAACCACCATACTGGTTAAGTCTGGTTCTCTGAGTGCGTCCTCTCCTATTCCCTAAAACCTGACCTTGAATGGCACCATGAAAAGTAAGAAGGCTTTCCCTTTTTAATCAGTTCATGAGCAGGAACTACAACTGGCTAGAGGTATAATGCTACTTGCTCCAGACTCTTGTTATTTTAGAGACATATAATTAATCCATAAGAATCTGGAAATAACTTTCTCTTGTCCTGGTCAGCTGCTCTGAGGAATCACTTTCATAAAGGACTGAGGGATGCTGAGCTTTCCAACATAAGCTGCTAAAAATCCCAAATCATCCATTGTCATTCTCTGGGTTGGCAGCTGAAGGAGGGGGATAGATTTGGCCTCACAGCCATCCTTTTTCTGAATACTCTGTGAAATTTCCCCAAACTCAAAGGGAAACTAAAGTTAATAATGAGAACATCATTTACCACGTAAGAAAAACAAGATGACCCATTTCAAGAAGACAGATTTCTTTGTGCTGCAATCCCAGGAAAACCCCAGCTTTCAGCCCACATAGGCCCTCCTTTGGAAAGAGACTTATACTGACTTCTCTTTGATCCTGTTCCACATGTACAAGATGATCCCCCCAATCTGTCACTTGTGTCTTGAAAACACCGAGGGCAATAAATAAGTGCCAAGCAAGCTGCCAGCCAAATGACAAAAGAGGAACAGTAAGACGATTAAGAGAGAGCGAATGTCAGTCCAACTATAATAAAGCTAGTATCAGTTCAGTCTGCAGTGATTTAAAACAGCTGCCGGCCAGCCATAGGCTGTGGTGGAGCAGGGCCAAATTCTTGGACACTGAGTTATTCTTAGAAATATGCACACAAGCATTGGCAAGCTTTGTTGAAATCTGCCTGTTGCCAGGACCCTATCAAATTCATGTGCCAATGGATCTTAGAGCTATTGTTCGTATTTATGAAAAAATACCATGGCTTTGTTTCAAATTGCCCAAAGGTCAAAGAGATGGAATAGCCAACATGCCTGAAATTTGGTTTTATACCAGCAAATAATCAAGTTGATTGTGCTGTTGCTTAATAAGACAAAAGGGACCCAATCATTCATTCATCACCAGTTCTATGGTCAAAGTTAGTATAGTAGAACGTTTTCATTAACCCACTGATGGGCACTGAACTGGGCAATTTTGTGCCCAAAGTGTCTGGATATGTATGCAGCTCCTCAGTGTGATGAATCTCTTCTCAGGGAATACCTTCAAATCCTGGGCTGACATTGACCACCCACATAGGTCTTTGAACTCTCCTGGGCAGGAAGGAATATAAAAGACTTCCTACTTCAGTTGACCATTCTGTCAAATTATTTCTGAATACTGGTGTGTCCTGTATAATCTGTTTTTGATCCTGGGTTGTATCTTCCCTCTCAGGCCCAACTACAGTCTGCTGCTTATAAGGTGAACCATACTGGTTCTATCCAAGGGCTATCTAGTCAAAAACACTAGCCAAGTAGGACCAGGAAGCATTGTCCAGTTCATGATACCCCACAAATGGATTTCAGAATATTTCTGATATCCATGAGTTTGTCCCATCCCCTTTTAAGCTGTCCAAGTTGGCAGTTACCATTTTATCTCCAGTTTAAGACAATACAATTATTAACAAACTTTTCATCATATCTGTCCTGTATTCCTTCCACCAAGCTTCCTTGATGCCTTTGGGTTTTACTATTATGAGTGATGGGAAAAAATTCCTTGTCCCCAAATCTTGTACGATTCTATACACCTCATCTCTTTTCTAAACTAAAAAACAAAACAACTCATATGTACATTTTCCTCACAAGAGAGGTGATCCATCCCCTTATTTCCCATTTTAGGTGCCTTTCTGGTAACTTTCTCAGCATTCCAATCTCTATCTATCATATCTGTCTTTCATCTAGCTATCTATCTATCGTCTGATTTTTAAGGCTGCTTGATTCCATAATGACTCTGGGTAATATTAAAAACCTTTTGAAATAATATAACAGATAGGAATACATGGTAAACCTCCAAACAGAGCAATAACACACTTAACCTGAAGATGAAATATTCCCATGTGAGGCCCATTACGCATCCTGGTGGGAGAGTCAGGTCTTTAGGGCCATCGTTGAGGCGTGATGATTACCAAGTCCTACAAATCCTAGCTACTGGCAGCCCATGGTTTAATCCTGATATTCTCTGAGAAAACTGCAGACCTGAGTGGTGTCTCAATATTTTCAGAAACTCTTTCCTAAAAAAGAGCAGCGTGACTAGGTCACCCATTTCCTGGTGAGCTAGTAGTGTCCCCTTCACCAGATGTGTGAAAGCCTCTGTCAGAGATTGGTCAGGGATGTTTGATTTGGAATCCTGCACCGAAGTGCAAGTTGGCCTCAGTGGCTCTTTCCGAGGCTAGAATGCTTTTCATTAAGGGCATTGCCATTGTCTCTTGATCATCATGGTAGGAAAAATGGATTCGCCTAAAACTGATAGCTACCTACGCAGGAGGGGTGCAGTTAAGCAGCCCTTTAGCTGGCCTGTTCCAATGTATCCTACCATTTATGGGAATTCTTTTCAAATGATTGTTGCTGCCATTTCCTCTCACTTTGGAAAATGGAATAGAAAGATAAGTGGAATGTTTGATAAAAAATATTGCCCAGCTGAAAGGCAACATTTCTATTCCCCCTGATGATTGGGAAAAGTTGTTTTTACTCAGTTTCTCATTTTCCAAGCCTCACATTTTTCCTAAGAACTTTCTATTATAAATGTGTCATTGCTATGTTTTGTGTGTGTTTTTGACTAATACGTACATATTTGTACTCAGATCTCTTATTTCTCTATTATAGGCATACTTTTATTATTTTTGTAGTGTAAAATAAAATGCTTCAACATAGTATCACATGTGTTACTCCTCCTATTTTGAGAAAAGGTTATTTTCTATAGAGAGATGTGCCTATTATAAATTCCCATTTAAAATGTGACTTTGTTTTTTAGTTTTATGATTCTTAAGATTTTAGCCTGAGGTTACAATAAGACAATGTATTTAGAACTGAAATATAAATCTTGTTAAGCAAGATGACAAAATCCCGCATATGACAATTGGTAAAAAACAATACAGCTGTGTTCTTTTGACTGAACTTTAAACATAGAAAGCTTTTGCTTATACTAAAGGGTTTTGTTTGTTTGTTTGTTTGTTTGTTTCAAAGGAATTCCTGGAATGTGGTCAGAAAGGAACTATATTAAATTATATTGAAACAGGATCCTAACTTTATTATACATGGCTACTTTTTGTTGATAGAAGAAACAAAGAAGCATGTTGACAGGGGAATATTTTCAACAATAGGGAAGAGTCAGCAAATTGAGCTGCTAGATAATTCTAGATAATATTCTATAAAATATTTTAATCAGGATTTATTTATTTTTTTTAATTACCTCTAAAACCTTATGGTGTCGGAGCATCTGTGATCTCAAACATGGAATAATGCCAGTGGGAAGCTAAAAGTGTTTTTGATTATTATCTTGAAAGTCTAAAATTCCTTAGGGGAAATTTAGTATGAAATGCATCCATGCAGTCATGAAGGTGAGTGTGTATGTCAACATCTGTGCTTTATTAAATCTGAACTATTTTTTACTAGGCAGTGAACTGGAGAGACCAAATTCCCTGATAAAACCAGAAACTCTTGGAATGGGTTTTTGAAGACATTCCTTGCTGCGTTGTTCATCAAGAAATGCAAGCGCTGTACGCTCATTCTCTAGCTCCCCCCACTCTAAATGTAAGAAAAGTTAAAGTATCATCAATTTCTTAATTTTGTATGCCATATTTCAAATGCATTATCTCAGTTTGGGAAAGCCATTGCCAGGGACTAAAATCCCCACCCAAAAATATTTTTTCCTCTCCAAATGACCACATAAACTTCTGTTATTAAGAAATATATATTTCTTAAATTTGGAGATTTATATATATATTGCTGAACGGTAAAGCAGGCAAACAAATTGAACAGTGGCATCGATTCCAGCTAGCCAAAGCAGTAGCAAGCCATTCAAACATCAACAAACAGAAATAGCCACCAGCAAATGTGCCACGGCCAGATGAGTTATTGTGCAAGACCTCTATCATGAGGAACTCCCATTTAAGGCTGCTATCCCAGTAGAAGGGAATAAATCCAGCTTTGCTCAGAGGAATGTGCTTTCAGAATAAAATATTTCAGATTTTGCTGAACATTTTAGACTCCTATGCACTTGTGGGAAGCCAAAGGATCTTGCAAGCGTTTATTGCTATTACTTTCATATAATTCATATTCTTCATATTCTTCCCAATACTGTTATTAATTTCTCCAGAGTGGGGATGAGGATGTGTAGTATCATTTTATCCAAATAAAATGATGCAAAGAGGAGAGGCTACTGCCAAGGCTGAGCTATAAGCAGCTGTCAGAGGTGAGCTATAAGGCAGAGCCAAGGAGTAAAGCCAGGGAGTTGGAGTCAAGAGCCAGGAAAAGAGATACCAGGGCTGTGAAGTGCTTCAGATCTGAAGGCCAAGATGTGCTTCAGAGCATGTCAAGTTGCATATTCCTTAAACCAAGTGTGTCTTTTCCTGGGATTGTGGGCCTTTGTCACATTAAACATTACAGTTTGCTGGTAATTTTGGGTAGAACTCTAGAGGCCACACCCAAGATTACATATTGCTGTTAGGTCGGGCTGCCAGTTATCCATGCTGGGCTGTTCCCTGTCCTGTGCAGAATATCTTCTTGTCTTAATAAGTAAAGAATGAAAGGCAATGTTATAAAATGGGGAAAGTAGGAAAATGTTCTCTTCTGCCAGTTACAAACATGCAATCAGTTTCTGATACAAACTCAGGTATGTATTGCAGCCATAAATCTTGAATCAAAGTGAAAAAAAGCATGTTGCAGACTCAAACTTTCTGCATGGAAAGCAGGCACGAGAACTTAATTTGCAAAAGAATCTGGAGAGACAAAGTCTAAGAATAGACCATTTCCAGTCCAAGCTGCCTCTTTTTTTATAACCCAAACTACCAGCTGAGTAGTTAGGATTATAAATGGTTAGTAGTATTGTAGTATTACTTATTACTACATTGTAATATTGTAGTAATATTTAGTCCTGGTTAAAGGCACCAGGCTAGAAACTTGAGAGACTGTGAGTTCCAGTCCAGCCTTAGGCACAAAACCAGCTGTGTGTATTTAGCCTATCACCTTCTCTGAGTCCTAGAAAGAACCAATGGCGAACCACTATTGAAAATGCTGCCGAGGGAACTGCATGGATTTGTCCAAGAAGTCACTGGCAGTCAACACCGACTCAGAGGTGCAAACATCAAAACAAAAGAGGTTAACTAATTTGCTGATTCCTGCTTTCCCCCCCCCCCCCCCCAAGTAGACAGTTTGATCTTCTTTACTGTACTCTTCTGGTCATAACTTGCAGCCTGTTCCCAGGCTTGTGACCTTGCCCAACTCAGGGTCTGCATCAGCTGATTTGCCTCCACCTTGTCTCCTCCAGGGGCTCTTCTACCAGTGCACTCGCTTCAGTTAATTTCTGTGCTGCTCATGAAGATGCAGTCTGGATGAGGTGGGCAGCTTCTGAATCTGAAGACTCTCAGAAAGATGTCATAAAGATCTTCTGTTAAATACTTACCTAACTATGCCACATGGACTTCAGGGAAAGGCTATACTGAAATATAGTATATAGAGTTGGAAGATATTTACTGTTATGAAAATTGAAGTGTTGACTCTGTACAACATCTGGCTAATTTAACTGAATTGTACCTTTGTATTTCCTAAGGAGAAAAAGGGATTCCATACATATTAAGAGAGAGAGAGAATGTTTAATTTATTCATCAGATGTTCCGATCAAATTTTCTGCTTAAAATAAGTACATCCTGACTGCTTTTAACTATGTTTTTATTATTCAGGTGCCAGTGGAAAAAAAAAATCAATAAAGCGTAGAATCCAATATAGGACTTCTTCTGCACACAATGAGAACTTAAAATAGCATTGGGTATTTTAGCTTTGAGAAAAGATGGTTAAGAGGATGGGGGGAGTGTAGTACACTTCAGATATCTGAAAAGATGTTACATAGAAGGTCAAGCCGTACTCTCTGTTACTCTGCAGTGCAGAACAAAGGATAAAGCGTTTAAGGTAAAGAAAGGCAAATTCCAATTGAAGGGAATCCACAAGTAAGAGCAGTTTGACGATGGAGTCAATTACTCAGGGGGGGGGCTCCCCTCTACTGGATGTGTTCAATCAGAGGCTAGATTGCCATTTCTCTGGCGTGCTTCTATATGGATTTCTGCATTGAAGAGGGATTGGGCTTGGCCTACATGGCCCTCTTCCAACAGTAGGTTTCTGTGACTTTGTTTACCCTTTAGGCCCACTAAGTTGTCAATGTTTACTGTCTTTGTTTTCTGGGACATCTTCCCATTAACTGAAAACTTTTCATGCTTTTGTAAATTTGTAGTTAAGATAGTGTGCAAAGCCCCTCAGCCATTACATTCTGCCTGCAGCACAATCTCAAGTGATTAACCTTTGAATGAATTATTCTACTCCAGTTGAAGCTGCCTCTCATGAAATTTATGAAGGAAATTAATGTTTACTATTAAAAAAATGAATGCTATAAATACTATCCAGAACCAAAATCCCCATTATCAAAGTTTACTGCTTTAAAACCTATCAATGAATGTTAAGGTATCACTTAGAGTCAGAACCAGTGTGAGGTATATTTGCCAGGTGACACCAGCAGGAGAAGTCTATTGTATCCTTATTCCATTTGTAAGCTCACCATAAAGGTCTGGTTGGTCATGGGAAGAAGCATAATGTTGGCCATGAGAGGTTTTCAGTTCAATCCTGCATAGCTTTTTCTATGTTAATATCACTACACTATGTGTAGTGGTTAAGGGGTTGGACTAAGATTGGGGAAACCCAGGTTCTAGTCTTCCTTAGCCATAGAAACTCATTGGTTGACTTTGGACTGTTAACATATTTTATCTGTTTGAAGGAAACATGATAGGGCTGCTGTATGTAGAACTGTGAGCTTAATTCTCACGTAATCCCTGCTGGATTGGAACTGACTTGTAAAGGTCCCTTGAGAAACCAGCCCAAAGGGTTCAGGTCTGTCTCCTCTTCTAGCAAAAGATTCAGGGCACAAGCAACAATAGCATCCATTCTGTCAATGTTAGGCTCATCAGTCATTAGCCTTTCACATATACAAGGACTATCAGATATGAATTGCAAATATACGGAGGACCACTACCTATATCTCTTTGCTGCCATTTAGGGTTCATCTGGACTTTTGCAGCCCAGATTTAACAGCCTTAACATATACTGTTTTTAGATTCCTGACATAGAACATGATGTCCTTATTCTTATCAAGCCTAATATGAGATCTACAATGACTAACATTTGTTTGCCAATTGCCTGAGTTCCTTTCCTAGGCTGCAAGAATAGAAGAGATGGCTAGATAACTCCCAGGACTGCAAGAACTGAAAAGATGATAATTTGTCAGACAAAAGCTTTAGGATCTCCAGTTAAACACCTGGATAGCCAGATATCAGTAGGATGAGGAAGTTCATCCAAGCACTTTCCCAGTTGACTGAAAAAAAAGGAAGGAGGGGGAATCTCTAGCTGTTTAATAACGCCCGCCCCCCCCCCAGGTTAAATTGTATCATTGCTGAAATCAAAGCTTCTTTACAGATCCAAACAAAGCTTTCCTAAATTGGAGAAAAGAACAAACAATGCGATAGATGTGGAAATAAATAATATTTGCTCTCCTGTCCCATGAGGGCCATGCATTCAGTAAACAGTGGAGAAGGATCTCTTGTATATATTGCTAAAATGTGCAGACGGTAGATCCATGCACATTGAATGGGCAGCTAGGCACGGTTCTTTTGCAAGTTTGCATCCATAAACCTACTGGGCTAATAATTTAAAAACTGTATCATCCACAGCAATGCCCTCTGGTTTTTAGAATGGGGTTCTTTATATTTTAAAGATATGTTAAAAGACTAAAGGAAGTGTCCCACTTTTGAAATAATGCCATTTTCATTACAATCAACACAGGTCAAGTTGATTTACTTGAGCCGAGAGAATTTGGCGGTGGAAACAAAACCAGGCTAATAATAAGCCATTTTTATTTTCTTTGACTGAGCCTCCAACTGCCTGGCTTTGTTTTTCCTGTTTCCATCATGTTGTCAAATGGAATAATCATCAGAATGTTTTTGAATTTAAGCCTCTCTCCCAAAGGCAAAATAAAAACACCCACCACGTTATTTCACTGCTCCTTGCCTGCAATAAGAAACCTACGCTTGCCATTTATCTGGAAGACAGAGTTGGCAGCTGAAAAAGATAACATTCTGAACATATTTCCTCACATTGTTTTACCTGCTCTAACTGTTCACAGATGGTGTCTTTAAATCTTGTTTTATATGTTATTAGAAAGAGATACACATACCTTCAAGACCACACCTCACTTCAGAAGCATTCCAGTTACAACTTAATCCAACTCTCTGCCAAAGATGGCTTAAGAATTTCCTTCCCAATTTCCCCTTTTTTTCCAGCTCATCATCTACAGAGTTGCTAGGAATAGCCTCTCACTGGCATGCCCCCTCTAGACTCAAAAACTGAATTCCTTCCTTGTGTTTAGTTGGCAGTATGGAACCATTCTAAACAACATTATTCATCCTTAAATACAATTGAGTTCTGTGGGCCTTAGTCACAATTAATTCGTCACCCTGATTTCAGAGGAACTCAAGAAAAACTAGTTTGCATTACTTTGGGGTCTCTCTCTGTGTGCTACATCAGATTCTTATGCCTTTTACACAATCTTTTGGGGCCAAGCGTTATGTTTAGCTTTTGAGTATATGCTGAGGCCATAAAGTGGGTGGGATCAGGACATTTTTCTTAATTAATTTGTTTCATGTGATTGGATAGTTTGTGGTTCAGTCTGAGCAACAGACAGAACTTGAAAATATCTTGGCCCTGACACCACCATCCCCTTCTCTCTCACGTGCATATGTAGATCTCAGACCTCCCATATTCTTAGAAAACAAAGGGAGAACAGATGGAACACATCCTTGCTAGTGTGGCCTTCAGAAAGAAAGACATACTCTTTCCAAAGAATCTACTCCAGGTTTTACTTCCCTTTCTGAACATTTTTACTCACCAAAATGAAAGATCTTCACACCTTAGCTAGTCAGCCCATCAGTTTTCTGAAGACCGTTCAAAGCTTTCATTCCTCAGGTTTTAAGTCACGCATGACTATTATTTCTCAGGAATGGATTTATTGGTTCTACATGATGAATAACTATTGTTACAAATAATTAAATATGTTGCTTACATGCCAAAAGCGCAGTTTGCTTCTTTGCATGTCCATGTACATAAATACACTGGTACTTTGCACATATTACGAGGAATGTCTCCCCCATATTAATAACTGCAGTCAATCCTTTAAAATATATATATATTTTCTACAACTGAATCTATATTGAATCTTGTAGCGCACCTTTGAACATACCCTCCTTCCATGTGAATGTTTCTAAAGCCTCTTTGCCCAATACTGATGACATCTGAAATTGCATCCCACCTTGCCTCACCATTATCAGTCTTCTTATACCTTCTTTTTGAGATGTATTGCAGTGGGCAGCTGTCAATAAAAGGCAAACACAAGAAATGTTGTATGAAATATTTCCTAGGGTGGCTAAGCAGATGCCTTGAAAACCCAGAAGGATATAATGCCAGCAGCTTCTTTTCTCTTGTTGATTGGCTCAGGTATGGGCTTTATGGGGCTGGGAAGAGAAATCTGAATGTGATTTGCAACAGTGGATTGTTTATGTGTGTTGTATGTCAATATATGAAATTTTTAGGTGGGGGGAGGTCCAACAAGGAAAAGAAAGAAGACTGTCAAGTGATATAGTCATTGTTCTGGTGTCTCATTTGTAGCCTTCAAGGGTTTTTTCCCCCTTTGTTTTAGTATTAGGTTATTTGGATGTTACTTTATGTTGTTACTCTTGTAGGTATGTATACTTTTCCTTCTGTTAATTGATTGGATATAATAAAATTATATTGCCTTGTCTTCCTACTTCTGCCGAGAAAAGTCTTAGTGTCAGTTCAATTACTCTGCATCTTTTAAGTGAGTTGTTAGTACAGAAGAATTACAGAGAAAAATAAACAGCCAAAAAAAAAATTGTAAAATAAAGACTTGACTGTAAGCGAATTAAATTTACATACCAAATATTTTCTTAGGAATGTCTTTGATCAGCCACCATAAAGCAATGGAGGCCAGTCTTCCTTGGAAGAAAGTTCCATAATGTAGAGACGAGCATTAAAAAGGCCTTCTCCTAGTGCCAAGGATCTTTGTCTCAAAGGTTGTTAGGCCATAGATTCATCCATCATACTAATGTTTTGTTGATTAGGTACATTAACCCATAAACCTTGGTTTACAAACCAAATGACATTGTTGTCACATCATACTAAACCAAAGGCAAACAAGCCAGATCAAGGCAATACAATGTGTGAATCTAGTTTAAGGGGATTCAGAAGATGATCTCAGTAGATAGGCAGGCTAATACAAGAGAACACATATTTTCAGATATCCTGGTTCAAAACTAAGGAAGAGGCACTTATTGCCCAGAGGTTGCTGAACTAAACTCTCAGCATCTCTCTCCATTGGCCAGACTGGCTGAGGAGATGTAAGTCAGTAAGCTCTAGAAGGCCAACATTTCCCTATCCCTGCCTAAAACAAACAGGGTTTTAAATGCCATCACTATGATCTGCAAACAAATGTGAAGCTTATGTAGCCTTCATTAAGAAGTGGAAGGTATTTGTGATCATGGAAATTATACAGCCTTTCTCTTTCCAAGTTTCACACATTTGAGGAACTTTCATTGGGAAAATCAGCTGAATATGTATAAAGAGGTCATCCTCTCATTCCTGGACTCAGATGATTGTGTGTTGAAACAGACAGACAGACAGTAAGTATAACATATATATATATATATATACACATACACACACACACTGTCTATGATATAACACTTTTGTTAAATGCCATAAATACCCAGCACTTTATTATCTAAGGAAAAATTATCTTGTAGTGCAGCTTCTGGAGATTTTTCTTCTTCTTCTTGGAGCCTAATACTCAGACAGATTTATAAAATGCTGATTACATTTTTGTTGTTGTTCTGGCCCTGCTTTGAAAATGAAATGTTTGCATAAATTATGTTCATACTTCTCAGCCATAAATGAAATTCTGTAAAGTTTTCACTTGAAAATACAGAGATTGTAGTCTACTTAACTAGGGTAATTTCTTGGGTGAAGTCTAGAAATCTTATGGCTGTTGGATTTCTATTTTATGTTATATATTTTTCTTTCTTTGAATTCTCTTTCATGTTAGCAATGGTTGCTATGCTAACAATCTTCTTACTCCTAAATAATTCCCAATGGCCAATGATGTTAAAAAGGACACCACTTGAGTGTGTATCTATAAGAGGCCTTCAACAGAGGCTTCTTAAACAACTAGTAGTAGAACACCAAACTCAGGAGGCATTAGAAGTTCCATTTTCTAGGGGTGCAGGGAAGAGAGAAATAGGTGAAATGGATTAGATTATTTAATTCTTATAATTAACTAAACGGTGCTCAGTTTTCACCAAAGATTTTCAAGTAAGCTGAGAGTAAACAAACACAGCAAGGTGGATATCAGAAAAGTTCACTTTTTGCTTAACCAACTAGTTATATATAATATCTTTAGGAGCAAAAATGTGCTGATTAAGTTTTTATATTTCATTAAGTGGCTGACACAGTATTTACATATAACTGTATGTGGAGTCTGATGATTTATATTTGCATATATGTAAAGAGGGGATGCAGTGGCACAGCGGCTTAATGATGCTGAAAGTTGCTGGCCAGAAATGGTCGACACTTCAGCGGTTTGAGCCCAGCTCCGCGCAGCAGAGTGAGCTCCTGCTTCCTCCCCAGCTCCTGCCAACCCAGCAGCTCGAAAACGTATGCGAGTAGAGAAATGGGTACTCTCACCCCGGTGGGAGGAAAAATGCTGGCGGCACCTTGCAAAGGAGACGGGACCAGTTGCCGGTAACATGGAAGCCGTGCACGCCCGAAAAAGGCGCGAAGCAACGGAAATTCTGCCTCCTGTGCTCACCAGCTGGGCTCTGCTCTAGGAAGGAGGCCATGGCAAACCACTTCTGAAACACCTTGCCTTGAAAACTGCAGGGACGCGTCCAGGCAGTCACCGCAGAATCGGTCACGATTGAGTGCAGATAAAAAAAAAATATATGTAAAGAACTTAGATTGACAAATTTAATTAGGATTAGAATTTTGCACACCTTTGGGACTGAATCACACATTGCTCATGTCACAGCACAAAAGGCTGAGCTGTTCTCAATGTTCCATCAAATTAGCCCCATTAATTAGTCTCTGGAAAAACAAACCCTCTAGGTGCAACCGGCAATTTATCCATGGCATAGTGGACTGGCTCTAATTGTTCAAACTGTCATTCAGAACACAACACAGCTATTATCATATGAAAATAAGCAAGGCAAAGGCAGGGGTGGGGTTGGGGAAAACCAGATTAAAGTGGCAAAACTAGAAGAAATGTCTTGTCCAATGCTGGATGAATAGCTAGGGACCAATTGGTTTCATGAGCTATGAATTGGTTCTTTCACTTGAAATCTGATATGAGTCTGTGTTGTACTGAAGGAATGTGAGTTAATTTCACACTCCTTAATGCAGTGATTTGTAACATGGGACCTGTCACCCCCTAGATGTCCTCTGTGGATCCATAAGATAAAACTACTTTAAAAAAAAAATTTTTTTTTCTTGTGAGATTTCAGCATTCTTGTTAAAAACTGCATAACATTTGGATGAAATAACCAACATCTCATGAGATTTTGCTAAACTTGTAAGATTGCGCCATTTTATTTTTGGTTACCCAGTACATAAAAAGATGGCTGATCCCTGCCTTAAGGATATATCAGCCTCCAGAATCTTTCCAATCTTTCCTGGTCCAGGAGGCCCTTCCTCATTCTGGTGACATCCACATGCATAGGGATTATAGCTCCAAGATTCATCTGCACAGCACTAGGTTTGGAAAGGCTGACCTGAAGGAAAACTTTCTGCAGACCTTTTTTATTTCAACCTTGACAAGGGGTTGTGTAGATCCCTATTGGCTAGTTACTCACCACCACTTTCAAAGACCTTGGATTACATATGCAGGGTTCAGTATACACAGTTTTCCCTGAAGACATGCAGATGATTTATTCTTGGGATCAAAATATAATGAATTAGCCATATGAGATTCAAAACTGTGGTTTTCTCTGTTGAAACATAGATCTAATTAAGACTAGCCAGAGGTTTGGCTAGAAGTCTCGCCCCTAATAGCTACTTTCCTATGTGGAGGTTTTTTGTTTTGCTTTTTTTTAACCGAAGAAGAGAGCATTTATTGGTGTGGGTTCTTATCTGCAGTTATGGGGAGTAGGGTACAGTCATATAAAAGCTTTGCACTGTAGTGAAAAGAACTGTGTGTTAGGATGAAACAGGTGGTCTAAAAAGAATTAGCTGATTTGGCTGATCTCATAAAACTAACCAGGGTTGATTCTGGTTAGTAATTGATGGGAGACCACAGAAAATTCCCAATTCTGTAGACTACACAGGGAATTTAAAAAATCTCAGAAGAAGGGAGTGATACACTATTTTGCTACTTTCCTACAATTATATGGTTGTGTCCGTGAAGATACCAGAAATCAAGCTGAGCATTAAGTGCCTTTACTTTTTACAAGGGCAAGTTAAAATCTGTTTTCTTGCTTGGTACATGAGGTGGGGGTCCCAGTTCACACTGTGAGGTGTAGGGGAGCAAACTACAGGCCTGCCAGTTAGACATCAGTACTTGGGAAGATTCTAGGGCATTTTCATCTTTTGTTAGGGTAACTAGAAAGCTACCTGCGTAGGAGTTGGATGGCATGACAATAAAGTGAATACATTGTTGGCTTAGAAATTGTACTCGGGGAAGGATAATTAAAGATTGCCCATCCAACTGGAGAAAGATATCAAGTTGGGTGCCATAAGGAGCAGTCCTGGAACATCTCCCCTTCTTGAAGAAAGATGGAAGGAAATGGGTATATTTAGTCTCGAAAAAGACTAAAAAAGGAAAAGAAAAAAGAAAAAGACAACTGAAGGGGGAGTATAATAGCATTAATCCAATTTCTGAAAAGATGACACAACGTAATTGTTTTCTCTCATTCCAAAATACAAAACATGGAATAATGGATTCCAAAAGAATCTTAAACACAAACTTCCTAACAATGAAAACAATCTGATAGTAGAAACAAGTATCAGAGAGATGGTGGGTTCTGCTTCATTGAATATGTTCAGTCAAAGCATTCTGCAGTCTGTCCAGGATGCTTTTATTTTGATTCCTGCAACTGATGGACTTGGCCTAAAAGACCTCTTCCAATTCTAGGATTTCCTTTTCCTTCAAATTAGCAGGATTTGACAAACTGGTACTTTTCGATATTGTAGATTACAACCCCCAGAATCCTTTATCACTGGCTATATTGGTTATGGCTGATGGGAACTGAAGTCCAAAACTTCTGGAGGCCATCAAGTTGCCTTTTCCTGGAATGGATTGCACAAGAATGCTTATGCAAGAATACATTTGTACCGCCAGATTGTTTGCTGGTTTTGCTATAACAGACTAACATGGCTACCCATCTGGAAATGCAAATATTTTCTTTGGAATCTGTGTAATAACCATATAAGGCAATTATTCTCTGTATAATAATTCAGGGAGGAGGTGATGTTGAGAAAAGGGTGGTTTGCATAAGGCTAATTAGTGGGCCCATCAGAGCAGATGAATGACAATTCAGGATTCCCCTCTCCTTTTAAGAAGGATTTAGGCAAACTGAGTTTTATTCAAAAAAGGCAAAAAAAAAGAAGAAAAGACTAATCAGGGGCCTAGGTTTTGTAAGGAGAGATTGAGGGAATTGCATATGTTTAATCTGCAGACATAAAGAGTGAGAGGAGATATGATAGCACCCCAAATGGCTGTTGTCTCACAGGGCAGGATGTGGCGTAATGGTACTTAAGTTAAAGGAAAGCAGGTTTCAGTTGAACATGAGGATATTATTTTATCAGTGTCCCATACTGATGGAGAGAAGTTCAACAAAAAGTGAGCTCCTTCAGATATATCGGGCTGAATGGAGGGAAGTCAGGAGAGGTGGGAATTGCTACACAGGTGGGCCCATTTTCTGCCTATTTTGAAGCCCTCCATATGTGGAACTTAGAACCCATTACAAAAGTGCCAACTAGTTGCCTCTGTCCTGCTCCAACTATCTGAGACTCCATCTGAGTGAGTCTTCCTCCATCCAAAAAGGATGGGAATGTCGAGTAATCCCTATGTCAATAATTTGCCTCTCACATCATGGAGAGATTCTATCTATGTGGTCACTAAGAGTCGACAACGACCTGATGGCACATAGTCAATTGATCGATCAATCTTTTCTCCTAGGCCATGTCCAGCTAAGGATAAAGTAACCCACAAGAAGAAAATTCAACAATATAAGCCTTGGCTGGGGAGGGCTCCTATCTAATTTTTCTTTCTTTACACATGATTACAACAATCTCATCTACTCTACAGTGGGAATGAAGTTTTTTTCTAGTTTGCACAGAATGAGAGATGGAGGCAGTACATGCAATTGTGCCTTAGTGATTGTGTGCTCCAAATATGAGGCCCCACCATCCATCCTCACTCCACTTGAATTATATTTAGAAGAAACACAGAAATGTACAACAGACAGAAACTAGCAATCCAGGCATAATTTCACAGCAGAAATCACAAACTGGAATAATAATATATTAATTTTCTCAGCTTTGATTCATTTTAAGTGCACTTCTGTGACCTTGCCTCTCTCCCATTCAACATATTTCAGATTTTTACAAACTGCATTGCGAAGAAATAAAACAGTGTGCACACGTTATGATTTAAAGACAGTGGAAGTATTCATTTTAGCTTTAAAAAATAACATCCATAAAGCTAAAGAACAGCCAGAGCATTGTTTAAAAGCCAAGATTTTATTGCAAGCTGTTATTGAAATTCAGGGTGGTCTTCCTTCTCGGGCAAATATGGGACTTTCTAGCTGAAAACTTTACTAAACATCGCTTGGAATTTAAACACCAGAATATGCATAGTTTTATGATAAATTCTGGACTGTGATGACCTTCAGAATGCTTCGTTTGGTTTACCTCTTTTGGCAGTAACTCCAGTCATCCCACACAGCAGGGCCATTGTACATCTGTAGGACACTGGACTGCAAACTGCAAGCTTCTGAAAGTCTGGCTCACGTCACATAGCAGTGGTTAGAGTAGAAGGGAGATTAGGGCCAAAATTGCTAGTCTCCACAGCCCTCACTGCCAATGCCAGTGCTCCCTGGCAATTCTGCAATTGTAGCTCACCCTACATGGAGAGCAGGAGGGTTTGGAAGGCTGGGCTAGAATATTGGAATATATCTAAGGAGATCTTGGTCCATACTCTCCCTACAGGCACAAAACTCACTCTGTGATCCTGGATAACTAAGTTCACATATTGCACTACATCATAATGTGGTACAGTGGGTTTGGCTTAAGGCAATATATGATCCCAGTCTTTGTGATTTGGCTTCATCAGCAACTGTAATTAAAGACCCCACGTTTTAGCATCACGTATGACTGTCCCAGCATCCATTAAAGACCTTCGTGAAAATAAAATCCATGAAAGTTCCTTGAAGAAAGGGGGGAATGAAAATACATTAAGTAACACAGTACAGCTTTCTTATAATGAGACTTTTTAATCTGGGCTATCTCATTTTATGTTATCTATGAAAAACAAAGGAATTACAATTATACTGCCCATGTAAGGTTGAGCATTTTCCTCCTTTCCTCCAACCAGTGCTGGGCTCAGTCAAGTTTACAGTATTGCTAATTGCAAAGGCTGAAAAAAAATGTAGCTCATTTTGAGTGAAAATTTGGAAGAACATTTTGGGTTGATTTACTGCTTTTTATATATTTTCTCAGTATTACCCAGCTACCTTGTAGAGTAGCCTAATATTAGTGCCAGCTCCAAGTTTTCAGAGGTCCTCAGGCAAGAGGGCCCCTTTCTTTCTCCATGTGCTTCTGCCACTTTTGCATTGTCAAGCAAAGAAAAAGGACAGAGAACTGAAGAACAAAGAAAGACATCTCAAAAACATGTAAAGAGATTTGTGAACATGGAATGGCAATTGTGATTCTTTCCACTTGTAGGGACTTATATTGCTTGCTCACTCCATCTTGTCCACGTGACCACACAGAAAGTATGAGTGACAATAGGAAGATGAGGAATAAGACAAAAGGCCTCTCACTGTGGGATGGTCTTCAGCAGCCAACCTAATACAGTACCATTAGCTCCATAATGCAAGGCTGAGAGAATGGGATTTGCCAATGGTGAATTGGAGGTTGACACAATCCCACTCACTATGGGATGGTCTTTAGTAGACCCACTGCTGCCAACCTAATACCATTAGCCCCATAATGCAAGGGGAGATGGAGGCTGAGAGAAAGGGATTTGCCAATAGTGAATTGGAGGTTGACACAATCCCACTTCCCAGCTAACATGAATAGCCACTACCCTTGATTTGAACAATGGCAGGTAGACACAATGGACTAAGGTGTAAACCATGGTTTACCAGCCTCAGAGCTGGGTTAATGCATTATACAGAGTCAAAACCAAGTGAAACACATGATAGCATTGAATAATATAACACCTGAACCCCGTGGATTTGAAATTAGTCAGATTGATGTGTTTCTTCTTAATGTTGCTTCCATCCAGTTCCTTCCCATGCTTTCTGGTCAGTTTTGATCAGCAATTAACATTCCACACAGTCAGCTCTCTGGAAGTCGACTAAAAACTAAGTTCCACTGAATTAGTTGTGGATTACTTCCAGAGAAAATCATATGGCAATACAGACCCTTCATCATTTTTTCTAGCTTCCAATCCCTAGGTCCTAAATAATTATTCTAAATTCTGGAAGGAGGAGGTGGTAACATAAATTGTTCAGATTCCAGTAGGCAAATTTATAGTCTCTTTCCAACACTGCTTGCACTGGGAAGCAGCTTTCTTTTCCAGGTGTAGATTTTCAGTGCACAACAACCTTTGCATTCCCAAATATGTTCAAAAGACTACTGCAATGGCTTATTTGTATTTATCTCATGTTTTACCTTCATTACAGATTAATTTTAAAAGCTATCATCTTACTTATTTTAAGATATTGGGATGGGGTGGGGAGAATAACATAAGGAGGAAAAATCTGTGAAAGTATACATGCTCTCTAGTTCTTCAAAATTGATTTTTCCCATTATGATCCCTGTCTGATCATAACCAGTAGCTTATCCTGTAGTTTATGCTGGAGCTATCCTGCCCTCTGCTGGAAAAATTTAAAGAACAATTTTAAAAAATCAGTAGAAATCCTGTTGAAATGAACCTCTGTGTGTATGTGTGTAATAAAGGTGTTCTTATAATTTTTTATTATATCACAACTAAGTTTCAATTAACAATGAGCTTGCTAATACCCATAATCAAACAGCCACTCTTCCCTACAAGTTTCTTATTCCCTCTATAAGGGCTCAGTATGTACAGACACTACTTGACAGAACCATATATTGGGACTCTAACAAAAGGTTATCTTATTTCCTTCAGGGCACAAACAAATATGTAGCCACTAGAACTATCAAATGTATAGTCAAGGCTGTCCAACAGAAAACACATTTTATAGAACACATCAGGGTTGCATGCAAAGGTGATGAATTCACCTAAATACGTACTGCTTTCAAATTTTAATATTCATTTTATTATATATCTGTGCGCTTTATTTTATCTTATACTATTTTATCCTACTTTTTATCCTTACTCTATCTTACCTTACTATATTTATCTATTTTATCTCACTGTAGTCTATTTTATCCTATCTTACTGTACCTAATTTCACTCAATTTTATTGTGTCTCACTCTGGCTGATGCCTATGTTTGATATGGTCAAATGACTAATCAATAAAGTATACTACTATACTACTACAACTGCAAGCTTCTTATATATTGGATTCAAAATTCAGGTTCTAAGCCAACTAGTTTTTTAGCTGGCTTCACTTTTAAAATTATATTTTGTTTATAGATTATATAAATTAACACATACACACATTGTTTCACTTAAAAACATAATTGATCATTTAACAGAATGTATATAAAAGTTATATATCTGGCAAATCAACTCTTATTTACACAATATTTATTTATTTATTCAATTTCTATGGCCGTCCATCTCAGACAAGTGACTCTGGGCGGCGAACAATCGTAAAATCAGTTAAAACCAAGTACAAACACCATACAAAAACAAATATATGTAGCAGCCAAGAAAAATTATAACCATAGATATCAATATATTTTTATGACCTGTTCTATCTATCATATTTATTTCAGTCATTGACCAATAATAATACATACAATAAAACAGACAACAGTATTATCCCTTTCATCAATAACTATTAGCAACCATTTGCGGGTGAAGCTTACACATTATGTAGCAAAATTTTGCAACTTTTAAGGAAATAGATTTATCTTGATTATTTAGCAAATAGCGCAAATAAAAATTATCAGAATGCCCAGGGAATTTAAATAAAGGAGGGGTAATCAGCTGAAAGCGGATGTCCCTATAAAACTGACAATACAAGAGAACGTGGACTGTGGTTTCAATGGCACCCGTGCCACAGGGGCAGTATCGAATATCATAAGGGATTTTCCTGTATCTTCCTTCTAGAACGGCTGTAGGGAGAGCGTTAAATCGGGCTAAGGATAAGGCTCTCCTGAATTTTGGAACTGTAATGTGGTACAAGTATGAAACTGGTTTGTTCACTAGAATTTGATTGTTTGCAATTATATTATGGGTAAAAACAGCAGTTTCTGCTTGGCCTTCTATATCTAAGATCCTTTGCCTTAATAGTGACCTGGCTTGATCAAACTCTAAAGTCAGAATGGCATCGTTGGAAAAACCATAGAGACTCCATTTCTTTTGGATAGCTGTTTTCCAGGTCATCTCAAAATTATCTGCCAGTATTAGATGGGTCAGTCCACTGGGGTTATGGTGTAATTTTAGCCAGTAGGTAAAGATGTTAATCCAAAGATTGGTTTCAAGTGTGCTGACTCCTGATTCCCGTTGGAGTACTGCATTTGGGACACAGCTGGGTACCTAGAAGATATTTCTTAGAAATTTTGTTTGAACTCTTTCCAAAGTAATCATGTTGTTGTATGGTCCTAATTGGGCCTCATATAACAGTTGTGCTCGAGCTTTAGCTGCAAACAACTTAATTGCAGCGGGAATAAACTGCACTCCTCTGGAAAAGTAATAGGTTAGGATGGCTAAGGCAGACCTCTCTGCGTTATGGGTTACATAGTCCAAATGGGCATTTCTATTTCCTGAGGCTTGAAATACTATCCCTAGATATTTAAAGATTTTAACCTGCTCAATGGACTGTCCGCCTAAATTCCAACCTGCAACACTGAACTATAAAATGCTGACACCAGTCAAAACATCTCCAAATTTAAGTGGTGGGTGCCTAACTGGAAGCTTGGCTAGACACCCCCCCCACACACACACACCAGTATTATGGCTATGAACATATGCAATTTTATTTATTCATTATTTTTATTCATTGAGTTTCCACACCCACCCACTCACCAAGTAACTCTGGTTAGCTTGTGGAAGGTTTAAGATATCAGATAATGAAAAATAAATAGCACAATAAAAGCAGCTGCACTGGGGGCCAGGCAAACTCCCCCCCCCAAAAAAATTATTTCAATGGGGCTTGCCTGGAGTTTCTTTGCAAGCGCAACAGGACAAGCTACCTTTGTCTTGCTGCAGTACCTGCCATGCCTACAATAACATTTTCTAAAATATTGTGAGAAATGGAAGATGTAACACAACCATTAGGCGGGAAAGCAGCTATTTCTCTCTTTTATGGTTAATAGGAATGAGTGAATAAATGAAAGAGGAAGAGAAAGCACAATCCATTGAAAAATTACATTCAACTTCTGGATAATTTTAAGTATTTAAAAATATTCAGTAACCTCTTAGTAAGAGGTTCATAGTAAATATAAAAACAACTGGTAACCAAAGGGATCTGACAATGTCTTTTGGAACCCTTGTCTAAGGTCCAAAGGCAACTGTTTGAATATACGAATCAACTAAATTTATTATTCTTAAGTAAATTAGTAATGCATTGTAATGTCAGCTTAGGAACACTTGAGTGAACAATAGAAATGGTTCTTTTGTTAAAAAAGCTATCAAAAATACAGGAAGCAAAACAAATATACTGTTATTCAAAGTGTTAACCATCAGCAGCATACATTCTTGTGCAGAAGTATTGTATACCTACTAATTAATGCTACACCAAGTGGCATCAAAATCTTCCATAAAGCTTGATTCTGCATCCCTTTCCATTTCAGCACCCAGCTTGATCCATGGTTGCAACTCTTTCAAGCTTTTGGGTGGTGTGATTTTTCTGGCTGAGTAAATCACTGGCAATGAGTGATCATGGCAGATAACTGACTGAGAGAAAAAATGGCATATGCATAATAAATAGTATAGAAGAAGAAAGGAGAAGAATCATCCTCAGGGACAAAGCGATTAAGCAAAGCAATCACTGCATTATGTCATAAAGCTGCATATTGGAAAGAGCATCACAGCTCTTCTTTCTTGTATTACTTTTTCAGCTAGCAAGAATCTCTGTTAGGGAAAGAGTTGGCAAATAATATTTCACTGTCACCCAGATGTAAAATCAATCAAGTAGAAATGAAGTACAGATCAGATACAAATGAGCAAATAAGCTCCACTGAAATAACCCACAGGAGCTCATAGTAAGGAGGCAAGGAGAATGCATACCAATGTTGCAATAATAAGTGTTACAGGTTCTTATTAGATTATAGCATGCTTCCAACTGATTAAATCATAGTCTTCTAAATGTATAGAGAAAGAAAAGGCAAAAAATCAGCTGAGGGATTTTAAGATTGACTCCACTATGCTCAATACTGCAAGATTTCCAGTGTTAGAAGATCTAAATTCCTGTATAACTCCAACTGGACAGCAGCCATTGTATCAATGGCTTAGGACATTATAACACCTAAGAGCAGAAAATGAGTTGAAAGGGAATGTCTCATTCTCAGCATGGGTTATATTATATGTGCCTAGATCACAATTCCCACTTCAAACGTACAGTCATGTGAAGATGTTCAGGGATGTCATATGCTTTATGCTAAATGGGATCCCAATAACTATTCAGTCTACAATGTAAATGAAATCCCTGTGACCAGCACTGTTGAAGCTCACTTGATCAGCGCCAAGATGGGAAGCCACTAAAATGCTTCTTAAAGCACCAGACAGGAAGTCTGCTATTCAAACTTTTGGAATCCTAAATGTCACAAACTATTAAAACAAAGCCTCTGAACTTCTGCCTTTTTCAGTATTGTGATGAGTACTGTAGTACATGCTAGTCTCTGTATTATTTGCAAGTCACTATACTACATAGCTGCTGTAATTCTGTTGTGATGTACAGATTAAAGGATGGGTTTATGTGGATAGATGTTCTCTGCCCTGAATTCTATGAAACAAGAATCCAGTGGATACAATTAAAAATACTTAAGTAATGTTTCCTGGGCTGATCACTTTAGAGGGAATAACATTCTGAATGTTTCCCAGCCCCAACCTTCTGTGCATAAGAAAGCAATTTATCAGGAAGAAGTGGAGCAATGCTCTCTAAAAGGCTTGCTTTGAATATGTAAATAGAGAGAAATCCAACATGCAATTTCCCTGCAACCTGAGGTAATGATTTAAGATAGAGGCTTGCTTCAAAGTTGGTAATCACAGTTTCCAGGTTTGGATGCTAACAGAAAGCTACAATTAAGTAGAAGCTTCTTGATTTATCGAGAAGGGCCATGAAAGGAGATACGGAGGAGTTGTATGCACAAGCAAAAGATGTTTACATATATTAGCAGCATACCTACATCTGCTCCAAACTCATAAAACAATGGGCTGACTCTTGCCTAGGACTTGTCTCCCAACAGTCTGTTCTCCAGATTGTTCTCTCTGGTCAGGTTCCTATTTTGGAAAGAAATTGGATTGGTAGAAAAGTGATTAATGGCAGGGATGCTACGTAGGCAGGACTTTAAGCCAATTATTTAGGGTTGCACTCAGGAAGTTCTCAAATTCAGCAGGGCTGATTTACCACATTTTGACATAACCTAATACATTTTACAGTTTAAAAAATCTCTTCCCTTTATATAACAATTAAGTCCTAAAATTATTAAACTGCACTGTAGCTTGAACAGAGGCACTAACATACAGTTGACACTGGATTACTTCATTTCTTCAAACTTGAAAACACCTTCTTTTCTAAATAGTAAATCTTGTTGGGGTGATATGGGAGAGATCTGTCAATCCAACACATTTAGCTTGACCCTGTCAGAAAATCTCAGCTCTCTCCCACATTGTAAGAATTCCTAAACTACAAGAATTGGATAAAGCAATCCTGAGAACAGGGAAACAGTTCATCATATTTACATCTGACTTATTGTTAGATGTGGGTATTTAAAAAGTATATCCTATGAATCCAGGTGGAGGAGCAAAAATCAAAGGATTAGATAGGAAGGGTAAATGCCTGCATTTCTTCATTGCTGAAATGGGTGGATGCCTTTGAAGATTAGCTGGAAAATGCTGCTTTGCATGATGAATTTAACCCTTTTTTTGTAACAGCTAAACAGGGATTTTCTCTCTCTTCTTTTCTTTTTTGTCCATATCCGGTTCTCTTTTCTTTCTCCATCCAATTTCCTCCCTTTCTTTCTCTTCTCTTCCCATTTCTATCCTGCTTATGTATACTTGTGTGTTTCTGTGTGAATGGTTTGTGCATTTTATGTATGATTTCTGGTTCGGATATGCAGATAACTCAATTTAGGTTAATTGGGGTACCATTTTTTACAAGCATTCCATTTTAATTAGGAGTAATTATTTCTTTCTCTCTCTCCTCTTTTCTCTCTGCGCTGTCTTGGTTCTGCCTATTACTTTGGAGTGTGGATATGAGAGAGATGGAAAGATACATATATACACATATATATACAAATGTGTTATGTGCACCCATTTGTTAAGAGTAATTCTCCAAATTAACATGCTGGAGAAGCTAGGCATTACACATAATTTTAATCTTTATTTTTACTTTTTTCTCTACTATTCCTGCTTGGGAAATGAGAAGTTAATATCTGAAATCCTTGGAAGTATGGCCCTGAAATTATTTGTAGAAGAGTTTGTTGCATTAATTTCTAAATGGCACAGAGCTTTTAAAAGCTTGGTAAAAAGTCTTGAAATCACTCCATGATTTGGTAAGCTGAAAATCAATGCAATGAGAACCTGATACCTGGTAAAGATAACTTCATACAAATTGCAGCAGGCTTTCACTGCCTTCAGATTTCAAAGTGTATTGACAGCCGTAATTGAGAGGAAATATCAAATTCTATTGGGACGCAGGTTCTGTATATGCTGCAGATATCAAGACTGAAGATTGGTTTCATGTTCTTTAGTTATATCTGGGCAGAAAAAGATCTTCAGAACTATCTATATTCTGATGAAGTCAAGTTGGTTCTTGCTATCAGTTCACATGGCTCAGCTCTCTCAATGTATGGCCTGTTTTGCCAAGGAAAGCTTAAAATCATGGACCAGCAACCTGATGGGTATGGCAACTGACTCTAAAGGTGCCTCCCTCACTTAGCATAGTGAACATAGTGAAGATTAACTTGACTGTTTGCATTTTGCACTGCCCAAATTTCATGGAATGACCTAGGACTCCCACTTAACTTGAAAACTTTTAAAAGTTTCAAATGATAAAGTGACTCTCCTAAGTACAATGATAAATGTTAGAAACTGGAAGTATTGAAAAAAAAATGGTTGAAAAAAAACCTGTAGGTGCTGTTTTTGTCTGGCTGGAAATCTTAGCTGCTGCAGCAGGTAGACCAACATAAACACCTCCATAGTCCCTTCATGAAAAAGAAAAGACATGAAAGTCATGACTTGATTCCATAGTAAAAATATATCCTATACAGGGCAAGATGTTTAATCTTTTTCTGGGCCACGGGTTACACTATTTAGTACCCTCCTGGGAACTGCTCTCTCAAAAGCAAGAGAGTTGGGCAGGATGAAATTATTCTGCTCATTACTCATCATATACGTAAGTATTACTCATTCTGTTACCTTAAAATTACAATCTAGTAGCAATCTTTGAGGAGTACTTGGGGATATACTTAGAGCTTGTGGGGGATATTTAAGCTAAAAGCTGCAAGACTGTGTCTGATTAAGGCTTCTGGTTAATCAAAGTACTTCACATACATTAGCTAAATACAATCCCTACAGCAACTCTGTTGCTGTGTTGTAATATTTGGGAGACTCCATGTTAGAGGCATGTATCTCTCCCATGAAAAGTGAAAAGGCTAAAGTGAATGGGGTGACTCCATGCACTCATTCTCATACACACATAGTGGGTAACAATTCATATTATGTATTCATATAACTGTTTGTGCATGCATACCTTCTTATACAAATGTATTACAAAGAAATATACAAAGACCTCCAGGTTAAAATTATACCATACTTGAAATAAGTTGCATAAGAGTAAAGCAAAGGGGAACTGTGACACCCCCCCCCCCCCCCCGCAAAGGACTCCCATGCAACAATTTACTTTTGGGGAAAAAAAGTAAATGGCCAGCAGAAGCTGTTTTCAATGGTAATAGCTGGGTAAAAAGGGGATGCCTGGAACATCTGGAGAACCTTTCTAGCCAATGTCCAATCTGGTGACTCTCCACAGCTGCTAAGTCAGTATTATTATCCCTCCTAGCACTTTCTTGCCATGTTCACAATACAAAAGAGATTCAGCCTGGGGACTTCCAGCATCATAGCTCACTATATCAGCCATTGCACCACCCTGCTGGAAGAGCTTTCTTCCAAATTATCTAGAAGAGCAGGCAGAATAATTTGGGGGGGGGGGTTGGTTTAGAAGAAAAATTGAAATACTTCATAAAAACCAGATTTCTAAAACAGGTCATGGTTATAATCCCTATGCTGCAATATATCAGTCTAAAGATATGTAATAGTTTCTGTCTTAATAAATTTAATTGGGCATCCTTGCATACATTTCAATATTTGTTCCCAATTTATATCAGTGCATGCTGTCTGTTCTATTCCTTCTAAGATGACATGGGTATGTGGCTGGGCCATATTGGCTGAGAATTTGGGGATCTGTAGTTTAAACATATCTTGAAGGATGACATAAATCTTAAGCCTGGTGTTTCTTTGATGAAAATCAGCATGCTTCTGATAGGGCTACTAGGGCTGCAAAAATGCAGCAACGAAGTGGTCATCTGGATTTTTGCAATCCAGATCTGGTACCTTATTGTCTGAATCAGCCTAAATATTTGAAATAAGCATTTCACCATATTTCAACGCCACTATTTACGAAGCTACTGATTTATGTAATCTGGGTACACGGAGGCCATACCTGTAGTATTCCTTATTCTATGATAACCTTAATATCATTATGAAGCTATAATACTGTAATTGTTTTCCAGAGATAGATTACAAGACAATAAAGTGATGGATTTTCTTATCTGAAATCTGACAAGTTCCTGTTGGGCAAATAAATATGAAGCTGTTGGATTGGGAATTATAAATAATTTTCTTGATTTCTTTCTTGTGACATAGCAGCCTACTTTTGATCAATGCAACTTCAGTCCAATTCATTGTCAACACACCTCCTTTTGTCTTCTTCTGACACCGATTCGTCTGTTCTGCAATTAACAGAATCACAGACAGAGTGCTTAGGTTGTTTTTATTTAATCCATTTATAGGCTATAAAGAATAATGTAAAATAAATAAATGTATACGTGCATCTGATACCAAAAATCACCTGAACATTTTATGATAGCCATTTAAAGTTAGAGCATAGCAAATTAAAAATCATTATAATATTAAAATATTTTTCAGTTTAAGTTTTGAATTTAATATTTAGTACATTTTTAATAATGTAAAAGGAGTTTTTAAAAACCCAATCCAGTGCAGGCCCAAACTTTCCTCTTATCTAAACTTTTCTTCAGAAAAGTGCACATGATTACTGTCATTTGAAGCAGAGACGTGGATCCTGCAGAGCTATCAGCAAACTGGCCTTCTGATTCATTGGAAGATCAAGCAACTGCTCACATCCTCCCTGGGTCAAGAGGGCTCACTGTGAACATTTATGTCCATATATTTCAGGAGAGCTCTTTCCTGCTTTGGCAGAAAGCTTCCTTTCTTTTTCTGAAAGCTATCCCAGAAAAGAGCTTTCTTCTTTCACTTGTGATTGCTGTTCTCTATAATGTTCACTATAGTTTCCTATAGTGGCTCTCAGTGTTTAGTAGAGGGGGACAAATTAGCAAGCTGGTTTCAAGACTGATTGAATAAAGATTACAGCATCTTAAGGGCCTAATCAGCTCTGCCTAGTATCTCCTTCTCTGTCGATGAGCAGTTGACTACCTATTCTTCTCAAGTAAGTTCAGGAAAGCAACAGTAAATGGGAAGCTTCTTGAGAACTTAGTGTTAATCAGTCCAGGCTCCTAAGAACAGCAGAGAGATACCTGAAAGGCATCTCCTCCTGTCTATCCCAGCAACTCCCATTGCTTTCTGTGATTCCTCTCACCTCTTCTGACTATTCTCTCTTGTTTTCTCCTTTCTCCACATAGTGCTTTAACATTTCTGCATTTAGAGCAGAGAAAATCCATAGAGGCCATCAGGAAACACAATTTTCCACACTCTGGGGCCTTAGCAGTGCTCCTTGCCAAGTCACAACCAAGGCAGCTGCCACAGTTCACCTTACAGAAAGGCTAGATCTGGCCAATAAAAGGAGTTGGAATGGGCATCTCCTTTTATCAAGAACAACTCTAAGAAGATGGGAAATTCCACAATGAACAAAGGCAGTTGAAATATATAAGTTTCATCATCATCCAGCCTTAGGAATTTTAAAATATGTCAGGATCTTGATATTACTCTAACAGTGTTTCTCAACCTCAGCAACTTTAAGATGTGTGGACTTCAACTCCCAGAATTCCCCAGCCAGCATGCTGGTTAGGGAATTCTGGGAGTTGAAGTCCACACATCTTAAAGTTGCCAGGGTTGAAAAACATTGCTGTAACAGTACCCAACTGCAGTGTCCCAAGCCCAAAATAGCACTAAGGAAATGTAAACAATAATAGTAACTATTAATAATGAGATAGAGTGTGAAACTTCACAGTTACTACACATAAGGATTGGAAGAAAGCTAGTTTATTTTGGAGAAAACAGTAAAAATGTTTCTACTATCATACTATGGAGCGATTCAAGAAAATAAAAGATCACCCTTCCCAATACTTAAATATGTCACATGTGACAATTTCAGACAAAATTAATGCTGCAAAGAAATTGGGAATGTCATCAAAAGGCCTAGATTGTTTTATTACTCAGCCTGGTAAAGAGGGAGAATGAATTAAACTACAGTATTTAAATGTGAAAAAAATAAGAATTTGCTAGAGGAAAAATCATGAAAGGAATTAATTTGCAAGAATATGATAATAATCATTCCTTGACCATAGCATATATTAAGTAAACTATATATTTACAGAAACCTTGGAAAAAAGTTCTTTTTATAAACTGTCTGATTCAAAGCACTTAGGAGTAAATTATCAGACTGTAAACAAAATATCCTACAAATACAGAGTTTTCTGTATTTCTTGGCATCCTTCTAGTGGTCATCTGGATTTTTGCAGGCCAGATGTAAAAACCCTATAATGTGCCTTTTGATTTATGAGGTTGCCACCATGTTTTTAAAGAGGACAAGGAGTTTTAACTCATAATGAAGAGCAAGCTGCAAATTCTCCCCCCCTCCCCCCATATTCACTGACAGCCAGCCAACAGCCAGCTGGCATCTAAATTTCAATCAACATTCACCAGGGAGAGTTGAGTTGTAACATGTAGGTACAGAGAGAGATACCTACTTTCTACCTTTCTTGCTGGATTTACGATATTTCTGATCCTTAAAAAAAAAAAAAGAACTCCAGGGGAATGGAGCAAGTGTGTGCTGAGGAGAAGGAGAAAGGTGAATCAATTATTTCTAGCTTCTGATTAAAATGGAATTTCAAGGAAACAATTTAAACAGTGATAAAATTAGTTTTAAAGGTTGTATATTAGATAAAACCTACATTAAGTTTAATTTTTGTTTTCTGTTCAATTATCTCTATTTCTCTGCACAATCTAGAGAAATTCTTAGGCTTTCCTGTTTTTACTTCCATCTCAGGCTATATCCAAGATAATAAAAACAGATCAGCACCATCTTGTGGTCTACTGGAAGCATTGCTTTTAGCTTTTGTTATTCTCTTTTAAGATGCTGTCCCTAAATGGAAAAATTCTGTCATTTGTTGTAATTGTAACCAACACTGACTATTTGGATTTTAACATGCAAAGTTTAAAAAGAATTTGTTTCTTTACCTATTTATTTTACTAAACAAATATATGTAACAGCCCACCTAACCAATGGAACTCTTGGCAGTGAACATTTTCCATATTTTATTTTTTTCTTCATTCTAATTAAAGTTTGATTTTGTTTAAATCTGCTGAGATTATTCTGTCTCTCACGGAAGGGTGGAAGAGTCTAGTTACTCTAAGCTACACATCCAAGAGTTTATATTATAGAATGCAGAAAGTATTTCATTTTTCCATGTTTATCTTTTTAGAAAACATGGCAGTACAAATTGTAGGAGCCCTATCTCTCTCACACACCAAGGTTAGGGGGATGATATCAGGTGATGCACCCTGTGGAAGATAGGTTGTGGTAGCAGTAACTACCAACTAGCTACACCAAGACATTCAATGGGGCTAGGGTGCAAAAGCTCAGAGGGTTTCTGGGGGAGGAGATTATACTTCCAACCTTGTCAGCCTTCCCAAGGAAGACCAGACAGGAAACATAACCAGATGAGCTAATTTTACTTTATTATAAAGTTACATTAACAGAATCTTGCAAGTCTGAAAGTACAAATCTCCCACCATCTCTTTTTTACAGTCTGATAAGTTAGGAAGGATCCTTTCTGAGTTTCTGTCTCTACCCGTTATACAGCTGCAGGCTATGCCCCCTCTTATCTCATCATTCCCTAGGCAGAATCTCTTTCCCCCATCTCCCAAAGTCATTCCCACATACCATTACAAGCCTATAGGTTCAGGTACATAAGCCTTTAACAACAGCAACAAAAATGTAAGATTCACTGGTGAAGCCTTCTCCTTCACTACATCTTTTCTTGGGAAAGCTTTACCTATTGAACTGAGCAGCTCTGATTGGCTTCTGATAACAAACTGATCACAAATTCTGAGATATGTGAGCACTTTGCATTTTCACTCTGCTTCTCTTAGAAGATATTCCTAGAATGATATTTCTAAGGCACATTACTACTATTATAATTAGCTTCACAAGAATTGTAATTTCATTGCTGTCAAGTTGTCCCAACTAAAACCCATTGCTTCATCATCATCCAATTACTGTAACACCTGATCTACCAATGAGGTAGAGAAAGCATGGGAAGCAGAAATGTAATTGCTTTTTTCATTGTGAGACTGGTTTGCTGAATAAGCCACAACTGATTGGGTTAATCCAGCATATTAAGCCATGATTTACAAACCACAAAACCTGGGTTCATAGAACATACTAAGCCAAAATCAAGCTGTACGAACATAATAATTGTAGTTTGTTCTCTTTTTTTAGTGCCTTCAAATCAGTTTTTGACTCCTGGTGACTGCCCTGCAGTTTTCTTGGCAAGGTTTTTCCTAGGGCTGAGAGAGAGAGCCTGGCCCAAGGTCACCCAGCTGGCCTTGTGCCTAAGGTGGGAGTAGAACTGACCATCTCCCAGCTTCTAGGCTGGTGCCTTAACCACTACACTAAACTGACTTTTTTATCCAATAAACCAAGAATAAACAAAGTAGGGTTTAGTGTGATCCAACTGACAATCTGCCAAAAGTAGTTAGAAGCTATCATGACCTTGTTATGTACTCTCTAATACCTGGAAAACATAACACAAAAGAGAGAAAATGTATCAAAATATATACTTACACTACTTTTGCTGTTCCTGTAGTACCTGGAATGAAAAAAGCCAATGTGAAAAGTTTATAAACTTAGAAGTTACCCTTAATTTAAAAAAAAAAAAATTCTGGGAGATAGAGCCTTTGGGAACTAGAATGGTTTGGTTGCATCTGTACAGGACAATATTTGTCCCCAGCCTTTGGGTGGCCTCTCCAGCTGCTCCAATTTTTTTTTCCAAAATGCATAATATTTAATATATCAGAAGGAACCATATTGGTATCAGGGTAAGTAATTAAATGTTAACTCAATTTAAATCAGATGTAATATTTTATTTATTTATTTATTTATTTGATGCAATTTCAGTGCTGGCCAACTCCAAACCAACTCTTTGTATTCATCCTGCCTTTTTTTTTAGTGAGGACCAGCCTACTTTGTGGAGTGTGATCCCCACCAAATTGTCCAAAGGTACAGTATGGCCTTCTCCAGGAAAAAATGCCCACTTCTGCTGCATGTTAACACTAAGCTCTGTCTCTGAGTTTGTTTCCTTATGTAATCAAACACCATATGGGGCAAACCCAAGATTTACACAACATTCACAATATTTAGAGTACCAAATCCTAAAGGGGAGGAAACCTGGTTAAGGTGCTGGATTGGAACCAGGGAAACCCAGGTTCTAGTATACCCTTAGTCATGAACACTCACTGGGTAACTTTGAACCAATCACTCTCTCAGCCCCACCTACTTCACAGTGTTATTGTTATGGGGGGGAATGGGAGGATGGAATTCTATGTACATCACCCCAATTTCCTGAACAAAAAAGTAAGATATAAAAGCAAGCAAACAAACAAATAAAAACTCAGTAGTCCTACAATAGCTGGCTGGCTGGTTGCTGGAGACAAGGCAAATACTTTAGATGTAAAGTAAATACTTTACTTCCTCCCTTTGCTAGAGCCGGGCTAACCAGAAAGGGGCAAGGCCTGTGGAAGATGCCTTTTCTATAAGCATCAATGACTATTAGCCTTGATGGCAATGCAACTGCCTCTGAAGGCCACCTTCTAGAAGATTAGCAGTGGTTGCCATTGTGAGAACAGACTGCTGGACTAGATGGGCCAGGAGTCTGATCCAGCAGGGCACTGCTTATCTTCTTATGCATACGATGCTGATCACCAGTCCTGATTATTTATTATCTGCTGTTTCATGGAGGAGCTTATGCATGCCAACCCTTTTTACATTTCTGCTGAATATGTAAACAGTTGTGGTACAGTCAACAGGAAGAAATCCATTCGCCTTCCCCTATGTAGTTTCCAAATAACATGAATGAAATGAGTGAAAGAAACAGATGAGTTGCTTTAATGCACACATACAAGATACTTCTGTCCAAGGCCAATAGTTTGTCAGCCTACACAGAGCATGGATCAGAGCCAGGAAATGCATTCAGCACAGATAATTCCAGTGGAAAAAGGGACCTATGTTTCTCCTAGCAAATGTTTCCAGCCCCAGCATTTGAATCTGAACTATAGAGGTACTGGAGCTAAGGCTCCATTAGTTCCCATTCAACTCAATGTACTCTTGATGTTCTAAAACAAGCAGTAGACACCATCAATATTGTCCAGACCATATAAAAATGATAAATAAATAAATAAAATCTTGAAATTAAAATAAAACAGGGAAATAATGCCATTGGAAAACATTATTTCCCTAGGTTCCTAATGAATCCCAACAGTAGGGGATCTAGGGTCAGTGGTTTTCCAAAGGTTTTTCCAAATTTTTCAACCAGAAATTTCCCTCCTTTTACCCAGGCCAACAGTGTTTCTGGGAAGCATAAAATGATATCCTTTCAAGAACTGTATCCTCAATTTAAAAGTGACTTCCAATGTTCTGCAAATATCTCCCATGTTTCCCACCCCACCTTCTTTTAGCTCCGTTAGATCAGTTTCAGGATAATCCTATCAGGAGACCATGTGAATTCATCTACACCAGTGTTTCTCAATGTTGGGAACTTTAAGAAGTATGGACTTCTTGGCTAGGGAATTCTGGGAGTTGAAGTCCACACATCTTAAAATTCCCAAGGTTGAGAAACCCTGATCTAGACCCGCGATTCACAAGACATCCGATTCACAAGACATGCCTTTCTCATCTTGTTCACACTGCAACTTATTTACTCACAGCCTGATTCGTGCAAAGGCAAAATGTTTGTTTGCTTCAACTGGGTATGAGGGAGGAGCTTTGCACAGGGAAGACAACACGATTAGGGCATCCGTGGGGAAGAGATGGTAAAAAAAAAAATCAAGATGGCAAAAACAATCACATTGATGCACCCACCATCTTGATTTCGTTGATAACCTGGGCTAATGCCCCTGCTTAAGGGGATGCCTCGTAGCCTCAGCCTGACACTTCCAATACTGAAGAAAGTTTCTGTAGAAGTGCTACATCTGTGATGGAATGGAATTATGAAGGCCAGACTCAGGGAGAAAAACGTTTCCTTTCATCTCCTGAGGTGAGAGGGAGAGATAAGAGGATGAGACTGGCATCTCCCTGAGGAATTCACAATGTTGTGGCTGGCATTGCTTGGGAACTGGGGTTTGAGTCTGGGAAGATTCATGTCAGGCCTAGCCCAAGGAACTCCAAGAGACCATGTAAATTCAGTCCAGCAATGTTTATTAGCTACAACCTCTAGCAAGAATCTTCCCAGACTGAAACCCCAGTTCCCAAGTAATGCCAGCCACAACATTGTGAATTCCTCAGGGAGGTGCCAGTCTCATCCTCTTATCTCTCCCTCTTGCCTCAGGAGATGAAAGAAAACGTTTTTCTCCCTGAGTCTGGCCTTCATAATTCCATTCCATCACAACATCTGCATAAAACCCCTGACTGAAAGTGTTACAAGAGGCTTCTGCCCCATACCCAGGTTAAAGTGCAAAAGCCTCTTCTGGGTACTAGAAGTGCTGGGTTGAACCTGTGAGGCCATGAAAAAGCAAAATAGCACGGCCATTTTGCTCCATGAGGATGACACATTGCTTCACAGAACTGCTTAATAGGGTGGTTCAATCAAAACCACTCTGTGAAATTGAATCACTCTGAAGGAGTGCTTTGCACAGCTTTTCTACTTTGTAAATTAGGGGTTATGGCTTAATGGACTGTATGAAACGAACCACAATGGCTCTTTAACAAACTGAGGTTAAAACATACCACTGGTTTTTACACAGAAGAAAATAAACATGTCTTTATGGCTTGTTGGCTCATTCCTAGTTTATTTGTAAATATGCCTTTGTAAATTGATTAGTGCACACAGGTGTTCAGGGGGTAATTTAAAACGTCAAGCTGATGACCATGTAATTGAAGCCCCACCCTCTTTTTACATGTGCCACATAAAAGGAGGCAAGACTTTGATTACCTAGTCCCAGATGCCATCTTGATTCCCCCTGGATGCCCCTGTTAAAATGAGTCACACAAAAAGCAACACTAATTAGAAAGAAGTCAGCAAACTACAAACAAATCATTTACTCCTGTTCACACATCATTCTAAGCTAACAACAAACCATGGAATCAGTCTGTGCTTTATTGTCTTAAAGCAACTTATGGTTTATTCACTGACCGCAGTTTGGACATCATTATGCTTTAAATGGGGGTTCTTATCTTTTGGGCTGGGGAACAGTTTGGAGTTTTGGCTGTCTTGGAGAGGCATTTGTGAAATGGCCGTCACGGTGAATACCTCATCTGATTGGTAAACCCAGACCTAATTGTTAGGTATTTTTCAAAACAGATGTGTCCCCCAAAACAGGAGAATTCAGGTAAGCCTTGGTACATAACACAACTTCATAGTATCTTCAAATACTGAGTCATCAAAATGTTTACTGTCTCTAAAATAATCATACATAGATTATCAGCAGAAATCCACCTTGCCCATTGACAAATGCACATTGAGTAACAAAAAACAAAAAACATTTAAAAGACCCTGAAGTTGTAATATATATTTTGGTGTAGAAGAAATGCATGGCAATTGTTTTGCAGAAGAGTAAGAAGTAAAATAGATATACCAAACACAGACTAATTTTAAAGTATACTAAAATCTGCCTTGTTAGTGTGCAACAATGGATTTATTCATCTGAACACCTGTATTACACTACCATTATCTCTTCCCCAGTTATGTCTTCTCTCTTCAATATTTTCTAGTAGGAGGCCCAATCAACTTCAAGATATTTCTCAAACCATTAATGGGCATGGAAGAAATGTAATAGCTTGCTCCTTGATCCATGAAATGGATTAACTTTGCAATGTAATTGCACCCAGAATACTTTATGCTGATTAATCAGATACTTGAAATGCCTGAAGTTATAGATATTTCATGACTTCATCTATTAGAAAGAATAGAGTGGAAAAGTAGCAAGTACATCCACATGGCTCTGCTCAGTTCTCCTCCTACATAGACGTGAGTAAATATGTTTAAAACTGCACTTTGCACTCTGCACTTCATAATCCAGAAGTCCTCAACCACTTCTGAATGTTGACACATGAACTCTGAAATAAATTCATTCACAACAGTCTCTTTTGAGGAAGGAGGGAATGAATATAACTGAAATGGGCAGAGAACACCCCCCCCAAAAAAATCATCAGAATGTTCATTTTTAATCATTGTTTTTAAAGTGCCAACTTATTAAAAACATATTCTCTTAAATTACAGGAAACATTGTTAGGATGAATGTTTGCATACAATGGAGAATATTATAGCTATAAAAAGGGGAGCTTAGAGTAGTATATGGATATCCAAAATTATGCTAACAGAGCAATGTGCATATTTAGAAATAAGTCCCACTGAATTCAGTAGAGCAGCTTCTGTGTCACAAGACTAGAATAACTTGCAAACTTGTTTAAGATTAAGCTGTACTGATTTCAGTAAGACTTACTACTGAACCAGCATAACATTGGGATAGAAATCATAATTATTTACAAAGCCAAGAGTGATAAATATATGTGACCCATTGGGTCATTGTTTCAGAGATATTTCCTTACCTAAACAGAGAAACAAAATGTCCAAGGGCAGAAAAGCAGTGGGAGTGGGAGCAACTTGAGACTTGCTACTAGCTTCTCCGTTTACTTCACTTGTGGGAAGCTGGCAGGGAGCATCAGAAATCTTCCTGCCTGCCTGCCTGCCTGCCTGCCTGCCTGCCTGCCTGCCTGCCTGCCTCCCTCTTCCTTCCTTCCTTCCTTCCTTTCCACATATAATGTAGGCTTGCACCATTTGTCTTCCCTTCATGAACCTCAGGAAAGCCCTGGTGAAGCCTCTTCCTCCTCAGCTGACCAGTGGAACTGCCCGCCACTTTGTTGGGTGGAGGGGGAACAAAGGGAGCCACGGACCATGAGGAAAACTGCATCCCCACTCCTCATCCTGGGATGTCCCCAAAGGCCCCTCCCTCAAGGGAGGAAGAAGGCTCACCTGTCCACCACTGGTGCCCCCCAGCCAGCCCTATCTCGCCATCAGGCATCCAAGTTGCTCCCTCATCCTCCCCTCAAAGCCCTCAGCTGTTGAGAGATTTCAACTTTCTGCTTCGTTTCAGGCCTTTCCGCCAGCCAATTGGGTGCAGGGGACAGAGGGAGGCGGGAAGGAGGCCAGGGATACACCCATGATGACCATGTGATCTGGGCTGACCACGGTGGCACAGCAGCACAGCAGTGCTGAAGCAGCCACAAATTGCCCAAATTTCAATCTCATGGGAGTAATAGGTTCTGGATTTTGGACATAAGCCCATTTGAGGTACCTTATGATGCACTGTTTTGCCCAACTGAAAGTTACAGCCACAAGAGTTTTAGTAGTCTATGGATAATGCAATTAAAATAATTGAATACTTTGTCTCAGGCACAAATAACTAGCCACATAAACAACTGTTCTTAATGATGTGGAATAGTGTCACAATCCTAAAACAAACTGTATTACAGCAGCGTAAATATGAATCACTTTATATCCCCGGATCATAATTTAGCAAACGGAGGTTGACCCTTTGCAACTCTTCAAAATTGCTTCAAGAGGCATTCAGTGGCTGGCCAAATATGCTTGAGTGCCAAACACTGGTGACATTTTTTGGTTTAAACAACACTTCTGTGAGCTTAATTATCCCGGGACTGAGACCAGGATCATTATGGGCATAAACTGAAGTATCACCAGGGACAAAAATAGGATGCTAATAAACTCATGAAAGAATGGTCAGTTACTTCTGCCCTGATCCTTTACATTTTAAGTATATAAAAACAAACAAAGAGGTTACTATGCTCTGCTGGGAAGAGCTTACAGAATTCTAGCTGGGGAATTTAAATAATAGGGAAAACCACCTTAACTCGTTTAAATCTAATTTGATTCGTATGTTGGTCATCACTTTCTGGCCAAAAGAGGCACGATCATTATTTTTTACAAAAGCAGGTGGCCCTCCTTTTTAGATCAAACGTCCGACTGGCAAATGTTATCTGAGCAAGAGTGCCCCAGTTCTTTTGCTCTCCCCTCCCCTTTGAAGGAGGACCTTCAAAGATTCAGACAGAGGAGAGGAAAGGAAAGTATGGCCGCCACGCCCTCACCCCCCCGTCTCTTCTCCCAAGGCTCCCCTTGCCCCCCAGAGCTGCAACATCAGAACTTTCTTTCCAGTTCCAGAAGTGCGCGCTCGCGCGCTTTTTCTTCTCCCCGTCAGGCGCAAAAGAAAAACAGCACCTTCTAGAACAGATCGAGCCTTTTCCTCCTCCCTTTTTTTTCTTTTTTCCTTTTTTTTACCGCTTTCGCTCGGCTCCGTTTCTTGCCCTCGCGACTCCTCCTGCCCTTGCCCCCACCCCATCCCCGGGTCTTCCTGGCTTCCCCCCGGTTTCCCCTGGACTCCGCCGCCTGCGTGCGCCTTTCCTCGCCGCGTTATTCCTCGCTCACCTTTGCTGCCAGCGCTGGTGACCGTGGAGTTCCCACAGCCCATCGCTGGCAACTCTGGTCGGTTCACTCGCTGGGACGCGCTCCGAGCGAGGCTGCCGAGGATAACTCCGCCTCTCCCGAAACAGCCTGGAGTGATGAAACGATCCTCTTCGTGCTGCCGGCGACAAGGATGAAAAAAGAAGACGAGCGGGTGATGGCAGAAGCCACGGGACGGGAGAGAGAAGAGACCGCGCCGAGGGTGCCGCTTCTCTTTTCTCCCGATCCGTCGTCTTGGCAACAACAGAAGCCAATCAGCGACGCCTTCATCTTTAAGGATGCTTTCCTATTGGCCTAGCAGAAATGAGCGGGGTTTCGAACGGAGAAGGAACGGGGTGGGGCAAAAACTCAAGACTGGACAGGCAGCTGATTCATAGGGAAGCCCACCAGAAGCTGGTCATCCCTGAAGATTATTACTTTTCCCTCCCTGCAATTCCCCACTAACAACTACTCAGTGCCCCACTGCCTTTGAAATTAGCCATTTTAAAAAATTAATTAATTAATTAATTAATTAATTTTACATCCCATCTTTACTTTGTACAACTCAAGGTGTGTACATAATGATCCCACCTCTTATTTTCTTATTTTCACAACAACCACCCTGGGAGGTGGGCTGGGCTGAAAAGAATGACTGGCCCAAAGTCACCCAGCCGGCTTTCATGCCTAAGGGACAACTAGAACGCACAGTCTCCTCCTTTCTAGCTCAGCAGCTTAATCACTACACCAGACTAGCTAATAGATGCCTCTTCCTCCACGAATATCTTATCCAGTCAGGTATGTAGAAACATACTTGAAGGGGATGGTAGGTCACATTTATACTTTAAATATTTATCTATTACTGTTATCCATATCAATTTTGAGGAGACACAAGTACTTCCAAGAAGGCTTAAAGTAATATCAACAATCATTAATAAAATAACAATGCCAGTTCTCTGGAAAGTCTTCCAGTAGAGACCAGATTGGCCTCCTCCCTGACAGTGCTCAGGAGAATGCTGAAAATCAAGCTGTTCTGGACAGCATTCTAATCAGTCTTGGCCATCTTTGTTTTTTATTTTTCCTTTTGTTTATTGGCATTTTTGGATCTGTCTGCATTTGTTCTTTCTTAATTGTCTTTATTCCTATTTTAATGCTTACTGTGAATATTTTCATGTTTCTTATATCTTGTAAACTAAACTGCTCAAAGTCATTTAGATTGCAGAGGATAGAAACGGAATAAATCAATGCCAAGTCAAACTCAGCAGCACCCTTCCCATAGGGTAGATATGTCCCGATGTGGAAGGAATACTGCAGCTAGAGCAGGGTTTCACTTGCTTTTCTTCCTCTATTTTCTGGGATTCTGCCCTCAGAGCAGTCAGGGATGGTAATGGCCCTGTGGAAGGATAATTTGTTGCCACTACCACCACTTCTGCCTGATCATACCAGTTTTCTGACCACGGGGATGACTCTAACTGCATGCACTGGAAGTACAATTGCCATTCAGGTCTTCTGCTCAAGATGGGGTTGTTGGGGTTAGTCAGTGGCTCCTCCCAATTATAATTATTCAAAATCCTTGGAAATAACTTTTGTAGCAATGTAATTGGTTCCTTTCCTCATTTTCAAGTTACACTGGCAGAATATTGCTTGATCACATGTCAATGGCCTTATCTCACTCCCAACCCAAGATTTAAACATTCTTATACCAAGTCTTTCCATTCCCTGCTTTAAGCTAGTCACAGAGTGGCGGAGCCCTAAACACTAATCAGCTTCGAGTCCCAGAGCGGTGCCTGCATATGAGGAGGGAAGGCAATTCATGTCAGTTCATCAGCCAGTTGAGGGCTTCAAAAGATCCACCACGATTCCATTGCTACCATCAAACAGGACAAACATTTCAGTCAAGGCAACAGCCAGAGTGAGAAAAGCATATTGCTATTCTAGCAAGCTATTTTTAACAATATAGCTCTGTATGCTATTTAAGTGAGTAGCGAAAGCTTTATGTGTAAAAGTATTCCTTTTGAATGTCCTGAATTTACTTTCCATCATATGACTAAGGCACTCTAACTTCTAGCACTATGCAAGAGGGAGAAATACACTTTAGGATGAATTCATTCTGAACCTTTCCATGCTGCCTACATAAGTCTAGCCACTTTACGCATCTGACGAAATGAGCTGCAGCTCCTTAAAGCTTATGCCTTTTAATAAAAGGTACTACCAGACTCCTGATTTGTTGCCACCATAGACTAACATGGCTCTCTTGCTACATTGTCCCCTGTATATAACCGAAGTGAAATTTAAATTGGTTTAAGAAAGAAATCCTTTTCTGAATTTCAATCTCTTCTTCCACTTTGGTAGGTGATGGCCAGTTAACATGCCCCCCAATTGATGGATTTGTCAGTTTGATAAATCAAGATCAGTTGGCCATGTTCATAAATTAGTTTTAGCTATATTAGCCTGCCTAGACTACAAAGGCAAACAACTTTATTTGCTAAGGAAGAAAAAATAGGAATTGTTGCTTTTCAGAGAGTTTCTATAATCCAGAGAATTAGCATTTTAGTGTGAAAGGTCCAGACAGAGTCAACTTACTAACTCACCTCCCCTGTGCTACAGGACTTAACTCTATGCTTTCAGGGGACTTCCATTAAAGAGTATGTAGTTTTAAAATACAGCCACATCCTGTAGCTGTATTTGGTAATCTCAAATACATAGATAAAATGTTCATAGGAACACAAAAATTTAAGAAAAAAATATGCTTTTGCATTACACCTAAGTCCAGGGATCTATGGGAAACCCACAAGCAGAACACCAAAGCACCTTCTCACTAAAATTCTGCAGGAAATCTTATTAAGATGCATACTGTTTATTTATTTGCTTGCTTGCTTATATATTTATTTATTATCCACATACTAACAAGTATACTTAGGCCAGAACCACATAACAGAATAAAAAGTCAATGGAATGCTGATTTTTAAAAAAATGGTTGGTTTAATGCTATGTATTAATCAGTTTCAATGGCTTGTCCAATAAGCTGTGGTAAAATCATGGCTTATAATGAATGATGAGTGAACCTAGCCAATGTGAACAACTCAGGCTGCTATCTAATTGGCAGTAAATCCCATTGAAAATAGTGCATGCATAACTTGCAGAGTTTCACTATTCCAAAGTATATTTAAGAAAAGCACATTAGTGTATCAAATAAAATGTTACCTATTCTGTGATTCTGTTTCTAACAGTAGACCACAACTTTCTTCTGGATGCTCAGAAACAATATCTGATGATGTCACTCTCTCTTGTTCCCCTCTTTTCCTCCTCCTACTCCATAGCTATGCATAGTGGAGTCTGCAGCAAATTCCCAGTGATACAAAAATGACAATACACACTTCATCATTTTTATTTATTTATTTTCAAATTTATATATTGCCGCCCATCTCACTGTACAAGTGACTCTAGGCCACCTAGGTGCAAAAGCAACTACTATATACTTGTGCCACAATGTCTGATACAAGTATGTAAATTGTGACATTTGCCTGATGACATCACACTTATGTTGCCTTTGCCCCTCTGCAGATACCACTGGTATGCAAGATAGTGATTGCCAAATACAGAAATTTTGTGATACTATATTAACTGAGAAGCAAGTAAGTTTCCCAACACTCAAGGAGGTGAAGGGGGTTTTGTTGTTGTTCAGTTGTTAAGTTGTGTCCGACTCTTCGGGACCCCATGAACCAGATCGCGCCAGGCCTTCCTGTCCTTCACTCCCTCCCAGAGTTTGCTCAGTTTCATGGTCATTGCTTCAGTGATGCTATCTAACCATCTCATCCTCTGCCATCCCCTTCTCCTTTTGCCTTCAATCTTTCCCAGCATCAGGGTCTTTTCCAAAGAGTCCTCTCTTCGCATTAGGTGGCCAAAGTATCTGAGCTTGAGCTTCAGAATCAATCCTTCCAATGAGCAGTCAGGGTTGATTTATTTTAGGATTGACTGGTTTGACCTTCAAGCAGTCCAAGGGACTCCTAGGAGTGTTCTTTAGCACCACAATTCAAAGGGATCAATTCTTCGGCGCTCAGCCTTTCTTATGGTCCAGCTTTCACAGCCATACATTGCTACTGGAAAAACCATAGCTTTGATTATGTGGATCTTTGTCGGCAAGGTGATGTCTCTGCTTTTTAATATGCTGTCTAGGTTTACCATAGCTTTCCTCCCAAGGAGCAAGCGTCTTTTAATTTCATGGCTGCAGTCTCCGTCTGCAGTGATCTTGGAGCCCAAATAAATAAAGTCTGTTACTGCTTCCGTTTCTACCCCTTCTATTTGCCAGGAATTGATGGGTCCAGATGCCATGATCTTAGTTTTTTTAATGTTGAGTTTCAAGCCAGCTTTTGCAGTCTCCTCTTTCACCCTCATCAAGAGGCTCTTTAGTTCTTCTTCACTTTCTGCCATTAGGGTGGTATCGCCTGCATATCTGAGGTTGTTGATATTTCTCCCTGCAATCTTAATTCCAGCTTGTGATTCTTCCAGCCCGGCATTTCTCATGATGTACTTTGCATATAAGTTAAATAAGCAGGGTGACAGTATACAGCCTTGTCGTACTCCTTTCCCTATTTTGAACCAATCGGTTGTTCTGTGACCGGTTCTAACTGTTGCTTCTTGGCCCACATACAGATTTCTCAGGAGACAGGTAAGGTGGTCTGGTACCCCCATCTCTTTAAGAATTTGCCACAGTTTGTTGTGATCCACACAATCAAAGGCTTTTGCATAGTCAATGAAGCTGAAGTAAATGTTTTTCTGGAACTTTCATGCTTTCTCCATGATCCAGCAAATGTTGGCAATTTGATCTCTAGTTCCTCTTCCTCTTTGAAACCCAGCTTGTACATCCGGTAGTTCTTGGTTCACATACTGCTGAAGCCTAGCTTGTAGGATTTTGAGCATAACCTTGCTAGCATGAGAAATGAGTGCAATTGTGTGGTAGTCTGAGCATTCTTTGGCATTGCCCTTCTTTGGAATTGGAACGTAAACTGACCTTTTCCAATCCCGTGGCCACTGTTGCGTTTTCCAAACTTGCTGGCATATTGAGTGCAGCACTTTAACAGCATCATCTTTTAGTATTTTAAATAGCTCAGCTGGAATACTGTCATCTCCACTAGCTTTGTTGTTAGTAATGCTTCCTAAGGCCCACTTGACTTTGCTCTCTAGGATGTCCGGCTCAAGGTCAGTGACCATGGACATCAGGGACATTAAGATCTTTCTTGTATAGTTCTTCTGTATATTCTTGCCATCTCTTCTTAATCTCTTCTGCTTCTGTTAGGTCCCTGCCTTTTTTGTCCTTTATCATGCCCATCTTTGCACAAAACGTTCCCTTGATATCTCCACTTTTCTTGAAGAGTTCTCTAGTCTTCCCCATTCTACTGTTTTCCTCAATTTCTTTGCATTGTTCATTTAAGAAGGCCTTCTTATCTCTCCTTGCTATTCTCTGGAAATCTGCATTCAGTTGGTTATATCTTTCCCTTTCACCCTTGCTTTTCACATTCCTTCTTTCCACAGCTATTTGTAAAGCCTCATCAGACAGCCACTTTACTGTAATGTTGAATGGTTTGCCTTGGATTCACACTGAGCTCATTCTGTCGTTTTTGAGGTTGTACCCCATTACTGCCTTTCCCACTCTCCTATTGACTATGAGGGCTACTCCATTTCTTCTAAGGGCTTCTTGCCCATAGTAGTAGATACCTGAATTAAATCCACCCATTCTTGTCCATTTTAATTCACTGATTCCCAAGATGTTGATGTTCAATCTTGTCATCTCATGTTTGACCACATCCAGCTTGCCTTGATTCATAGGTCTTAAATTCCAGGTTTCTATGTAATATTGTTCTTTACAGCATTGGACCTTCTTTTCACTTCCAGATACATCCACGACTGAGCGTCCTTTCGGCTTTGGCCCAGCCGCTTCACTCTTTCTGGAGCTACTTGGAATTGCCCTCCGCTCTTCCCCAGTAGCATATTGGACACCTTCTGACCTGAGGGGCTCATTTTCCGGCGTCATATCTTTTAGCCTTTTAACATTGTCCATGGGGTTTTCTTGGCAAGGATACTGGAGTGGGTTGCCATTGCCTTCTCCAGTGGACCACATTTTGTCAGAACTCTCCGCTATGACCTGTCCATCTTGGGTGGCCCTGCACGGTATAGCTCATGGCTTCATTGAGGTACGCAAGCCCCTTCACCCCGACAAGGCAGTGATCCATGAAGGGGAAGGGGGTATCAACTGATATACAAATGACGTAAATAGATTTATACATAAATAAAATGTATTGTCATTACCTTCTCAAAATATATATTTCCAGTTTTTTTTTCAGTGAAAGCTAATCACAATTTATTGAAGCTCGGCTTACAGCGAGCATACTACACCAAACTCTCTTCAAAACTCCATTGACTTAGAACTGCTTCTTATAAATCTATTCTCTTGATCAGATAGACACATACAAATACATTTACTTGCACATTCACACACAGATACTGACAGTGCAACATAAAAGCCAATTTGCAGCACTTTATATGGCATAGAACATTGTTTCTTTTCATAGTCCTCCATAATAGCTTTTAGAAAAATAAGTTGCTAATCATTGATTTTTATTTATCACTACAGCTTAGCCTCCAGAAAGGATGACAGTGTTATTGTGCAACTTCAAATGTGTAAAATGTCAAGCTTGTTTGCCACCCTAAGTGTTCACAGCTGAAAATTCTTCCTTAGGTTTTTCTATTTGGAGTGTTTAATGGCTGGTGGGTACCTAGCTGGTTGGGAATCAGCTTCCCTCAGCTTGAGATGCTGGGCTGTAAAGAGATAATTGAGAGACACAGAAGAGGCAGGGTTAGCTGTTATTTTATTTAAGCTGTTATCATTAATGACTGAACCATTTAAGGATGAGCAGGCCTGGTTTGGATATTGTGCTCACCTATGGTTTACTTTAAACATAGTTTGTGAATAAGCCACAACAGGCTGGGCTCATGCAACACACTAAATAATAAAATAACAGTGTTGAAAATAACAGTGGTTGAATGTATATTATTTATATAAGGCATATGAATTTATAGCCAAACCAAAAAAAAAGAAAAAGACTTAGTGTGATGTGTGAACTCAACCATAGACTTACTCGTCAATAAGATGCACCCTGTGATAACAAAAGGTCACAGTAAGTTCTTAGAATATTAAACACCTGAACAATTTAAGCCCTTTCTCCTCAATTTCCTCAGCACTTTTGTTACCTTTCTCTCTCTCTCTCTCTCTCTCTCTTTTTTTCTTTCTGTCTCTGCTTAGCAAGCGGAAGCACCTACTGACCTTGGATTATGCTGAAAAAAGCGAGTCAGGATTGCATCCGATGAATGCTTGGGAAACCACTGGTAAATCCCACAGCCATAGGTTATACTGGGTATTAAAAAAAAACTCTCAGAAGGAGGCAATAGCAAACATCTGCTACACGATTGCTAAGAAAACTATCTGGACATGTCCATGTAGTCTCCAGGAATTGGGTTTGACTCAAAGGAGTCCACCTTTTGTTTGTTTGTTTGTAAGGCAGGGAATGATTAAAAGGTAAAGTCTTCTATGCTGAGCTTGGATATTACAGGCTAGAGGAAGGGAAAGTCCTGTCCAAAAATTCCATATGCCAAAAAGCATAAATTGCTAACTGATCTAGGCTATGTTAGCATTGCCAGAGAAGGGGGACAATCTGCAGGATGATTTATATCTGTTCTGGCGAAAATACATTTTTGGGGTGAAGAAAGTAGGTTTCTAGAGGCTTCAGATGAACGGGAGTGCCTTAATAAAATTGAAACATAAAAGAATGTGCAGCACCCTTGGGGCTGGTGTGAACTACCAAGGCATCTATCTTGCAGGAGGATGTGTTCTTCCTGGCATCTGGCACCTTGAACTGATTTGTTTCTTCTTCTCAGTAAGGCTATTGGTTTCCTTGTAGATAGTAGATAACAGAGGGGCAGAAAGTAACTTGAGATCTATTGCTTACTTACTTATGCCTGCATCGTCATATGAATATGTATGTATGTATCCTTTTCCCTTCCCCTTTCCTGAAATGTATAAATATCAGAGCATTTGTTTTGTCTGCAGGAGGGTGTCTCTTACTATCCCTTCGTGGGGTTCCCCTCCAGTATGTACTGTCTAATAAACACTGCTGTGAAGCCTTGATTATTTTGCATTTCAGTCCTATGTTTTGATTCCACACTGTGTTATTCAATAAATGGTGCATGTGATTGGAGGAAGGGAACAAAACACTAATTCCTTGGAAGGGTCCAGTTTTTCAAATCCCAATATAAATGCAAGCTCCCTTGTTTTCAGCAAGGAAACATCACTTCCATTAACTCAAAGGTTGCACTCCAAAGCGGGTAGGGCCAAGATCCAATTTGGAGCCAGTTTTGGGAAGGGAGACGTTCATCTAGAAATATACATATCTTATGTGGAAATACGCATATCTTTTGTAGATTCATACCATCCAACATTTTACAGATTCAAATAGGAAGATGCTTGTCTACATACCAAGGATTGTTTTACAACTTCCTTAAGCTTTACCCATAAGTGCACATGCATGTCTTCTATACGGTATTTGTTTGCTCAGCATCTAGGATTCTCCAAAGAACTCTGGGAGATTAAACCATAAGAGACCACTACAGCACCACTGGAGTGAATTCAAATGAGCACAAGTAAGAGTCCACATCACGAATTACATCATGGTGATAAGAGTGGCGAAACATAGTTATTTTTCTACTCTTACAGCATTGTTGATAGCCACCCAGTGGCCTTTTAAGTTGACCCATTCCTTGCTGGGATAAGATGAGTCACATGACCATCTTTAGGGCTGCTGTAAAGAATATGTGGTAGATAAAGTCCACCATCTGGTGGATAAAGTCACTGAGGTTTGCTTGGAATTGAATTTCAGCTGGGCTAGTCTTGTAGAGGTGATGGAAGTACAGTCCTGTATGGTTACTTGGGACATGTCTGAAGTAGTAACTTCTGATGAAATGGAAGGACTGTTAATTCAGCCACCTGTTTATTAGATCCATGCCCCTCCTGGCTTGTAAAGTCTTCCTAGGGATTGCATGTGGTTGGATTCATGCAGTAGTATTGGTTTTGTTAAGGGTTCTGCCAGCCTTGAAGGGAGTAGATGCTTGCCCCTTCCTTAAGAAGCCATAACTGGACTCAACAGTTCTGGACAATTTTTGTCCAATTTCCTATCTTATCTTTTTAGGGAAGGTTGTTGAGAAGGCAATCAGGCTACAGCTTCAGCAGGTCCTGGAAGAATCAGATTATCTGGACCTCTTTCAGTTGAATTTCAGATTGAGACATAGTTTGGAGACAGCACTGGTTGCACTTGTGGATGCCATCTGGCAGAACTGGATAGGATGGTGGAATTGTCCTGGCTCTTCTTGATCTCTCAACAGCTTTTGATACCATCAATCATGATATCTTTCTGGGCTGCTTATGGGGATTAGGAGGATGGGCACTGTACTGCAGAGGTTCGGTGTCCAGTTCCAGTCAATGTTGGCAGCGAGGGAAAGAGATAAAACCCAATCTCTGTTGTGTGGGGTGTCGCGGGCTTAACGGCTACATAAGGCTGCTGGGTAAAGCCATCTATCAGATTGGGGTCAGATATCATCAGTATGCTCTATATCTCAATCCCAGGATGACCAAGTGATGCTAGCAAGGCCTTATCCCAATGTTTGGAGACTGTGTATGTTTGGATGGGGACAAACAGATTCAAGCTCAACCCTAGCAAGATCAAGTGGCTCTGGGTGTTTGGACTACTTGGAATTGGAGGTTTTCCATCTTTATTCCTGAGTGTTGCATTTCTGCATTTGGTGTGCAGTTTGGGAGTTTTCCTTGACTTGCAGCTCCTATTCAAGGAGCAGGTGACAGCTGTGGCCAGGAAGCCTTTTGCACAGATTTATTTTGTGTGCCAATTGAGCTCATTTCTGGACTGGAGGCCCTCCAGATAGTCACTCATGCTTTGGTCACCTTGAATGTGGACTTTTCAATGCATTCTTTTTGTATCATTATGCTTTGCTGAGGAGACTGAAGATAAAGTTATTTGGACTAATGATATTCTAGAAAAGTACCATTATCTTACAGATCAAGTGTCAGCTCTGGGCTTGGCAGTGATATTTAGGTAAAATATCCTTAGTAGACTCTACCTCTCAATTGATCTCTTCACAACCACTGATTTAAAAGTCAAGACAATATTTATTCTTTTAGACAAAGAACATAATTATGTGACAATTGACAAGCTGAGTTCAAAATAGAGCTTAGCTTTAGGTGAAGGTGACAATGTTGCAAAGCTCAGCAATATTGGAAATTAATTCATTGTAGAATGAATCACATTTTGAAAGTTGTAATTTCATTTATAATAATATTTTTATTCATTTTTATGAATTCCTATATAATAATTTTGTATTAAACTTCACCAAACCACGCATTTCTTCAGAATACACTGAACATGATACTAGCTTCAAGGATTTTATATGCTTTTTTTTTTGGAAAAGATCTCCGATCTCCACTATGGAAGAATGGTTAATTAAGAATGGTTAATTAAACTATGGGATTATGCTTCAATGTCTAGAATAACTTCATATTTAAACAGTAAATATGATGTACAAAATAGAAACTCTAATAATAAACCAGGAAATCTTTTAAAGGCTAATATTATTTTTAATACACCAAAGAGAATAACAAGTCCTTCACCTGAAGGGACCATAGTGTAAGTGTCACATGGTCCTTTTTGGGAAAAACATTCCACAAATGGGATGCTACCACTGAAAATGCTTTCTCTTGTGGCCACCAAACTGTCTTGTCTAATGGGACATCTGAAGGGCCTAATTGATTGTTTCCCTCAATCTCGTCTCCCTCAAGCACTAATTATTTCCATCCTTTGTTGGCTTACAGCAGTGTTTCTCAATCTTGGCAACTTGAAGATGTGTGGACTTCAACTGGTTGGGGAATTCTGGGAGTTGAAGTCCACCCATCTTCAAGCTGCCGAGGTTGAGAAACACTGGCTTAGACAATAGCTAAACATTACAAATATTACAACAACACAGATGGCAACCTCAGACAAATAGTTCTATAGGCTCTTCTAGCTTCAAACACAGTTTTTAGACCCCTGTTAACAGAGCAGCTTGCTCATGGGGAGGAAGTCTGTGTTCTTCTAATGTTTTAAATAGAATAGTTATATATTTGCACAAGCCTTACTTTACGTTGCTTGGAAAAACTATCTGTGCTGCACTTTTCTTTATAACTAGACTTCATTTATTGCTAGATTAAATCTATAACCCATACTTGCATTGTTTAACAGTTCACAGCATCTCAATAATTGAAGAGAGAATACATTCAATGATCTCTAACAAGGTAGAGTTTATTTTCCATTAAACAAATCATTTATTAAAAGCCTTGTCTGTTAGGAGGATTACCAATCCTTCTCCAACCCTCTCCAGCTGATGCTTTGGCCCTCTAATGGCTGCTTGGAAACAGACATTCAGCTGGCATTCCCATCTCTGCATCACTTACTGAGTGCATGTCAGCGCACTGAATGGATCCTCTTGTTGGCTGGATATGGGCAAAGCTATGTTCATTTGCAAGGTAGCATTCTATCTTGCATAGAATAGCATGAGGTAGTAGTGCTTTGGATAAAACTAAGATTGTCTTTGGTATACTGGCCAAAATGTGCCATAATGGAGCAGTACTACCTATACCATAAGTATAGGAATGCTGTGGGTGGCACAGGTACAACTAAGGCTGGCAACTCAGTTCAGTCTTGCAATTTTTCTATGGACCCTTTTGGTGACTGCCATGATATATGGAAGATTGCAGTTCAGAATGTAAGAGGAGTAAGTGGCAAAGAGCATGAATGAAATGAAATGAAACAAAATGAAATGAAATGAAATGAAAAAAAGAGAATGAAAGAAAAATAAATGTATTGTGTGCTTCTGAAATTAAAATAAAGGGAAAGGATATAATAGATCTGAATGAAGGCAATTTGGTTTTCTAGAGTAGGGTTGATCAATCCATGTAGGGAGTTTAGGCTTAATTATGAATAAAAGGGTTAAAATGTATGTCAGAAAGCATGAATGGGTGTCATCTCGATTGCTGAAGTGTGTATGACAGAAGGAATCCATAGGTTAGTGATAGTTATGTTCCAGCGAATTATAATGGAAGAAGAATCAGGGATGAATTTGGGAAAAATGTGCAACATTCCAAGCTAAGGGAGGGTGGGTGGGTGGTGGGTGGGATGGAATTATTCATCAGAAATGTGTTAGTTGGAGATGAGAGAAATTGTAGACAATGCTGTGTTGTTGGCTTAGAACTCAAGTTATTTGCAGCAAATGTTTTACAATATGATGCAGAGAGGAATGTGCATATGAATATCAAAGACTCAGATAGTTGTCTTTGCAGGAAAAAACGTAATATGTATTTGTACCATTGTATATTTTGGATTTTTTTCCCCTCAGGGCATTAACAACTTGTTGACTTTTCTTTAAATTCCCCGTACATAGCTTTTAAAAGAGATTAAGATTTCTGAACAGAATAAAGCCTGGTCTCTACTTGCACTTAACCGAGTTCCATTGTGCCTTGAAAACACAATTTCCCACCTTGTCCTCATGATGTTGCTTTTATCATGTCCTCAGCCCATGAATGAGGCAGGCATAAGTCATCCTAGCTGTACTGGTATAAAAACAGTATTTTTCTCCCTGTTCTAACATTACCCACAGACAACCTTAACATGTGTAAAATCTGTTCTGCTTTGCCACCCATTCATTCATTACCGTAGGAGGTGTGATCAGGTATCCTTTTGGCAATGTTGGGAGATGCGGCTACATCTCCTTGCCACTGGTCTCCATCCAACCTCCATCTCAGCTACTTGTCTCTCAGCTTGTACCCTTCCCATTAATATTACTTCCTTTCTGATCCATCCCCTCTGTTCTCCCTGTGTGTGTCTTTCTATTTCTATCACTAGCTTCATTGCTGATCCAATGTTAAAGGGCTGTTTCCAACATCTCGTGACACAAACCTTGCTGAATGCAGAGTTTCTGGGACATTTGGGGCTGAGGTAGACACACCCATGCTTTTCAGCCTTTGCATCAGCCTCTGGAGTTTAATTTCCAAAGAGAAAAGGAGGCCCCAGGAGCAAAAGTATGCTTTCTCTTCTCGTTTGTTAGATGATTCCATCGAGAAGTTCAGCTCAATAGGAAGTTAAGTGACCTCAACTAAAGACTGGGGATGAGATGAAGGCTGTGTCATGAGGATGTATCCTTAACAAATAGCAAGACAGCTTTGAACACACCTTTTTGACATGCGTGTGACATCATGACACATCTAGAGAAGGAGCAAGGCTTGCATCACTCTGATCCCCATTTCCCCCATGAGTGCTGCTGCAGTCATTTGGAAGATGTGGATGCTCTCTCAGCAGGCTTTGGGTCTGATCTAGCATGACTTTTTAATGTTTTTATGTTCAACATAATATGGGTATAGTTTTTTTCTCTATATGAGTCGCATGCAGACTACCCCCCAGCACCCTAGGACCAGACCACTATAAATTTAGGGGAACATGACTGAATTTCATTGGCATGATGTTTAGTTTTTTGGAGATATTAAGAGCGTGTATCAGTGTTTCTCAACTTTGGCCGCTTGAAGATGTGTGGACTTCAACTCCCAGAATTCCCCAGCCAGCATGGCTGGCTGGGGAATTCTGGGAGTTGAAGTCCACACATCTTCAAGCTGCTAAGGTTGAGCAACACTGGTGTATATGACAGTGATTGGCTTCCAGAGCCCTACCACTCCCTTTCCTTTCTGATCCTTAACCTATCCCCTAAAACCGAAAGCTGGTACTGAAACTTCAATCCTGTTAATCTGTGGCCTCCTGCAGCTCTCCCTACACTGTCTGACCTCTCAAAAGGTCCTAATTGTCAAATTCATATTCAAAAGAGATAAATAACTAAACTCAAACTTACTATTTCTGAAAGAAGCCTCAATACATGAGTCTAGAAAATGTTCAATACATCCTTTTTTTAAGTCCTCGCATTGTGTTTAACCATATAAAGGCAGACTATTTAGCTGCCTAAATAAGAGTGCAATTCAATCCAGTCTGTATCTACTCAAGGGTAAGCCCAGATAAATCAATCACATTTATTCCCATGCCAGAAACCATTGGATTGCAGCTCAAATTGGAATATTTTACTTTTATACCACATGCTTTCTTAAGCTTCTGTTTGTGGCACATATCAGTTCCTGCCAGTTGTTTTAATAGTTCTTTGGCTCTTTAGGAAAAATAAATATAGTGTGCATAGGTCACTAAACAGCAAACCCAGCTGGGGAGCATCACGAGGACCACGGGCCAGGGAGGAACAAAAGAATCAGCATTCTAAGAAAATCTCCAAACTCTGCAAAAATGCAAAAATGATTTAAGGAGGGGGCAATCCTCCTTCGACGTAGCCCAATGAGGACTAAGTATGCTCACCTGGGGAGGGGAAACGGGGGCGAGGTTGGACTGGAGCATGCTGGAAAAAGGCCTGGCTGCCTAACCACTTAGGCGGGGGGCAGTCCGTGCTGTAAAATCCCTTTGAAACTCTCACTTGCTGATTGCCCTTTATATCACGACACCCTGCCTTAAGGTTGTGACTAACGAGGCTGGAATGCGCACAGAACAGCTATGAGGAAGATCCGCAATGCCACACTTCCTGCTGCTCTCCCTTTCTCGTCCTGCCAGAAACAGGAACTAGGAGGAGCAGTCCTAGGCGAGCTGTTTGCTTGCCTGCTGACCGGGGCTGGGCATGCAACAGGCGGGAGTACAACCTGTTTAACGCACCCTCGGGCTCGTGGGCGCGCCGCTCGCCCCTTTCTCCCTTGACTTTAGTGCGGAAGAAAGGGCAAAGGAGGGGAGGAGAGACGCCGGATTCCGCAGGCGGTTTGCTCGCTCGTTCGGTCTCCTGGGCGAAGCGACCCAGCATCCAGATCCGACGTGTCAGCAAGAACGCTTGGCCGCCGCTCTCGCCGCGAAGCCAGCCTTCATTATTCCCGATCGCCTCTCTAGCGCCAGGCAATGCCCGCCGTCGACAAACTTCGCCTAGAAGAGGCTTTGCAAGATAGTCCGCAGGTACCCGGTTCCGGACGAGGCTTGAGTGCATCGGATCCGCGTTTCGGGAAGGGACGGTGCCGCAAGTTCCGTGCAAAAGCTACCTGCCGTCGGGGCGAGGAGCAGGGCCGGGGAGGGGGGGCGGTGGCTAGGAGGAGAGAGAGATTGACGGCAGCGATCGGGGAGACGTGATTTAGCCGAGCGAAGTCTGTTTCGGCTGTCCTTATGGGTCGGGTTTACGGTGGCGTCAGAGCAAATCTGAGGCTGAATTTATCGTTTGAAAGCAAAGAGGGGAAAATTACGTTCTGAAAAGGTTGAAGTCTTCCCAACTATTATTCAAATGATCCTGTGGCGCCTCAGCTGGGTTTTCCTATATAGTCTCCAAGAATCAGCACGAAAAGGTAGCCGTATCGGCTAAAGATTTATTAAGAGACAAAAAGAGGTTTTTCCTTCCAATCTACTTTCTTCCCGCTTTTGTGGTCCAAGAGAATAGTAATAATATTTAGACCGACCAAGTGCTGTCACTAAAAGATTCAAAATTCTTTTGAAATCAGAGACGTGCGTTGCAGCGCGTACGGTAATGAAAACTCCAACTCCAGTATTATGGATCTGGATCTAATATATAAAAAGTAACGCGGTTCTTACAATCTTAATACAGTAAAAATATTGCTCACCTGCATACTGTAACGTATTGTGAAAACACACCTACCGTGCAGCTGCTGTTAAAAGCGTCTAGTCTCACGTTACAACTTGGAGAGGAAGGAGCGCAGGAAAGTGTTAACGAGGACTGGGAGGCAGAATACTCTGGAAATATTAACGAGCTTTTGGACGGAGGGAGTGAAGACAGGAAGTAGTGCAGCTTTATTAGTGTACTTGCTCTAATTTAACAAATCTAGGTCACTTGAAGAAGAGGAGGAATTTTGCATGAAAAAAACCCCAATATCGACTATACTTGAAGGCACACTAAAAATAACAATGGTTTGGAATATTGAGATTCCACAATTAAAAATTATGCAGGACATTTCATGTGGAAGGAAGAGATTGATTGTTCAAGGCTGGTGAGTTTGGGCGCCTTGGTAAATCATTGTGGTCAGTCAACTGCCTCTGTTAGGGAAGACACACTTTCCCCCCCTTTGTTAGGAATCAGAAGGAGGTGTTTGATCAAATGGCTTTATTGTCAAGCAGCTTTCCCTTCTTCTGGCTTTTGGATCCTTCTTGAGGTGTTTGGTTTACTGAAGAAGGAGGCAGTGTAATGTGACTCATCAAATGGATGCAGGTGCTTAAAAGTCCTGGATGGTTAACAAGCCTGATTGCTATTTTGTGCCAAGGGAGCTGCACAATAAAGTGAATGTAAAACAACCACCACCATGGGTGGGAATCTTTCTTTTTGATTTAGAACTCATCATTCCAGAGTTGCTGAAGTTCTGGGCATTCATGCTTATTTATAGTATTTATTAAAGGTTTGAGTTGTAGACTTGAGTTTCCTTGATTGTAGGTTTCCAGGATGTAATTGCTTGGCTACCTGGACACAATCTTCCAGTAAAGGAGTGTTCAAAGAAGCAACCTTGGAACTTGAGAAGGTCCAGTCCAGAAAAAATAAAAGGCTTACCACATAATTGTGTCATTATATATTGAGAGATGTGAGATGTAATACTTTGGACTAATCACAAATTAGTTAGGTTATGGATTGGGTTTAAATTGATTTTTGTGGACTTTTCAGTTTTTATTTTGGTCTAAATAGTTTAATAAGCAGCAGCCCAAAGTGAAATCGCATAGAGGACAATGTAGAAGATATATGTAGCTCAGGGTTGAACTGTAGAATTCTTGGGGTTCTCTGAGCTTGGTTGTTCTCTTGCAGAGGTTTAATACCTGACTAGGTAACATCTTCAGATTAGCTAATTGGGTAATGAAACATCTGCAAGAAAACAGCCATGCTCAGAGAAGCCCAAGGACTCTAGAAGACAATTTGCCAATTTCCCAGTAATCAAGAATGGAGAAGTTGTGGCCCTCTGTGGTAGCTCAATGGCAACTCCCATCATTTTCACTATGGCTGTAATGACTCAGACTGAAGGGAGTTGGCATTTGACCTGTGGGCATCTGGGAGTGTTGGTGGGAAGGGACATCACATGCATTATAATGTTACTGTTTAAATGAAGTAAATACATAATTAGTGTCAATTGCATGGTGATGTCCTCATGGCTTGAATACCACACCTGTATTTGGACCCCATGAAAGGCCACTTATCCATTTTGTCCACTGATACATGCTTGCATATCTCATAAATATAATTATTTTTCCAAGGAATGCCATCTTCCCCAACCTGTTGTCTTCCACATGTGTAACTTAGGTCTCCCATGTTGATTAGGGATGATGAAGTTGTTTATATCTGAACACTTTGGTTTAATAAAAACTGAAGAAGAGGTGGGAAAACTCAGAAAATCTTCTGCTTTTGTTTTAATGGTTCACATTTTTGATTCAAGTTACTTTTAGTTTGTAAGCTTCCTTCAGGAAATATATTCTGGAAGCTAATCATTGTCAATAATTATGCTGCTTGGGTGTTATGTTGCAATTCAAAGCTTCTGAAATCCAACTCTCCGTGCTCCCTTTCTCTTCGACAGCTGAAAGCCTTTAGTGTGAACATTGAAATCAGTCTTGGATTATATTCCCCACATTCTTTTTTTACTAATTTTTGGCCAGAGGATAAACCACAAGTTATTTAGAGGAGACATACTATTATCACCCTTTTTCAGACATACATACATACATACTTACTAATTTTAAATAACTTTTACATCTGACATATACCATCAGATCTCCTGTTGTGGGACTATTATCTAATGGGAATAGTTTGCTCTATAGTAACTTGAGAGCTGTAATTGGGTATATATTATATGGAATCACATAATCGTGAATATTTTGAAGAGCAAAGATTTCCAAATCAATATTCCAAAGCATTTTGTTATTATTGTGATAGGATTTTTTTTTCATAGTTCTGAGTTAAATTTGCTTCTTTACTAAGGATATCCCATCATTCTAGTTTGCCTCCTGTTGCTTTGATTTACCTTATAAGAAAACACTTTCCATTGTAGCTTTCAATAATTCCATTATAGAGACAAGAGTCAGGATTCCAGAATGGGGTTATAGGGATGGTGGCAGGGGAGCACTGATAGCTCTGTTTTGATCATAAGAAAAATGCCAGATTCCATATTTTGACAGCATCTTTATTAAGTTGATTGCTGTGTAGCTTCTCCAGAACTATTCATTAGGCAAGATGGTAAACAAAGCCCTCCCACTCACCTCCTAAGTTGGAAAATCCATGGAAATGTCTCTAGTCACAAATTAGGCTCTGCTAGGAACTGTAATAACTTCAGGTTGCACCCAATACCATTCTTAAGATTTTTGAGATGAAGAACCAAGCAAAGAAAGTTATACAAAACTGGTATTCCACCAAGCATACAGTTGATTTTCAACACCAACCACAATAAAAAATGAACAAATTCAAACTGAACAGTTAAAATTATACAAAAGCAACAAAATCAATATACACCATAATATATTTATGATCACAAGAAAAATAACACTATTATTAAACATGCTTACCATCTAAATTAATGCCGTTCTCAGCATCTGCTCCACTTCTACCAATCAGCCTACTTCAGTAAATAAACAAATGATCAGATCCTCTTAAATGATTTGTCCAATGAATAATGATTAGGAGTCTCCTCAAAATATTTCCCACTAGCCCAAGTTTCAGACATAGAACATGACCAAATCCTTGTTCCACTAAGATCTCCATATATATATGGAGATTTATTATTTTTTTTTCTGAAGTTGCCCTGTGTATCAACATAAGCTCTGTGGCTTTGTGCCTTAATTTGTCAGTAATCATTTGGTAAAGCCTATATAACTAGTCATTACAGTACAGGATATGATGATTATATGAATTTTCCCTGTTCTCTTGACTCTGTTGACTCTCTTCTCAATAACCCCATTTGAAGCATTTTCTGAGATTCCTCCAGAAAAATTACATTACCCTTCTCTAATCTGGTACCCTCAGGAATCTGGATTACAACTCCTCAGTGTTTTCTTGGTTTATCTTTGCCTCCATTTCTCTTTCCTTTCCTCTCAGGTTTCCCCTGGATTGAACTGTTGATAGATAAAATTATCCTTTCATGCTCAGTAATGGGATAATGCAAATAATGCAAAGTGCCATATGGAATTTTAAGAACAGTGTATGTTGTGTTATATTTTGTCATGTCATTTCTTACTACATTTTAAATTGTGTAAACCTTATTTGATGCTGTACACTCTGCTATGCATTTCTATAGCATATAAATGCAAATAAAAGTAAAATATACATTTGGGAATATAAGCCTTCCTCCCCCAAATTTGGAGTCCTCAGGAAAAACCTCTTTTAAGCCTAAATTTATTTGGGGAGGAAATTCCCCCTTTCTAAGTGGCCTGTATGTCCTACTTAGAGTTCTTTGTTGAAGGGGGGATCCAAAATAGATATCCAAAACTAGATAGGCACCAAGGTCACCTGGCCATATCCTTCCCTACAATGTATTTGTATTTAAGCATTTATTTCTAATCTTGTGTAAATATTTATTATCCTATAAAATTTAAAGCAAGCGTGTGTCCTTTTTTGTCCTCTTCCATCACAATCCTTTCCCTTTCCTAAGTGCAAGGGATTTTCCCCTATGCAAGCAGCACTTTTACAAGATCTCTCTCATAATTCCAGAAGACAGGGTCATCCTATAAATAGAGTGAGTCCTTCACAGATGGTGTGGTTTTACTATGGAATTTGTTCCCTCGCTATGTAAGTGTGATGGAATGGAATTATGAAGGCCAGACTCAGGGAGGAAAACATGTTCTTTCATCTCCTGAGGAGCGAGGGAGAGATAAGAGGATGAGGTTGGCACCTCCCTGAGTCTGGCCTTCATAATTCCATTCCATCACAGTAAGCAGTGTCTGCCAGTTTTAGTTCTGCAAGAGAAGACTGTGGGTGGTCACTACTTACAGTGGGTCTATGTATTACCAATTGCTGGGTCCCTAAGCAAAAAAGTACTACTAGGGTTATGTCTTGCTTGGAGGCTTCTTGTCAACAACTGGTTGGCCACTTGGAGAACAGAATGCTGGACCAGAGAACCTTTGGCAGATGGTGGTGGTTGTTTTTAAAATCTCTGCTGAATGATTTTTTAAAAAGAAATTAAGGTGTTGCTGAGATGTGAGAACCTCTGATCGATACCTGTATTCAAGATTCCAGTGTTAAATAAATGACTGTTGGCTATTTTCATTTATGTCTTTGTTTTAAATGCTCCAGACTCGCTCTTTGCTGAGCGTATTTGAAGAAGATGCAGGAACACTTACAGAATACACCAACCAGCTGCTTCAAGCAATGCAGCGAGTCTATGGGGCACAAGTAAGTTGTTTTCCACAAAATACACTGGATACTTTTTCCTTTCCTTTTCAAAGATATGGTTCTAGTTTTTATTGCACTCCCTCTTACAATCCAGCTACTATTAATAATTGAGTGGTGATTTGGGGGGTGGGTGGAAATAGGCCCAGAAATTTTGGACTTCAATTTCCATCAGCCTCTCCAACACAGCTATTGACAAGGAATTGTCAGAGTTGTTGTCCAACATATTTTGAGAGCATAGGTTGTGATCCCTAACCTATTTATACCCCATGTAATCTGGTCTTTAGAAGTTTCATCTTCTGAGGTAAAAGAATGATTTTGCTGTTATTGATCACTGTATGTGAATGTGATATTACAGGAGTAAAGGAGCCCTTTAAATTTTCATATCCTCTTTGTTTTCTTTTCCTTGAACTATATGTGTATACAAAGTCCAACCTTTAGAAGTGTTTAGATAAGAGTTATTTAAATTATAGCTATAGATTGCATCACCATCGTTAAATGCCAGCTGGAATATCTGAAGCTCAGCATTTTATGGGGCACTCCTCCCTGACTTCTTGGGCTTGCACTCTTGTTTCAGGTGTTTTTTCATTAGAAAAGCAATTTATTAAGATATTTGGAATTACTACAGAGATGGGTGTTAGGGGTTTTGGTCCAACCTAATTTTCTTAATGATTATTTGAGAAAAGTGGTGAAGGCTGTTGCTCCTTGCAAGGTACAGTGTGACATTTTGTGATAGTTTTCAGTTGTAGTGTGAGGACAATTTTATTGGCCTTTCAGAACAATTTTGTGAGTAGTATACAAGCAATAGCTTTATGGAAATCATTGTCAAATTATAATGGGAATGAAATTGCTGTGGCTTTAAAACAAAGGTGATTTTGCTGTTATCTGAAATCTTGTATTTCCTTTGTTTGCCTACTTCCCTGTCTTTCCTCTTCTCACAAAGCTGGGAAGACTTCACCAGTATGTCCTCTCACTTTCTTCAAAACCTGGCCTGTTATGTATAAATCCTGATTGGTTACCACTTCCCAACCTATAGATTCAAGATTGTTTCTTTAGAAGTTGAGCAATATTTGTTTTAAACTGTGATCTTGAATTCAGGCATACATTGATCTTGAATGACAGCCCACCTTATGTAAAAAAACAGACTAAAATGTGGTCCAGTGTTTCTGGAGGTGAAGGAATGGAGAGGAGTAACACCAAAATAGGGAAATGGACGCATGCCTAGAACTTTGTGAAAACTTTCTCAAGTGCATGTATATAGCACTAAAACCAGGGTTAGCATTACATGTAACTCAGTGCATTGTTCCCTGCTTTATATTGTTCTATTACAGTTGTACACACACGCGCACACACACACGCACACACACGGGAACCCAGTAAATGCTGTTTCTATATGATGGATTTTTATTACCATAATTTTATCTGTAATCTTTCCTCATTTCTGCAGTGAAAATAACAATAGATAACTAATAATAAGCAGTGTGCTAAACACCACTGCAGATTTCTGTTTATTTAGGAAACAGGTTGCAGGAAATCTAGTAAGGTATGGATCCTAAATTGTACAGATGTATTAAGTTATTAATCTGTTCTTTGGGGAGAGAAACTTAATACATGAGCCTAAAGTCATTCAATCTGCATCCAATCCAGAAATATGCTCCTAAGGAATAATTGCTATATATGATTAGAAATAGAATAAATAGAAAGAGCCCCCTTTGAGAGTAGAGCCTGTGACTATAATACAAAATTGGAGGCTTAGATTACAATCTTTTTTGCAGTCCTGGTTGTGCCTAGAAGCTCACTGGGATTTGTTTCTTTGTTAGATATATAATCTGCTTTTTGATAAGGAGCCCAAGGTGGTTGGATGTAATCCTACCTCCTTCCATTTTTTTTCCCACGGCAACAACTCAGGTTGGGCTGAGAGAGAGTGATTGGCCCAAAATCATCCAGGGAGCTTCAGTGACTGAAGGTGGATGTGAACCTGGGTCTAAATACTGCCCAGTCCTGACTCTACATAGCTGGGTAGAGTCTTCTTTAATAGCTGGCTTTAATATGGCTTCTCTTCTTTAATAGTATCCAATACAAGGCATTGCCTGGGCAACATCCTTGCCCAATCTGCTGCTTTTTGCAATAGAGCACACCATTTAAAAGTCAAATGCAGTCCTTGTTCAGAAAAAGTTGTGTACTCCTTTCATTGTAAATCTTTAAGTGGATGTGAGCATCAGTAATGAGACACATTTTTTCTTTATAGAATGAAATGTGCCTGGCAACACAACAGCTTTCTAAGCATCTTCTTGCCTATGAAAAACAGGTATGTGTAGTGCAGTCTGTTCCTGAGCAATTTCCACATTTAGGAGATGAAAAGTAGACATAGTTCAACCTTCCCCTAGTATTTTGCTTGATCATCTGTAGAGATTACAAGGAGACAAATTTGTTCTGACATGTTCTGGCAGTCAGTACTGTGGCAGCTGCTTAAGGCCTTGCTTTCTTCATTTGAAATGGCACATGGACTTGATTCTTAAAACTTCAAACAACTTGTGATCATTTCTCTATTCACAGCAGTGGTGAGGTACCCAAGATGTCCACAGGGAGGGTCAAAAATGTCAAGATGATGGCCACAACTGCACAATTAAAGCATTAAAAAGGGGTATGGCTTCAATCCTATCCATCTTGGCTTTTTTGCGCCCCTCCCCAGATGCCCCTGGAGGCACCTCTGGCCCTCCGAAGTTGAGGATGTAGCTGGCATTTCTCCCAATGGGTCATGTTGGTAGGAAGCTTCAGTTCAGAAATGTTAGGAAGCCTATATGTAAGCGAATCCCACTGCTTTTTACAGAAATTTGCTGAAGATCAGTTTAGTGCAACTATAACCTATGACTGGCGTTTGAGTGTAGAAGGTAGGGGCAGAGTTTCTGCCACTTCGGGTGAGAAAGAATGAGAGGCAGGCTCCTTTTCCTCCCTGGCTTGCATGTACCCTCAGTCTTGCTGAGGGAAATACATCTGATGGGGCTGACTCTGGGCTGAGCCTTCTTAGGCCTATTCTAGTTCCTTTCTGTGAGTAAGTGCTGCCATTAACCCTTGTTAACTTGCAGAACTTTGCCCTGGGGAAAGGAGACGAAGAAGTGATATCTACGCTTCAGTACTTCTCAAAAATTGTGGATGAGGTAATCCAAATTATAAGTTGTTTTTCTCTCTCTCATTCTCCAGCACCAGCCTGATTAGGACTGTAAAAGATACTAGAAAAGAAAGGAGAGCAGTTAATGCTTGGTGTTGATCAGAAAAAGACTGCTGTTCTGCAGCTGAAATGGTGGAGAAAAAAAGGAAGGATTCTACCTTTCTATGAAGAGTCTTGTGACAGCCATCAGCACTTTTAGGGCTTCCTCACCCTTTTCCATCAGGTTTCCTTTGTTTAATCACATTCAACCAAAATCCACAATGCCGTGAACATTTCAACACTAGAATGATATTAACTTTTGTAGCAGCATTAGCTGTTACAACTTCTCTCAAACAACCTTGAAACTTGTATTTGGGGGGAGAATGGAGAATTCTCTAATCTCTCCATCATATATATCATTTGGTTAAGCCCCAAAGAGTTGGGCTTGATTAGTACTTGGTTGGAAGGCTGCTTGGAAATCCAATGGCTGTAAGCTAGACTAGGAAGGAAAAAAAAAACATTCTGGAAGAAGTCAGTGGCAAACCACGTCCATACTATTGGCAAGAAAACTACATAGAAGTAACAAGGGAGACTTTACCTTTTTCTTAAGAGTTTTCTAATCTCTACATTACTCACAAAGATATAATATCCTGAGGAGAGAAAATAACTATTCAGTCTCTTTTAATAGCTAGATTTGTGTATGACTGTGCATACACAAAAACACTACAGGTAGAATGTATCAGCATTTCCAAGAACTCAGTTCAAAAGAGTTTTTGTTCAAGAGTTCATTATCCTGATCATCTTTTTAACAGAACACTTAACAGTGGTATCCTGGGGCTAAAATGTGGCCGAGGAATCATAAAACATATACTAGGTCTTCAGAGAAAGTTTCTGCACTCTTCCCCAAATACTCTCCCTTTCCCACAGTGTCAGCCATTTAGCAGCACTTGTGTTTGTCAGTGACAATGAATCATAATCATACCTTAGTCTCCTTCTTGTATTTATATATCAACCCACACATGAAAATCAATAGCTGTTTAAATAACCTCCCTTAGAAATTACAGCATTCTGCTGTGAAAAGTGAAAAGAAAAAAATAACAGCTATGTTGTTTGGTTTGGATAAAACAGCCTCATAGGCAAAGCAATACAATGTGTGAATGGAATTGAAGTTTGCAGAATCAATATAAAAGTTCAAGTTAGTTTTGCTTCAGAGCCTCTCCTTAAGTAAACTCTTCAGTCATTTTATAACATGGAGACTTTCTTGCTCAACTGAAGCTATATAGGAAGGCCTTGTTTGTGAGTTGATTCATTGCATTGTGTGAAGTAAACTCCCTTGCAGGTTTTAGTGGAATAACCCCAGTTTTCAACTTCACTCATTCTTAAGATAGGATTAGTTTTACCATTAGGGATATTTCAGATAATAAATGTAGACATTCTAGATTTTAAACTTGGACACCATGTGGGAAAGCTGTGCAGAGTGAGAGATTCTCTTGATCATCCTTCACAAACTGCCTTCTGGATGTGCCTCCAATCATCCTCGTGCTGGTTGGAGACAAGTCACACTACACAACTGAGGGGTGCCACCTTGGTAGAGCAGATGCAGTCCCTCAGGAGAGTCGTCTTTTCTCCCGTTCTATAAATGCAAGTAGTAAATCATCAAAACGTCAAAGAACAAAATCAGTATATCTTTAGAATACAAACATTAATATGGGAGTACATATAAACTGAAGGAGTGATATAGTGAAATCATTTACATTCAAAAATGTTTATTCCAGAAACATTTTTGTATAGATGAAGATAATCTGCTGGGAACTACTTTATTGATATAACTTACACTGAAAATCAAGCATGGATGAGTCCGTAGGGGAGTTTTGAAAACTCTTACTAGCTATATTAATTTTTAAGCTGGTCCTATTTCCCCCCACTCTTACATACCATTGATCAAAACAAAGATGTACTTTAATTCTTCAGTGTTTCACAAAAAAATACATCAGGCTGCTAACTTATTTATTTTTTGCAATTTTCTACAGTGAGTCAACAGCTAAAAGGGCCTCTTCCTTCCCTCCCTCCCTCCCTCCCTCATTCATTCATTTTGTCCTTGCCACTATAACAGAGCTATTGATGGTTTACAAAATAGAATAATACAATAAAATATCCACAACATTTATTTAACTATTCTACACTAGAAAGCTGATAGTTCTGTATTAAGAGATTCAGAGATTAGGAGAAATATGCATATGAGATTAAGAGATTGCTGACATGTGCATACATACAAAAATGATTTTGAAGATAAATACTGTTCTAATATATACAAATGCATTTCAAGGGGGCGGGGTCCCAATCTAGCTGTATAGATGAAAAGAATAATGTTTGTTTCTCCAATCCAGTGTCAATTTTTTTCTTCCTTTCTTTAATGTCCTTATATCAGCTTCATTATGATTATTATCTAGAGATGAAACTGAGGCTGAGAGATATATCCAGGCTTATGGTACTATAATAGTACTTAATATATACTGGATATATTAAGATCATTACTTTCCTGTTTTTCAGCTTAATGTTTTACACACTGAACTGGCAAAACAGCTTGCAGACACCATGGTTCTTCCCATCATTCAGTTTCGTGAGAAAGATCTTACAGGTAAATAATTGAAATGTTTCTTCTTGGCTGGGAATTTCCATGGTCTGTCTTCCAATTACAAGTAGTCCTCACTTAACGTGCATTTGTTCAGTGACCATTCAAAGTTACGACGGTGTTGAACAAGGGATTTACGGTCATTGTAGTGTCCACGTGGACATGTGAACAAAATGTGGGCCGACCCACATTTATGACCGCCTTTTCAGTCATAAAGGCGTTCTATCTGCTGTTGCCAGATGCCTCCATTGCTTGGCCCTGCCCATCACCGCCATGCCCACTGCACCACCCACCACTGCTGTACCAGCTAAGGCCTTATTTTGTGCTGTCTTCTTTTGTGCCGGTGCAGCTGGGCCTCTGTTCACACCCCACCCAGGTCCTCCATTCATGCCCCATCCAGGGCTTCCATTCTTAAAAGAAGGACCTGGCCGGCATGTGAAAGAAGGCCAGTATGCAAACACATGCCCTGGCCAGCGCACGAACACATGCCCTGGGTGGGGCACTAATGGAGGCCCTGGCCAGCGCACAAGAGAAGGCCTGGCTGCAGCGGCACAAAAGAAGGTGGCACAAAAGAAGGCCCCATCCAATACAATAGTGGCATGCGGTGCAGTGGGCATGGCAGTGGTGGGCAGGGCTGGCAGCCAAAAGAGCAGAGATGGGGGGGAGGAAGGTGTATGGGGAGGATTGAAGTAGAGGCACTCCCTTACCTTTTTTCCAAGAATGGCTTTGGTCCTCGCCTAATGACCATCTGGGATTCACTCAATGACAGCAACTGGGATTACTGGAACTGTGGTTGCTAATGAGAGTAGTAACGTGACATTTCGCTTAACAACCATGTTGCGTAGTGATAGAGTTGCCGGTCCCAATTAGGGTAGCTAAGTGAGGACTACCTGTGTATGATTTCCCAGAGAGAATGTGTGAATAGAAATTAAAGGGAAGAAATAAACATAAACATAAAAAAGTTTAAGCAATCTCAAAAGACATTCACAGGAATAATATATCTAAATTAATAATAATAATACTGAACACAGTCCAACTTACTAATATATTTCTCTGGATATTTACTTGAAAATGTTGGACAATCCTGATGGATGTGATCACAATACAAGAAGGGAAAAAAAAGAATGAAGGGAATGAGATCTTGTCTACAGCCTTCAGGCTTTTGCCCATCCTAGTGGTTTCTAGATATGTTGGCTGTTAGATTTCCCTGCTATACTGGCCTAAGGAATTCTGGAAATTGGACTGAAAATACAAATAGCAATAAAACTAAGATGATACAAGGTTAATCATCTTTCCATTACAAGATGATGGATAAATATATTCATCTACCAAAGACAGAAAGTTCCATGATCACTAATGTACGAATTATGGATTAGTTTTGAAGAATACAGTCTCTTGATTGCAAACTGGCTTAGCTACTGTTGTACAGTAATGCTTATCTCACTGACGTAGAATGAACATTTTGAAGTACAGATCTTAGTTTGGTTATCAAAGTCATCCAAAACGTATGGCCTTTTAGGGTCTGTCACACTAGAGCTTACTTTGTTCCTCTTAATTCCGGACAAGAATGGCCTTGCTCTCCTTCCGGCACACTCATACGCACAGCGTGATATGTTGAAAACTGTCACTTAGGTGAATGCATCCCTTTACACAGTATTAGCCACTTTCAGACATTATATGAGCAGGAATAGTAAAAAATGCTGTGGTTCACATCGTTTAATGGCTCCCAAACATGATGTGCTAATCAAACCTGGGCAGCTTCCATGTGTAGTTTGCTTCTCGTTAAATGTAAACCCTTGTGAGCTTGCACCTGATGTTGCAATGTATGTATGAAAAGGTAAAGCTTGAACATTACATATTTCATCATTTTGGTATCATTGTGGTTAGGAATAGATGTCAATGGATCTGTCTGTTTTTCTACCACCATATTTCTACCACTTTTCTGCTGTATAAACTCAGCCTGAGCCATGGCCTGAGGTAGTTTTCTTGGGCTAATTAATGAAACATATTTGGTGAGAATTGTATAGAAATTCATCTTGTATGTACTAAGAAAAACGGATGGAAATTGAAAGGAAGCGTTCTATGCCTGTCCAGCATTTAATCCACATATCTTTAATTTCTCTGAAAAATTATCTAATGCATGCATTGTTGGTTTGTCTTTTTTACTAGAAGTAAGCACTTTAAAGGATCTCTTCAGTCTTGCAAGCAATGGTATGTCTCACATTTTATCTTTGGTTTAATGGAATTCCATGTGCACACATGCTTCAATTGTGAGGCTCAAAGGGTGCCTTTCCTTTCAGAACATGACATCTCCATGGCCAGGTACAGCAGGCTACCCAAAAAGAGAGAGAACGAAAAGGTATGCATTTCCAAAACCAAATTCTGTACGTGTAGAAAAATGCAAGTGGGCAGAAAGCTGAGTGTGACACGTCTATTGCACATAAATAAAAATGTGATGGAAAAGATTGCTTAGAATTTATGGTGGTGTTTGAATTACTTGAATGTAGCTTCCAAATGATGGGTGCAGTTCTCAGAATGATAGTGCTGAATGTTAAAATATGCAGTGCAGTCCCAGTGCTTTCAGTAGGCTTTGATGTGATTTCATCTGTTGCACATTGCATTCTTCAGCCTCTTTTGAAAAAAAGCTGTCCGCTGATACTTGTCGGTAATAATTTTATTATTCAGCTAAAGGCTGAAGTTGCCAAAGAGGTCGCCAGTGCCCGGCGGAAGCAGCATCTGTCATCGTTACAATATTACTGTGCCTTGAATGCTTTACAGTATCGTAAGAGAATTGCCATGATGGAGCCCATGCTGGGATACACACGTTCACAGGTATGTAGCCCAATGCAGCCCAGTTCTGTAGTTAAGAAAGCAGCTGTGAATTCTCTTACAGTGCAGTGGAACATCTCATTTGTAAGGTGTGCTTCATATGTCTGAACACAACATAGCCCCCTAATATTCCAGGCATTTTATATTCAAAGTATTCCCAAATATTGTAAATCCAAAACCCTGTTCATTCCCATGAGTGAACTATAAAGATGTGTCAATGATAGTCTACTCTTAAACTAAACAGACTTAAGGTTTGTTAAGTCAATTGCGTGCATATAAACCTCCATGGGTTTTAATTGAAGTGAGGAATATTGATGGTACAGAGAGAATACTTAAAATGACTTCATACACAGACCAGTAGAGGAAGAGAGAGAAATTCATGTGCAAGGTCATAGAAACTGAATTTAAGCTGAATTTCAAATGCACATTTTGCCTATAAACTGTGTTTCTCTTGGTGCCCGCCTGGCTCATTCATTTTAATCATTTTAATGATTATTTAAATTTTTCAGAGCTTCTGAGATCATATTTATTTCCAAAAATAGCCTTGAATTCCACATTGCTTCATAGATATTCAAAAGACTAAAAGTAAGCTGGGAGTTAAGAGTGAGTCTCCTGTCAGGGGTGGGGCATCTAGAAATTGTACAGGTGTTTTAGACTGACCACCTATGGTGACAGCTGTTTTGTGAATAGCAAAGCCACGATTTTCTTGAGCATCTGCAAAAAGCTCTTAAAATATGAAGTATGTCCACTGACCCCAAGGCTTGGAGATCCTTGGAGTGAGCCATTTGCTAGTCAAAGTCTTCAGCAGTAGTATTCCAGATTCCTTTTTATATTTTTCAGATTAATTTTTTGAAGAAAGGAGCAGAGATGTTTTCCAAAAAACTGGATGGTTTCTTAACATCAGTTACCAGTGTGGTGCAGAGGTAACAGTATATTCCAGCTTACATTACTGTGCTTGGTTTTTTGGGAGGGAGGGAAGACATTGCTTATATTGCTCTTATCTATGTGAGCAAGAAGAGAGAGGGAGAGAAAGGGAGATAGGATTGTCTGGATGTGAAAATGCCCTCAAAGGAGGCCTGTTCAGCTATGATTTATACTAAAATCCAACTGATAACTGCCCATGCTGGCTTGTGATGATAATACTTCTAGTCCAATGCATCTGGAAGATGCTGGTTTATAGATAGATAATTTATGCTGCCTGATCAGAGATCTTGAAAGCAATTGTGTATTTTTTTTCTCCCACTCTGCATCTCTGGAGAGTTGCAGATGGGGAATGGCACTAAAATAGCTCACCTAGAACTAAACTGCAACATAATGTATTACAAGAATGATTTCTGAAAAGTGTTGCCAGCATTTTACAGGGTACTGATTTAGAGCTATGATCAGCCTAAAAATCTGACCATATAGCGTGTATATGAAACCATGTAGCTATTGTGATTCAAAATTACTTGCAAATGCCCGTTCTTACACTGGTTTGTAGCCTTTAAGTGCCTATGAAAAATATATTTGTAAATCATCTTTAATGCCCAGCAGTATTAATGACATACTTAAACGTTCACAAGAAGTAGCATGACAGTGAAGTGTTCTAACTTCATTTATCTATTGCAGCATCCAGGAAGAATCAGATGCTGAAGCTGAGGCCATGCGGGTATCTCAGCAAGATCTGCTTTCAGTTGGTGAATCAGTATACACACCCGATTATGATGCTTCTCCTCTCATCAACAGAAACCTTATCCAGAAAGCAGGCTACCTTAACCTTAGAAAGTAATGTGGATGCCCACGAACATGTTTTATTTATCTTTGTAGATTGGTCTATCATTTAAACTTTTTTTTTTTTCTGGATTATCAGAACTCCTGCCTCCAGCTGAATTTGGAGGCCTAAAAATAAAATGAAATAACATTTTTGACACTTACTTTGAATCTTCAAGGGTGATGAGATGCTTCTTGTACTGTGGAAAAGCACACTAGTATTTACAGTAAAGTAAGTGTCTAGGATGCAGATGGCTTGGGTTGAATAAAATGTTTATATAAGCACATAGGAGAGGCTTTTTAAAGGTCCATACATAATAGGCTTTAACAGGGAGATCAGAGGAGCTGGGAAAAAATAGCAAGTATTTTTTTTTTCTTCCTGCACAAAAATTTAGCCTCTGCTTATGGAAGCTCATTAGTATTTTGGCATGCTTTAGACATTGAAAACGTCAGTTCCATTTGTGGAATGCATCTAATGGTGGTAAAAGGAACTCACTCCTCTTGACCAGCCATATTTAGTAACTGTAAAGACAGGATGACTGATCTGGACATGTCAGACATTGAACCCTGACCCCCAAATGTACCAGTGTCGTAAAATTCAACACCTGAAAGTAAATAAAAGCAGTAACTAGGATATAGGGGTATAGTGATGACAAAATATAGTCTTAAAAGTCCATGTGCTGAAAGGGGTCAGGTGGACTTCTTGGAATAGGGTTTTGGCAACTGTGTTCCATTATTGTTTTTTTAATCTTGAAATGGTGTATTTTATGCAGCAAAACAGGCCTTGTGACAACCACGTGGGACAGGCTGTATTTCTTCACTCAGGGCGGAAACTTGATGTGTCAGCCCAGGGGTGCGGTAGCTGGTGGATTGATTCAGGATTTGGACAACTGCTCTGTGATGGCAATTGATTGTGAAGACCGACGTTACTGCTTTCAGATCACCACTCCAACAGGAAAACTGTATGTGTATCAAGGTTCCTGCTGGGGATCAAGTCATCTGCTAGAAGGAGAGCTTTGAAATTCTTGGCTTGATTGCATTAATTGAGCTCCTTACTTTAGTTTCCTCCACTTAACTAAATCAAGTTTTTCTGGATTGTATAAGCAGTTACTGCAAAAGCAGTTTTGACATTACATATGGCTTTCCATTTAAACTTATAGCGCATAATCAGTTTAAAATTGCCAAGGGGCTGGGGACTGCAGCAATTTTTTCAGTTGCATCTCCCATATGATAGAACCGCCTCTCGTGAGTTTAGCTAAGAGCCCTCCCTGTTGGATGTAAGCCATCAGGAATTACTTTTGGAGCCCAGCAGTATAGAAATGTAATCAATAAAATTGAAGGTGCTAGTTACTGTTGTCAGCATCTAAGAAAGAACAATACAGGCATTGTGTAATAATTAGAGGTGATATTTTACTATTTCAAGAAATGAGAGCCAGATTGCTGTAGTGGTTAAGGCTCCAGGCTAGAAATCAGGAGACCGTGAATTCTAGGCCCCCCTTAGGCATGACGCTTGCTGTGTGGCCTTGGGCCAGTCACTCTCTCTCAGCCCTAGGAAGTAGGCAGTGACCAACCATTTCCGAAATCTTGCCAAGGAAACTGCAGGAGCTTGTCCAGGCAGTTGCCAGGAGTCAGCACTGACTCAGGCACACAGGCACATTTCAGCAAATGCAAATAGCCTTGTATCTGTACACCAAGCAGCAAGTGCCAAAATGGCCCTTTCTTTGCAATTGTAATAGTTACAAGGCCTCTCCTTTGCATCTCAGCCTCGCTTTGTATCATCTGTGATTGTACAGCATTTTGGAAAGAGCTGTTTATGAGGTCAGAATGCTGTGTGGCTCTGAACAGTTGGATGCTTTAAAGCTTATGGTACAATGTTATATAGAATACTGTATTTTGCATGTTGCTAATGAGACAGTCAGCTGAACATTAGTTAGAATAGTGATACAGATAGAGGAATCCTTCTGCCTTAGATTTTGCTTTGACCTGAAAATCAATAAATGCGGAAGTCCAAGAGAATCATAATCAACTGAATCGGGCCTTTGGTCCAGAAGATTTAACCTAGAAGTTCAGGAACATTTTGATTTCATTTGATTTGATTTATAAGGCTGCCTAACTCAATGTGGCTCAGGGCAGCATATTTTTGCTCCACGTTTAGTCATTTTTTTGCCCACATGTGTGAATACTTTATGCTTGGCTGATTTCACAGCATGAATACCCCCAAAATTCAAACTTTTGATCTCAAATTGTATTATTTTGCATTCATGCAATCTTGAGAATGGATGGTATGTACGTGATATAACCCAGTGAAAATATGAATGGCTGTGTGCTTTTTTTTAGAGGCATAACCCTTCAAGCAGAAAGCAAGAAGGAATATGAGGAGGTAAAACATTTCACTATATACAACTTTTTAATTTGTTGAGTAAAATTCTACCGATTAAGAATTCAGAGAATATCTGGTGCCTTATTTTAAATGTTTGCTTTGCTGTTGCAGTGGATATGTGCAATCAACAACATCTCACGGCAGATCTACCTGACTGACAACCCAGAAGTGAGCATGTTTTGATTTTTTTTTCAAATGTATTGTCTCACAAGATACATTCATTGTGATTCTGTGTTTATGCAGGGACTTTAAACAGTATTACTTAAGGATGCACCTCTGTTTTACTTCAGGCAGTTGCCATTAGGTTAAATCAGACAGCATTGCAAGCTGTGACTCCAATCACAAGCTTTGGGAAGAAGCAAGGTAGCCACTCCTCCAGGTAACTTTGCATGTTTACCTTGGTGTTTGTTTTCCCCCCGCTCCAAAAATAGAACTTTCTTTTCCCTAACATGCAATTTTAGTGTAAGCAGGGAGTTCTGCTCTGGGGGAATGTTTAATCCTGCATTTCCTCCTCTAGTTCTGAAGTGGAGAACTGTTCCACAACACAATAGATGGGTCATGGCCACATGCCAGTGAATGAGCATTTGCTTAACAGGGACTCTCTCTGCTTGTTCAACTTATTCTTTGTCATTAATCATCAGAAACTAGAAAAATCTATGAAAGGTGATATCTTAGTTAATTTTTAATGGGTTTTTCATTCATAATCATCCATCTTGCTTTTTGACTGCGTGTTTCAAATGGCCCCCTTCTCTCCTCTATTGCTTTAGCCAGGATGGGAAGTGCATGGATATTCCGAATGACCAGACAGCCTCTGATGAGTCTGCTGATGCTGTTGTCCCCACCGAGTTAATTGCACCTGGAACTCCTATTCAGTTTGACATTGTGCTTCCTGCAACAGAGTTTCTAGATCAGCACAGGGGTGGAAGGTACAGGCTGCCAACAATCTTTCTTTTGACAAGGAACTCTCTTTTTTTGATGACTTTTTTAAAGATGGTCCTTTAGAAATGATACTGTTCTGTTACAGACGCACCAACCCTTTTGGAGAATCTGAAGATGGCAAGAAAGATGATGAAGCGGGTAAGTGCTCCAAGTGCTGTTCATCACTGTTTGCTAAGGTCCCAAAGTCATCCAGGTTAATGACTTTGGGACCCACTTTCAGAGGCAGAGCTGTTTGGCCTGGGCTGTTCAGACCACCAGATTTATTGTCACACTGTAAGCAAAAAGCTGTTGAACTGTGACTGTGGGATGTGCAGAGTAAAGATCTCCTTTGGTTTAAAAAAAGTATATAAGCAGAAGCCAACAAATGCTTCCCATCTTTGTAGGATGGGGACATGCAGCCTTTTCTAGCCTGATTTTAATTTTTGAAACATGTGCTGTGGCAGGATGAAGAAAAAGTCAAGTATAAGCTGTGCGTGTTAAGTGTACCCATGGTGTACCATTCTCCACACACATTTTTTAAATCAGTTTTTCCCCTTCCATACATCAGTTTCATTTGTAATGACTGATTGAAAGACTGAGGGCACTTTTACACAGTTACCATTCTCATTTCCCAATTTCTCAATCCTTAGAAGAGCTGGTCAGTAGAAGAGTGCAAAAATCAGCCTGTAGCCCATCCCCATCTTTCCTTTCTGTTGCATGTTTTTCTATGTAGCTTGGAAAGGAAAAGTCTAGTTTCTGTGAGGGTAAGCAGTAAAGACTGGCGGAAGGATATTTTGGTGCTACCATGGCTAAGAATCTGGGAGTGGAGATGAGGTGAGATTCCTACCAGTAGGAAATGCCCAAGCTATATAAATAAGAAAGAAAGAAAGAAAGAAAGAAAGAAAGAAAGAAAGAAAGAAAGGGAGGGAGGGAGGGAGGGAGAGAGGGAGAGGGAGAGGGAGAGGGAGAGGGAGAGGGAGAGGGAGGGAGGGAGGGAGGGAGAGAGAAAAAAGAAAGAAAAGAAAGAAAAAGAAAGAAAGAAAGAAAGAAAGAAAGAGAGGGAGGGAGGGAGGGAGAGGGAGAGGGAGAGAGGGAGGGAGGGAGAGAGAAAAAAGAAAGAAAAGAAAGAAAAAGAAAGAAAGAAAGAAAGAAAGAAATAAAGAAAGAAAGTAAAAGAGAAAGAGAAAGAGAAAGAGAAAGAGAAAGAGAAAGAAAGAAAGAAAAGGGAGGGAGGGAGGGAGGGAGGGAGGGAGGAAGACAGACAGACAGACAGACAGACAGACAGACCGACCGACCAACCGACCGACCGACCGACCGACCAGCATTTGTACTGCAAATTGCACTTGCACTGATTCCATATTTACAACAAGATTGCAAGTGGCAAGAGTCGGTTGGGGGTTGCTAATTATTTCATGCTCAGATTTGATTGTTCACAGCTGAATGTGTAAACTGCTCCACTGAAAGAACGTTCATGAACACACACTCTGCGCAGGAAGAGGCAACCTGGAGCTTATATACATATGCAAGCTTTAGCTTAATCTCAAAAGCCCTTTGCCAGTGATCAGACCAGACTTCTGGTCAAAGCAGTCTCTCCCCCACAATGGCTTGCTGGGTGAAGAGGAAGGGGTGAGAAAGGAAATACAGGTAGTATGCAGCACATATTACCCTAAAAGGAAAGCAGCCCTCCATGAGAAAAATGTATGTGGCCTTGGTATTAGAACTTTTTGTGTATTTGTCACCACTTGAGCATCTATATGTGAGCTGAGCATTGAAGTATATTGCAGATGGGAAGGGGAGAATTCTCTTTGAATTAACAATAATCATTTCTGCAGGAATCTATTATAGAAAATTATTCTGTATGTTGAAAGGCAATATAACCTGATTTCCTTCCATCTCTTTCCCCTTCCCTCCCCCACAATCCCTAGATTCACTCTTGCAGCACATGTTTGTAGTTCGGTTTTTAGGATCTATGGCTGTCAGATCTGACCACACAGTGGAGGTGATCTATGAAGCAATGCGGCAGGTGTTGGCAGCTCGGGCTATTCACAACATTTTCCGTACAACTGAATCCCATCTCTTGGTCACCAGTAATGACCTGAAGTAAGCAAAAGTTTGCCTTCTCTGATCTTTTCTCACCTGCCTTTCCCTCTTTTAGCCTTGTGCCCTTTGATTTGTGGTTTTAGGTTATAAAGTGATCCTAGGAATGGAATCACAGTCACAGAAAAAGCATTAGGGAGAGAAGGCAAGTTTTGTTCTCTGAAGCACATCTGCTCCAATGCTGGTTCCTCAAGCCATGTAGGAAGGGCTAAGAACCTAAGAAAAGCTTTGCTAGATCAATCATCTTGATACTCTTCAGTGCTCAACTAAATAGCCAAGGCCTTGTGTATCCCTCCCGAGCTGCTAGTAGTAAGAGAATACTACTGATGATGAAGGCAAAACGTAGCCTTCGTGAGTAGTAGTTATTGATAGACATCCTTCAGGGCCTGGCAGGGAAAGGGAGTTGCCATGCCTCATCCCCTTATTGGCAGGAGCTTCAGCTGCACAAAGATCCTTTTGTTCATAGAAGGGCTTCTCTGGATTCAGTCCATAGTCACCGTTGGGTTTATTGCCTTTTAACCTTGAGCACATTTTTTTTCCATTAACAGATTGATAGATCCCCAAACACAAGTTACAAGATCAAACGTAAGCATGTGATTTCTTTTATCACCACAGAAAAATTGCAGTCACTGAGAATTTAGGTAAATTTATGCTACTCTCGCTTTTTTCAGTTTGAACTAGCCAACGTGACACAGTTTGCTGCTCACAAGGAAAACAAGAGGCTCTTTGGGTTTGTGGTTTGTGTCTCTGAATCGCCAGGTGAAGACGGCATGAGCGCTTATGTGTTTGAGAGTAACACCGAAGGTGAAAAGGTCTGGAAATGGCTTTGTTGCCTAATTAAAATGAATGGATGTAACTGCTTTCTTCAGTGAATTGGAATTTTATGAGCTAATGACCCAATTTGCTTTGTGAAATGTCATCAAGTTAAAAACAGCAGCAGCAGATTCATTTTAAGAATGCAAAATGTGTAACCAGTCAGCACCCCTTTTGCAGCCCCCAGAGTGGGTTGGGCCAAGTGTTTTGAGAGATTTATTTCCAGATTTTTGTTTTTAAAATTTTTTTTTGTGGAGTTTCAGAGCAAACTGGCCTTCTTAAGCCTCCCAATAGCTTGTCACCCTTACCCTCTTAAAAAAAACCTGATTCTTCCTCCCCCACACCCCAAAAAATTGGTCCTGGTCTTGCCCACTTTTAAATTATGGTGCACAAATCTAATGCAGCCTTCAAACCAACATGCCCTCTTAGATGACCTTGATATAATGGGCTTATTTCAGTTCAGGCAAATTCACAACTGAAATGGATTTTTTTTTTTTTTGGTTATGGTATCCATTTAAGATGAAACATTGGTAGAATCTCATTTGTTGTTAGTTCCAACCTATGGCCTGAAAATAGAGCATTGTTACCATAGAAAGGATTATGGTATGTGTTGCCTTGTACAGGTTGTTGGATTACAATTTCTTTCAGCCATAGCTAATTAGATTATGAGCATTACAGTCAATATCTGGATTGTTACAGGGCCAGTGCCAGATAAATAATTGGAAGTAAACATAAGTCATCTGCTCTAAACCTCTGCCAGTGCCAGAGAGCTGTAACTTCAGCAACGGAGACTGGGGCATTTTTCCTTGTCATAAATGCTGGTAGTACAGCATTGTAAAGCTTTCACAGACTATTCAGTGGTCTTAATTTTATTATTTGGAATGTTGCGATATGATTTTCTGATGCTGTAATCCAGATCCAATGGTAGGAGAAATAATTCCGGAATTGCTGAGCTTTATTCAAGTATTTGCAGTTTTAAATAGATAGTACAATTGAGAAAAAATGTAAGTGGTTCTAAGGAAGATTCTCTTTCTTCCGTAGATTTGCTATGCAATAAATCTGGGGAAGGAAATCATTGAGGCTCGAAAGGTAATATTTTTAACTTTATCTTCTGAACTATTAAATGTTGCTTTCAATTCTCTGGTACTTATTGTTATGATTACCAGAATCCAAACAAATCATCTTTACTTTGGAACTAAGAGGATGTGATCTGGGGCTAAATCTATAAATTCCATAAACTAACTCAGCACTAAGAGTTCAGCCAGTAACCAGGCATAGATAACCAGCATCCAGTTTGCTTTCTGAAAAGAGCAGATTCGGTATCTACTTCTGCTGAACTTAAGGGGATTAACTTTTGAATGAATATTAGGCTGAGCCGACAATAAATTAGGGAAAATGGAGTTTGATAATGAAGAATGATGAAAGTCAAGGACAAAGAGGTAAGGTTTGGAAAGTTCTCGGGCTGTCTATTTGCTTCCCTTCAAATATCACCCTCCATTGTCTTCCTATAACACCAGTCTTCAGCATGACTTTTATGACCAAGTGTGCTTTTTGGGAGAGCCAGTTTGATGTAGTGGTTAAGGCACCACACTAGAAACAGGGAGACTGAGAGTTCTAGTCCCCCCTTAGGCACAAAGCCAGCTGGGTGACCTTGGGCCAGTCACTTTCTTGCAGCCCTAGGAAGCAGGCAATGGCAAACTACTTCTGAAATCGTGCCAAGAAAACTGAAGGGACTAGTCCAGGTAGTTGTCAGGAGTCAAAAACTAACTCAAAGGCAAAAAAAAAAAAAAAAAAAAGCTTCTTGGGCCCATGTAGACCCCACAGATACGTTTAGAAATTATACATTAAACATGGCTGGAATCCAGTGGTATGTTTGGAACTTAAGAGTTTTACTCACCCACCCAAGCATAACCTGAGCATTGTAGGGTGCACCCTTCTGGCAAGCAGGTGTTTATGTGTCTAGCTTTAGAAGCCATTTTGTGAGAGTACCCAAAATACTCCCACAAAATTCAAAATTAAAATTCCAAGTGTGGCCACCAGTCTGAAAAATCAGGCCACTCTTGCTTAATTCCCATTTTCATTTTTCTACTCAAGAAAATAAAGTCAAGAAATAAACACAGGAGTTTTTGCACTCATATGAAGTAATGTGCTGGGGAGTTATGAACTCTAGTTTCTCCATCTAATAAGAGTTGTTTAATCATTAAAGCTACAAAAGTAGTCCAATATGATGAAAATGGTTCCAAATATTATTTTAGTTGGAATTAGAAATGTCAGCTGAATAACTGTCTTCACAGGGAAGTAAAATTCTTACAAAGTCAGTTTACAATGTTTGTAAGCTGATTAACAAAGCTTTTTTTAGCCATGTGAATTGTTAAGATATACAGTACATTATGAGAACTTTTGAGAACAGGTCATTGCAGGCATAAATAGCAAGGGCTTTTAGGGGCATGGTTGCTGTGGTTTAGGAACACCACAGAGAGGAAAATGTCCTTGTGGAAAGGTCCTGATTCATAGCCTGCTTTTTGAAAAGCCATTCATGAAATTATATTACATTTTTCTTGAATATTCTTCATTTGTCATTTTAATTACAGGATCCAGAAGCTCTAGCTCAATTAATATCATCCATGCCACTGACCAATGATGGAAAATTCAAGTTACTGAATGATCAAACAGATGAAGACAACATTGTACATGGAGAAGGGCAGGAGTCAGAAGCATAACTTGTAATTTCTCTCAGTGGAGATGATGGTGCCCATAACAGAGTACACTCTGTGCTCTCAGCTATGGTCCAACATGGGTGGGCTAGAGGAAACACCATGAGAACTTGATCTGAATTTTTGGTATAGCAAACTGATATTTTTGAAATTCTCCTGTCAGTACGAAGTCATCTGCTCTAGGCACTGATGAACACCAGCAAAGATTTAATCCCTGATGAACATGTATCACCACTGTCAACTCATGTAGCTTTTCTTAAGGAAACTAGTAAGTTCACATAATTTATAAGTAAATGCACACTTGTCTCACATAATTCTACTAGCTATAGTAGAGAGGAAGAAATTGCACAAGCAGCAAATTTTGTGAAAGTCTTAAGATATGCAGACACTCCACAGAAAAACTAATACTTGGCATCTTAAGCACAAGACGTTGAAATTAGACAGTCTTAGCAAGCAGAATTCTGTGTTCTGTTCCAGGTGCTTGGAATATATCAGCGATAAATTTATTTGCTCCCACCTGAACTTGCATACCTTTTAAAAAGTAATGGGAAAGCTATTTTAAACTAGGCTATTTAGAAAGCTATTCAATACACAGTTTCTACTAATATCTATTTTTATACTTTTATCTGGATCAAGCTTTCAGAATTAATCTAAGTGCCTAATTTGTTGATTGTTTAAAGCAAATAATCCAAGTGAGTAAGGAAACAGGTGGACCACAATGCAAGTTAGAGCTATTATGAATCTCAGTCATTTACCAAGGCTGAAGAACAGTTGAGTGAGTAGTTGTTAGGACTACTATTCAGATAAGCCTGTTGGCTAACATTTTTATTTGCACTGTTCTGTAAAGTGAGGTTACAGCTTTCTTTCTTTCACATGAAAGAAGTTTGATACCAGATGGACTCAGTTCCTCAGACAAAATGATTTCTTCAAACCTAGATATAAGCAGCTTAGCACAAGAAGCACTTTCACACTGCCCTGGGGAAAGCAGTTTCTTCAGAAAGAAGATCAATCTGGGCATAACAGTGCTTATACCATCTTCTTTATTTGACATTCTTCCTCATAGGGCTAGCACACATTTGGATATATCTGCTTTGGGAGTTTTATGTTTACTGCTTTAAATTGTAAACACATTGTAAATAAGTTACAATGGCAGCTGGATCTCATGAAGAATTTTATCTGACTTGTCTGAATGTTTATACGATGTTTTAATGTTAAAACAAGGTCTACATCTTGCACTACAACAGTTTCAGCAATAATGGCTAAAGTCTTATGTTAACTAAATGAAGTTAGTCATCTTAAAAACTGAGTCAGTTTACCTTTTTAAATGTCAGAGATCCACAGCTCTGATTGGATGCTGTTGGCCACAATGTAATCTATAAATAAATGTTAATACAGTAATTGCTAAGTAAGAGCCTGAAAAAATGGGTGAGAAGGGCTCAATTATAAGTCTGTAGCTGATGCAAATTATAGCGTAGGACATATTCATGTTACGATTTAGTAACATCTCTCTTAAGATTTTTAAACCAGAAGACTAGAAAATTGCCAGTAGAGATTCTGAAAGAGTAGTACTGTACAGAAGCTTTCTGTATTAATGATATTCAAATTGTTCTACTTTGTACAATAGACATGAATAAGTAGATAAAACTACTGAAGTACAATAAACTTCTTGACTGCTCTTAATCTGCTTGATGGATTAGTACTACTCTGTATTATAGAGCTCCCACACAGAGGTATCTTAGTGGTGATCATACCATCTGTGAAGCTTTCTGTTCTGTGACAATGATTATATTTAAGCAAAGTATACTTAACTGCTCTTTCAACTGTCATCCATTAGGAAGAATGTGAGGCACATTTTTAAACGAAAATTATTTAGAAACTTACTACAGAGTAAATTATATTTCAGCTAGCTCTATGAAGTTGATTAAATCAATCCTAGTATTCTGTTCTAGCTGTAGATTCAAGTATCTACTTTGGTAAACCTGGTTCTCATTAAAGATACAGCATTCAAAGAAGTCAAAACATCCCAGGCTTGTGACCACTATATACAAATCCATTTTTCCAAAGTTGCATTTATTAACATTATGTACAGAATATCTAACAGAATAAAGATATTGAGGTAACAGGTTTTTGTTTCGTTTTGTTTTTGTAAATGAATTAGAATAAGACATGTTATAATTTAGTCCCTTTCATTCCTGAGAATTTGAACATAGATAGAATAGGTCAGAGTAACTCTGTGACAACAGGACCTCCCTTCTGTAACTTTGGCAGCAGCTCAAACATACAAATGTACAAAATATTCATGGCTTTGCTGAGCCAATCCCTGTCACTCTTGGTAGGCCTTGTGAGTTTATTCTGGAAGACCATGTAATAGCCAAGAGGACCTCACTGGAAGTGGCCTAAAGATTTGTGTTCAATTACATATTTCATAGAAAATAAAGATTCCTTACAAATCAAGAGAGATTAAGAATTTGAAAGAGAAAAATCTCTTTGTGGCATGCTTTTGTAAATAAAACGCATGGAGAAGATGCCATAGCTACTGCCTCCATGTTGGAAGACAGATTATTCAAAGATGAAACAGGAGAAGTACAAACAATAACTCCATGTCTTACTGAACCCATCACTGATCATACACAGCTATGTTAAATAATTTCCCATTCCCCTGTTTAATCTGCCACACATGTAGCAGCTGTGAAAACTTTTATCTGCTGAAAGCCCAAGAAATATAACAACTTCTCTTTTTGTGGCAGAAGGACACAGTACTAGACTCTAAGAACAGAGTTACACTCAAGGCCCAATATATTTTTGTACTACTTGGTTTTACCGTTTCAACATTTTTAAGAATAGCAACTATCACTATATTCACAAAGCTATATGTATACATATTCACAGCAATATTGCATATACATGCTTTTAGAACCTAGAAGAACCTTTTCAGTATCTCACTAATACGTTAATTTAATTAACAATGTACAGTTTAGCCACATGTCTAAAATAGGATTCTCTCAAATTAAATGCAAAAAGGTATGAAAATGAGTATGTTTATTAAAGCACATAGCTGCCTTAAGCTTAATATGCTTATACAGTTTCTGGGACATACATGTTGCCAGTCTAAGTCAGCAGAGTCTTTAAATGGTAAAGTCTATGAATCGGACAGTTTTTTCAAGGGGAATTAGTATATGTACTAGGAAACAAACAGTAACAATGTTAAGGATGCAATTTGATATATTTAGTATGATTGAATCCATTAGGAATGAGAATATTTTAAAATTTTCTAATAACAAATTTGCCCCCTTATCAATCACATCTGAGATCAAAACAGCATACTTGAGCGGAACTACAAATACTGTGCTAAATGAGTATTACTATAAATTATGTTATATTTCACAGCACGTCTGGATCACTATCAGACTGAGGAGGTGGAAGTGCTATGCCAATCTGGTCCCATCTGCTTCAGCAAATCACAGCTGCTCTAGAGTTCTACAGAACATAAAGCAACCTACAAATCAAGCTGTACACTCTGAAAAATGTTCCCCTTTTCAACTCCATCCCTAAATTATCCCTAACCCCAGGAACAGACTTAAGGGATTGAGGGAGAGAAGGAATCAATTCCACTAGTAGACAAACACAACTGAAAAACCTTTTTTAAAGATTAAAACCCTCTATTTTAAAATGTTAATGTGTTAATGGGTTCCTATTATTCATATTTACTTTCTTTGCAAAATCAGATGGTAATCAGAACAGTGATTTTTTTAAAAAAGCATTTTGGGGAAAAAAATCAGTGAAATGGCCCTTTGTATCAGAGCTCTGCACCCTTTGAAAATTATTCAGAAGAAACAATTCAGATCTCACGCAAGGACAGTGCTTCTCAGCTATTCATTAAAGTAGGCTTCCATGTGAAAAGGTGCAGTTTTAAGGAGCTGCCACCAATACATTGCTTAAAGCTGCTATACTTTCCTTTCTTCTGGGAAAACCTGAAAAAAAGTCAGCCTTAAAGAACAGCAAAAGAGGTACTATGCTGGTGAAAAGCCTAAATTGCTTCTTCCAAATCATTTTTCAAAATGTTCACAGCTATCTTCCATGCTATCTCACTAGGATAGTACTATGTGCTTTTTGCAATTTTGCTGGATAAGGAATTCCCCTGAACCAGAACCTGTAAGTAGTCATTAGTTTCCCCCTCACCCCCATTCAAATTCAGTGCAATTATTATTCCCCCTCTATCAACTAAGTAATCAGGAATCATACAGCTGTATCACAGTGCTTAATTTCAATATGACACTGTCATTAAGGATGTATGCAATTTAAACAAATATTTAACATTTCTTTTAGGTTTGCTAGAAATATATGTGAAAGGTGCAGTTAATTTCAGGGTAGGGGTCATCACTTACTCCATCTTTGGGGAGGAACATAAATCAATTACATCTCAGAATGCTGCAAAACTTAAAGTCTACATTAGTATAGCTTCTAAATTGGAAATACCATTAAGAAAAGCCATACAATCACATCTACAAATGAACCATACCAGAGCTCTCATTTTACAAGAGGATCTGCAGAAGTAGAATTTGAGAGGTCATTGCTTGTTTTTGCAGATTCTTCTATAAGACAAAAAGACCCAAATTTCATCAACTTTATACTTTCAGCATTGATTAAAAAACAAAAGATTTTTACACAATTTTTAAAAAATCATGCAATTAGTTCTGAATCAATAACTTCCAATGGACAGTTGTTTGTGAGGGACTCAAAAAGAATTTGTCCCTGAATATTAGAAGTACAAATGAAAGAGTGAAATGCCAGGAAAAAAATGTGGGTACCATTTATTTAAATAGCAACAAATATCCTTCCCAATATGTGTAAGTTACCTCATCAATGCAAAAATATGCCACATTCAAATACTATTCTGTGAATAACCTATCGTCACAATCTGAAATGCCTATATTTCATTTTCTGTTAAGCCCAGAGTTTGTTATTCTACCTTCTAAAAACAGATTATACACTTTCCCAAAGGATAACATTCCATCTATCTGATGAAGTGGACTGTACCCCTTAAGAACTTAGGATATAATGAATGCATCATTTTTAAAGCACTACAGGCCTTTATTGTATTTAGGATTAATAGCCTACTATTTCATTATGTTTTCCAGCATCATTGTTCAATCTGCTCAGTGAAGAGCTGCAACATGAATGTACTATTGCATATTCTGAATCATTCTACTACTCTGAATTTCCTACTTAAGCTCTAAATTGATGATAATAAAATTCAGGCTTATAAAAATGTAATGCTGGTTGTTGTTTTTTTTTACTAGTTACATTCTCCCATGGCTTTGTAGCTTAGAGCATATAAGAACTGAAAATAAATTGCATTCAGTGCCAGACCTCCCCAGAGGGCAGAATATTTTCTACTAACCTTCACTGTCTTTTTTATCTTGGTTTTCCTCTGCTGCAGTTTTATCTGCTCTAAAAAAGATCCTTGCACTGCTTAGTGAGAAATAAAGTAGTTCAAATTCCTATGAAACATGAAAAAAAAATAATAAATTTGCAAGTTTTAACATGCCACACAATCACAGGATCTCCAAGTTGTTTAAGGTGCATTAATATATGAAACTACTATAAATACTGTACATAATTTATACCCAAATTATCAATAGCGTCTTTTATATCTTATCAACCTAATATAGTAAAGAATATCATTCAAAGCAAACAATTCAATGAATTTTTTTCATTTTATAGTTGATGCCCTACTTTATTTCTGGATTACCTGTGCTCCTTTGGACATTTTCTTGCACAAGATCAATTATTTATAATCAGTTATTTATTTATAACAAGGTTTACTCCAATTGTCATTATGCTAAAGGGCAGAAATCCTTTCAGCAGCACTTTTAGCCCACTTTTAGGCAAAATTTTCAGCCTACAGGCTTTTGGTTTTGCATTATTTTGGAGGATTCAGGGCCTTGAATTAATTAAAGCACCCATCCCATAAAAAACATATGACTCAAATTATTTCCTTAAGACAGTTGATTATCCTGAGGCTTCCAGGGGAGGTATGGCAACGGAAGATGGCTCTGTAAAAGTGGAGCCAATGACCATGGTAAAATCCAAGGAACCGGTGAGTAGATCGGTTCCTTGGAACCTCTTCAGATAAGGAGAGGCTAGGAGATTGCCCACATTTGCTCCAGATGGCTGGTCCTCGGAAGGAGACCACAGCTCAGCGATTTTCTGTGGGTCTGACTGCCAGGAGATGATGGGATTAGCCATGTTGCTTGCAAGCTCCGTGGAGACTTTTAAAGGACACTAAGTTCACAAACCTCGCTTTCTAATCACTTTTGGAAATTGCTCATTAACTACTTCTAAGCTATTAGAGACCTTCAGAATGACAAGTTTGAAAACGCCATGTGTGTCTGCCTTCTATCCTGAATGAAAGAAAATTTTAATCATAAACTTAAGAATTTAAATCATCTGAAATAAACAGCAAAAAGTTAAATAAAATTTTGATCTTAGAAAGTTATAAACGGACTAAGGGTCCAGATAAAATTGATATATTGAAACTTTTACAATAAAATTTTGGAATTAATTATAAAGTACAAAGAGCTTCTGGTGGGAAATAGATCCTGTTTTGTTTTTTTATAATACATGAGAGATAAGTAATTGCATGATTTCAAAAACTGGACACTAGAGGGGACTAAAAATTTTAGGTAGAAGAAAGATACAGATGATGCAAAACATTAAGACAAGAAAAATACTGAAGGAGACTTTTGAAGAATGGAATCAGAAAATAGTAGCCACAATATCAACAATGTCAGTAACAACGTCTGCTTCTATCCTATGGTTAGATGTCCAAAAGATGTTATTGAAGAAATGTCAGATGTAGAACAAATTTTATGTGACACAATAGAGATGGTATCAAAAGTGGATTTACAACTGACAGGCCAAGAGAATTATTTAGAAAAGGATGTTTCACTGGATCTACAAAGGAAATTGGCTGAGATTTTAAAATTTAAAATACAAATGACGAACGAAGAGAATGACCTGGATAACTTTTTCCTACTGGATTTACAAAAGAGTCTTGTTAAAACCTTAAAGAACTCTGAGTGATGGGACAAAGAAGAAATGAAGAGAAATCAAATTCTACAATAATATTTGAATGAACTAAAGATTAAGACTGTTAGACGTAAAAGGAAGGAGTATAAAGTTGGTTTATTTGATCAAGGTTAAAACAAGATACGTTGTTACGTCCGGCTACCCTTTATGGACTTTCTGCTGATACCAAGACTGAAAAGATTATGTTTTATGGATTTGTTTATAGATAAGAGATGGGTTATGGGATGAAGATATAAATGTTTGTAACTTTAGAGAGGGTGAAGAGTTACTAAATTTGTTTATACTTTTTGTGATGAAGGTTGGAAGTCACTTCTTTAAATATTTCTTTTCTCTTTATTATATTCTTACTTTTCTCTTTCTTCTCTTTTTCTTTTTTTTTCTTTCTTTTCCTTGTACTTTTTACTTTTCTCTATTCTCTTTTTTCCTTTAAGTTTGATTTGTATTAGATTTTACTATTATAATCAAAATTCTTAATAAAAAATTATATATAAAGACAGTTAATTATCCTAGGGTTTCACATACTTTTCCATCAGACCCAAAGAATGTTTGATCAACGTGTTCAGTAAAAACACCAAAATGTTTTGGTGCTATTGGCTTAACCAAAATCTCTGTATCTATTTATCAAATCAAGCTCTGATCACACCACATGGATAATTCTAAAGGGTTCATAAACTTTCTATCCCCATTGTATATGAATCCAGAAACAAGTGCCTGTTTTTCATCTATCCCATATAACCCTTTTTATAGAGAATGTTACTGCTTGGTTTATATTTTTCACCCTGAAAACTAATACATATCTCCTAATATTAAGTATTAGTGGTGATGGGAGTCTGCAAAGTTTGCTTATTTTGAACTGTCCTTGCTCAGTTAACACAGTAAAGCTCTCAATGCATGATGTCATGAGGATTTTTATTTTTCAGCCTGCTTGACACAGGATCGATTGAATGATTGGACCAAGGTCCCCCAGCCCAGAAAAAGGACTAGAACCTGGGTTCCTCCAGTCCTAGCCCAGCACTTTAACCACTATACCATGCTGGCTGTTATTCATTAACCATTAGTAATGTCCTCAAGTTCTTGCTAAGGGGCAGTTTCTGGAATGACTAATATTAATTTTTTAAAAAATTGATTAAATGTTAGTAATGCACCAAAACTGCCTTCTAGTAAGAACTTGGGGGCAATTTTTGAATACTTTAAAATGTTATTCTGTTACTAGCAGAGAATTAACCAAGCTTTTAGGGGTAGGATCCTATCTTTCAGCATGCACGTGCCTATTTGATGCTTCAGATTCATTTGAGGCTGTAAATTAACTATTTCATGTAATAGATAATAAACAATACCTGCAAACAAACTTCCAGTCGCTTATGAGTAAGATTCATAGTCTGTAGCAACTTCTCATCTTGACTAGCTGACTGGACATTCTGCTGCTTTGCTAATGCCCTGATCTCTTTCACATATTTCTCCCGTACTGACTGGAACCAGTGAAGGGAATCAAATTCTTGGTACTGGTCCAAAAGTTTCAGAATGTAAGCCACACCTGCAAGATATGGACATTCCCACCCCACCCTCAATTAAAACATAAGAACGCATTTCGCACATTTGTTTTAAATTGGCCTATGATTCTCAATTTAGATTTATTTTTATTTTGATAAAGGACCAGCAGAACACAAGTTACAACTCAAAAAATAAAATTTAAAATATGAAATAAAATATTAACAACATTGTAATAAAGATTACTAGGATAAAATTACAGAATAGGTTTATCCTGAAATAATAATTCCTATTTCAGGATAAACACATTCTGTAATATAAAATACACTGATAAAATCCAGATTATAATAAATAAGAGTAAGAATAAATTAGAAAAGGATACCTTACTGTAGACTCTACAACTAGAGTAAAAGTGAGACTAAAATGAATGGAGCTAAAATGCTACTGATAGATACAATTATAACACAATTAAAATCTATAAATCACCATGATACATAATAACTTAGCTTCTAAAAGGTCTGGTACTAATTTTCCTATTTCTAAAAAATTGAATTACACAACACCAAGAAACTGAAGCCCCACAAGGAAAGAGATAATAACATAATGAAATAAAACATAGCAAAGTGAATAGTGTACTAAAAAAAAAGAGGGACATATTAACTTAAACTACCCTAAGACAGAGCTTGGATCACCTCAGTTGTATATTCAGTCACAGCCCACGTGCAAAATCTAGCATGCTACCTGGTGGGCTAAAAGTGGAGGTTACAGGGAGTCTATATTATAATTATTATCATTATAAGAATCAGCTGTAATATTCACAATTATACCAATGTATTTTAGCTTAGTTGCTTTTCCTTAGTACACGTCAATATTAATATTTGAAAGTAGAGTTGAATATCTGTCTGCAAAAGGGTCACACCCTGGGTATTAAAAATATAGTAAGAAATCAAATGACAAATTGCAAAGATCCATTGAAAACTGCACTTTTCTTAGATAAAATACTGAGCTAAGGCCTTTTCCATATAATGACTCATATTAACTTTTATGCAAAGTAGTGCAATCTATGTTTAAAAAGACAAAAAGACAAACGTGCAAATGATAGAAAAGCTTATTGTACTTAATCAAAAGGAATAGTAGATAAAGATTATAAACACAGACCAGCTCCTGTGCAATGCCCAGCAATCTGGGACTACCTATTTCAGTTGAACCCCACTCTGAAGAATCTCTCCTCTTCCCCCGCACCCATAAATGTATGATCTTATAGGAATATATGTATCTGACATACTTCTAAAACAGACAGAATAGATGCTCATTAAAATTCACTGCCTGCAAAATAAGGCACCCTCATTTATATATCAATTGAAATTAATTGATCAGCATAAAACCACCACTCCCTCTTTTACACACAAACCACGCTCACACACCAAAACAGGCAAGCGTATACACATCCATCAACCCCTTACTTCTTCAAGCAGAAATAACAAAAAAGAAGAAAACAGGACGGAAATGGGGTAAGGGTGGGCTGGCTCTATTGGAAGAAGGAGAAAGGAAAGAACTAAGCTGAGTCCAGCCAAGGCAAGGTGGAAAAAAACCTGGAGAGAGATGAAAAGCAAAGAGAAGCTCTATTTAGATCTTACAAAATAGGTTAATTTCCATCAAATGAGCAGCAGAGATTAACTTTTCCACCTCTTTGATTTCAGCAAATGTAAAGTGACTTCCCCTCTCCCAATTAACAGATGCTGATTTGGGAGGAAACATCATCTTCCTATTGTGCACATACAGTGATTCTACTCCTGTATATCTTTGAATGGTTAGAGGAGGAAAAGAGACCCTTACAGGAACACTGCTCTTGCACTTACCCATAGCAAAGCCATCATCGGTGAAAGCTGCACCAACTTTGTTCTTCTTGTTCAGCTTCTCTTTGCAACTGATTGAGTGTTCTATAAAATTGAGTGCCTAAAAACAAGAGATCAGGGACTGCATGAGGTTTTCCAAATAATTACCGCAATTTAGTAATTCCAAAATATCAGAACCAAACCCAGAAGCTTAGAAAACGCTACCCTGGGTTATACCACTTGTACTTGTGTACAATTTCTGATGGCATCTCGGAGATATTTTTCAAGGCACTGTTAGTGCTGGAAAATGACTTAAGTGGACAAGAAATATAATTTTAAATACAAAGGTTACATAAGGTTATTGTCTCAGTATCAGAGCCAGATCAATAGAAAGTGCAATTAGCTATTTGGTCTCAAATATAATATTATCCAATTATCCAAAACCCTTTCCCAAGAAACCTGCCTCTATAAAGCAGATGATCTTTCACTGGACAATTCCAATGAATTGTCTTCTATGTTGGTAAATTCAATTACCTGTAAGTAGATGCTTTTTTTCCCAAATATTAGCTGTTTCAACACAAGTACATTTTACATTTGTGATCACTTTTTCTATCTTTAAACTGATTGTGGATGTTTTCATGATGATTGTGTATTGTTATCTTTGTGAACCACCAAGTGTCCTTCAGGACTGTGTTGGAGTATAAATGCATTAAGTAAATAAATTATTAAATAATATCACTTTTGTTATTTAAGAAACCGAGTAACGCAAATACTAACCAGTGGGGGAACAATGATATAAAAATTGCGTAGATGTATGTTCTTTGGGCTGCGGAATTCGGGAGCAAAGACGTCCACAAGCATTTTGAAGTATTCTGTACCTTCTGCGGAGCTGCGGGTGAGATCGCTAAGTACAGAATCCAGCTGCCTGCAAAGCAGAGATATAGCAACAGTCTGGAGGAAAAATGTTCTGGTCCTAGCCTGTGTTGGGATGAGCTATTCTTTTCACAATAATTACATATGGAAATAAAAGCTACTTGTTTCATGATGATCATTAGCACCATTTTAAATAAGTGTCTGAATCGCCCTTTGCTATTTTAAACCAGCTTGCTTCCCTTTGAATTTAACAATTCAACATTTGAATTTTTTCAAATTTAACATATCTCCTAATATTTAACAACTGATTCATTTTTTAAAAAAAGAAAATGCCCAGGATAGTTGACTTTAGAAGGATAAATGGAATTTGAGCATTATTCAATAGTTTCGGAAGCCAGCTTGCGAGTTTTGTAAAACTTACCATACTAAATAGAGCTGTTGGAAGTAAATTGAAACAAAACCAGTGGGAATAATCTCCCAACATGTGTTTACAATACAAACAGGGTGCCAAAGAAGTAGCATGCAACTAAGTGCACATATTAAAAACAAGTAAATGTCCTCTACTTGCTAAAAGAAGAGAGACTGTAACTATTATGAATCCTTTTGTCACTAAGCTACTCAAATACAATTAATTTTTAAAAATCTACTTAATTCTAGCTCTAATTATATAATATATAGATATCAGCTTGACAACAGAATATTTGGGACAAATTTCAGTAAGCATTGAGAGCATCTAAGTAAGGTCAAACTGTAAGATGGAGAGAAGCCACCTCTTTTAAAGTAGGCACTGGAGGGCTTTCTTATTTTTTCCATGCACATATTTAAACAGTAAGTTTAACAACATTCAGAGGTATTATTTAAAAGAGTGATAGGGAAGTATGGGGAAATAAAATCTCCCACAGAGCTTTGTCAAAAGGCAAATCAAAACAATTAGGAGATCTAGAAACGGGATAGTGGTCAAAGTCAAATGGTTGAGAACATTATAAGTGCTATTTTCAGCTTCTGGAGGAAAGGTAGGCTATAAGGTAGGGTTTGTTTTATACAGTCTGACTTTTTAATTAATTAATGTGGGTATTTATTTTTTTAACTGTTTTCAGGTTTTACTCCAATTGTGAGCCACCCAGAGTCACCCTCTGTGACTTTGTGTGCCGCCCGGAATCACCTTCTGGGGGAGATGGGCGGCATACAAATTAATCAATCAATTAAATAAATAAATAAATCTAATGAAAGAATAAAAAATATCAATAACTTGTATCCTGAGCAGTCTGAACTTCAGTGAACTTTGCTTGGAATTTTGCCAGTGAGAAAATAAAAGGATAACACAGTAATAAAAACAGAAGAATATGAGAAACACCCCACTGTATCAGATCAAGGCCTTTTCTGGTTCAACATTATGCTCCCCCTTGTAGCTAAACTGATGCCTTTGAGAAGCCACAAGCAAGGCAGAAATAACTATTTCTCACAGATGCTTTTGAACTGGTTCTCACAGAATTTTGTAATGAATAGCTATGAATGGAGATCATCATTTTATTTTGTTGCAAGTATTTTGAAGAAGAGCAGTGCAAGAAATAGTAAAATACTTTTTATACTTGCATTAAAATTACCTAGCTGCTTTTTGTGTTTCTTCTGACAGACCTTCTTCTTTCACAAGTTCTTCAAAATTGACAATATCTTCAAGGTCAGGAACAAATCTACAATTTTAGGTTAGGTTTTCATATAATCAGATATTATAATATATATGTGCATGTATATAAAAGAACATAAATTTTCTATTCTTACATGCTGTATTTCTATTCCTACCTTATCACAAGCTAGTTCATGCTTTATTAGCAAATAACATTCCTTTGCTCCCTAAAAAATAGTTTTTGTAACTTATTCTAAATCAACAAGAAGACATATTTCTAGTCAGCACATTTTCACGTTTACGGCAATAGAAATGTTGTGGCATCTGACAGCAAAACCTCTATATTTACCATCATTAAACACTCTTTTGCATCCTGTGCTCATTATATTATTTACACTTCTATACTGACACATACCCACACTTGCTATCATGTTACTATTATATTTTTACCAATATGAACATCAAATTAATGAAAATTTAACATGAGTACACAATTTTAAATTTACTAAACAGATATATGATATATTCAGACACAATAAAAACAACTCTTATACTGCCACGATGCATTCTTGTACCCAACTGCATTTCCAAAGGAACACTGCATTATATGTTAACTGCAAAGAGAAAAAGTAAAGCAGGAGGATCTGCAAAAGATTTACAGCAACGTGGACAGACAAGCTAAAAAGTATTGGTGCGTACCTAATTGCACTGCTACAGCAGTGAAGTCCGCCAGATCTTATCATTCGTACATAGCCCATAGCATTCCCTTTAAACAAAGACATGTAATATCTGAATTTGTATTACAGAGACAAATACTTGCATTAAATTAGAAATTAGAATAAATTAGAAAACTAGCAGATGAATTTTATCATTTGTTAAATAAACATGTTGGGTATATCTAGTAGAATTGATTCTCTTTAGCACAATTAAATATTATTAATTTCTAATTCAAAAGAAAATGACCATGCTGCTCCAATGTTTGGACAGAAATTCCTGACCTTTACTCATACTGGGGAAATTTATAATAATCTACAGTAGCTAGAAGGTAGCAGGTTGTCTATCCCAGTCTAAGCAAACATCATAAATTATAAAATACATGAGCAGCAGTCTGCTGTGGAAAGACTAGGATATTGGGAAGCCACATCTGCCTATTTTTCCATCTTCTGCTTAGAAATGTAAGAGCACAATCCTACTGTCAAGGGATTGGAGGGGAAAACAGGTTTGATATGTTTATGACAGGGATCCCCTACAGGCCAGAGATATCAACATGATGATACAGACACTTCGGTTTGGTGCTGGCAGATTCCCTGCCACACCTGGTTTCTTAAAACACACCAGTGTTTCTCAACCTTAGCCACTTTAAGATGTGTGGACTTCAACTTCCAGAATTCCCCAGCCAGCATGCTAAGGCTGAGAAACACTGCAATGGATACACACAGATATATATTTGTAGCTGGCATGTTGCAAAGTAAAGGGCCAGCTTCCAGCATCCTCCTTCTTTCCAAATAGTCCCCACAAGTTTGCTTGGAAAATAAAAATGAGAGGTGGCTGCAGCCCAGCGCTTTGTCTGGAAGATATGCCCATCTGCTCTGGCACAGGAGGGAAATGGCGCATGGAGAAGGGATGGCCTTAAAGTGACAAAAATATCTTGGCAAATTAGTATTTTGTAACTAATTATGTCCCCATATAATATTTTTGTGCGCTTCTAGCAACATTTTTTTATCTCGCCTTTATTATTTTATAAATAACTGAAGGCGGCGAACATACTAATACAACTTCCTCCTCCAATTTTCCCCACAACAACCACCCTGTGAGGTGAGCTGGGCTGAGAGAGACTGACTGACCCAAAGGTTCTGCTATGCACCAGACTCGTTGCAATCAATTGCACTTAGAGTAATTATTCTGATTATGGCCAATACATCAAAATATAATATTTACTATTTATTTTCATACCTATCTGGCTTATTAGTTGCCTGAATTGGTCAAGGTAACTTTGTCCATCCGGTGTAATCCCAAGTTTTCTGATCCCCCGATTGAATTTCTCTGCCCTCTCAAATGGGTACTAGAAAAATTTTGATAATACTTTACAAACAAGCATTGATTATAAAATACTGATATTAGACCCATTTGGATTTCCCACATATCAATGCACTTTTCTACTACTTTACTAATTTCTATAGTCCTATAAAAAGGAGAGACGTGTATTTTTATAATGAAAATTAGTTAAATCTTGCAACAACTACATTATCCCTTACTTTTCAAAACATTTTCAGAAAACCTCACTGCAAATGTCACTATTTTTTTAAAATATAGAACTACAGTTACTGACCTATACTTTCAGAAGCCATTTTAATGCAGACCCCCTACAGTTACAGCAAAAATAACTAACTTGGAAGACAAAGACCAAATTTAAAATACATATCTGAAATTTCACTTCTTAAATGCAATTTTGACAAACTCCTACATTCTGAATAGAACGTATCTGAAACCCTGTTTTTTTTAGCTCCCAACATACTTTTCTTAGAGCGTACAGAGCGTTCTTAGGTACAGACCAGTACCTACACAAAAACTCCAACCACCACCCACGTCAGAAAAGAGGCATGATCAAAACCCTCATGGATCGTGCCAATTGGATCTGCGAAACCCAGTTCCTAAACTCTGAACTTAACCACCTTAATTGGGTCCTACAAGCGAATGGCTACTCCAAGAATGAAATAAAAAGAGCCATCAAACCAAGAAAGCAACATGCGACTGAAGAAGAAAAACAGCCACCCACCAACAAAGTATTTCTGCCCTATATCAAAGGTGTCACAGACCACATGGGAAAACTGATGGAAAAACACAATTTCCAAACAATCTTCAGACCCACCAGAAAAGTACAAGAAGTGCTAAAATCAGCAAAAGACAAAAGGGATCCCCTCACCGCCACAGGAGTATACCGCATACCATGCAGTTGCGGGCAAGTATACATCAGGACCACAAAACGCAGCATCCATACCAGGATAAAAGAACACGAAGACACTGCAGACTACAGCAACCAGAAAAATCTGCAGTAGCTAAACATGCTCTCAAGCACACTGGACACAAAATCCTATTTGAAAACACAGAGATACTGGACAACACCAACAGCCACTAAGCCATTGAGATTCACAAACACCAGCACAGTTTCAATAAAAAAGAGGAGAATCTAAAAATCAACAAAACCTGGCTACCAATCCTGAAAAATACAGCCTGCAAAAGGTCAACGAACTCAGCTCAACATCAGGACATGTGAACAGTTCACACAATGAACTTGCTAATCACCCCCTGCAGCCCCTCGTTAACAATTCAATAGAAGAAAAAACCTGCCTAATCCCCAGGAAGATACACACAGATGCTGACACCAAAACAAGCAGCCACTCAGTAACCCAACCCCCCCCCACACACCCAATCCCCCTTTCCTCCCCCCAGATCTCTATAAATACCCACAAAAGGGGCACATCACCCTGGGCACAGAGAGAACTGCTCCTGTCTGTGCTCCTGCACTCTGAAGATGCCAGTCACAGGTGCTGGCGAAACGTTAGGAAACAAAACTTCAAGAACACGGCCACACAGCCCGGAAGACCCACACCAGCCATCGTATGCCGGCCGTGAAAGCCTTCGACAATACATACTTTTCTTATTTGATATAAATCCGCCTATATAGAAATGAGCTGAAATTTTGTAACGTAAGTTTATTCATTGTATTTTTATATTTTCCCCAATAATAGGAATACAGATAGTCCTCAATTAGTAATGGTAATTGGGACCAGAAATTGCATTGCTGAGTGAGATGGTCATAAAGTGCGATGTCACATGCCCGCATCGCTTAGCGATGTTAATCCCAGCAGCTCCCCGGTTGCCATCATTAAGCAAGGATCGCAGGTTGTTAAGCAAGGACCACTTTGGAACTTCCTGCTGGCTTCAAACAAGCAAAGTCAATGGGGAAGCTGGCAGGAATTTACGAGTCCTGGGTGGCTTTCAAGCAGGCTGGTGGCAAGTAAGTGGCTGCTGCAGCATGACATGAGCACGGCCGGGCAGGGGTAACTGCTGCCAGGGGCGAGAGAGCACACATGTGGTTAGTGCAGGTAGCTAGGTTTCTCAGGAGAAGTGGTGGTGGGAATGGGACTGACTTACAGGAGTGACTTGCAACCTTTTTTCTTGCCAGCTTCCCCACTGACTTTGCTTGCGGGAAGCCAGCAGGGAAAGTCACAAATGGTGATCACATGACTGCGAGATGCTGCAACTGTCATAAATTCAATCCAGTTGCCAAGCGCCAGGATTGTGATTACATGACCGCAGGAGTGCTGGGATGGCTGGACCTTTGAGGACCAGTTGTAGGTACCACTCATTCAGTGCCACTGTAACTTCAAATGGTCACTGAATCAGTGGTCATTAACCTAGGACTACCTGTATAGAGTCATTAAAGAGATGGAACTAGTCTCAAATTTTACACACACACACACACACACACACACAGGTTTAATTATTTTAAGAGAAGCACTTTGACATTTCTCTACTCTCAGTATTAATAAACATGATTGTTAAATAAAGTTCAGTCTTAAATTGTGATAGGCGACCTGAGGGATAAATAATATAATGTCTTCAAATACCTTCCTTGGAACCCATTACATTCTTTGGCCTTACTAGTATCTTTTGGTAAATTGGTATTTTCTAACCGATCACAATACTTAGAGCAGTATTTGGTGCTATATGAGCCCTCTCATGGCAGCCATTTCCTAACCATATTGTGCCCACTGGTCCCAAAAATGTTGCTTATTCTTGGCTTAGCTAACTTACATTACAGCCTAACAGGTCTATGCAGAAAGAAACCTAGTTTAGTTATATGGCCTTATTTTCAGATAAGTGAGTACTGGATTGTCTTTTCAATGAATTTAAGTCAACATTTTCCCCAAAGAAATTCATGAATCTATAAGGGCTTATAACATACCTTGTGATCATTTTGATCCTTGGTTTCCCTAAAGAATCGTATATCTTTGATCAATCTGGATTTGATGTGCTCGTCATACATAAATTGGCTAAAGATGTAAAATTTCTTTCTCAGAAACTGGTATGTGAAATTTACCTGTAAAAAAAAAATAAAACAAATACAATTTTTAAAAATCCTATCACTATTGCTTTATTTCACCCTCTTGCCCCTGCCTCCAGGTATTTGCTTACTGAATAGTTGAATAAAAATATATGTAATATCAAAACATATGGCATGGGGAAATGACATCATTAATTCCTATGTCTTTTCTGATGCAATGTGTATAACTACACAAGAACAGTGTTCTCTTTGCAGTAAAAATATATGACTGAATCCCAAGACTCAAGAGGTATGTAAACCTTGTTTACAATTCCACAGTTCTCTAGAAATGAAACTGCTTTGCTACTCTAAGCTATTTATATCCAAAATTATTTGTGAACAGCAAACTGCAAAGATTACCCTTATCTGGAATTAACAGTCACATGACAAAGAGAAGAGGATTTTAACTACCATCTTAAAAGTTGTACTTGAGGATACAAGCAACCTGCTCCTCCTGATGCACCAGGTTCTCCGGTTAAAGCTTCCGAAGTGGTAGGCAACCCATCAGTAGTTGTAAAACCAAGTGTAGTAGCTTAGACTTAAGGTACATTGATCAGAAAAAAGAAGATATTTCAGATCATTTGTCCTGATTCTACTAACTGGAATCCTTTTAACTAAAGATACCCAAGACGATAACTGCCCTGAATGCCCTCTAGGCAGAAAGCAAATTGAAATAATAATAATAACAACAGTAATAGTACAACACATGAGTTTGGGGAAGTGTGACTAGCTTATGCTGGTCCTGGCTGTGCCAGAAGGCCTGGGGGCCGGATGGGGGCTCACACCAGTGGAGGTGGCTTATGGGATGATTGACCTTGCCCCTCCCGTCATCTTGAATGTTAATGGATTATTTAACTATTTATGGAGTGATTTTTAATTGTTGATGGGGTTTCTGATTTTAATTGAGAGACGCCCAGAGTCACCTGTTGGGGGGAAATGGGTGGTATACAAATTTGATAACAAACAAGCAAACAAATAAATAAATAAATAAATGCCACCACGGCAATTCCGATCCCCTAAACTTGCCAGCTATAATTATTTCAATTCGCTCATATCCATTCCCTCTTCTCAAAAACATCCTGTAAAAGCTTACTTCTCTCTACAGTTGATACATAGTGATTTGTTGTGTGTACATGCATCTTCCTCTAGGAATGGCTACATTTACTAACTCTCTTTCACTCACATCCAATGTAGAGATACTAGTGAATTATACAGCAGAGATCTATTTGAAGGAGACAAAAACCAGGAAGCTAAAGGAGCCTCTAAAGAAAGCATAAAAACAATGCAAATTTATGCCATGAATTTAAGTTACCCCAACCCGCATGCTCAGAACTATCTTCATGTTTTATTTCAAAAGGAGTAATTTTTCTATTATGATTTAAACCTGCTCTGTGTTATTTGTAATGCACTCTTAGGAAAGAGATCAATAAATGCTAAATCATACAGCAATACTTACTGTTGTGTTCATGATTCCTGTGCCATGTGTTCGAATTGAATTAGCAATGTGTCTTATATTTATGGTGTTCAGATGTTTGTTATTGCTGATTCTTTCAATGAAGATCTGCAATTACACAGTTGTATAATTTTAATAGTCATAGAAAGGAAATCAGTTAATAACTGGGGTTTTATTTAAGTGTTCATCTTCCCCTCACCTGATTATTGAGATTGTACAGATATCGGGATACAAAGACATGAATATTTCTCATAATTTCCAGAACATCCAAGCCCTAAAACAATAAGAGTCAATTTAAAAATCCAAATACAGTTATCTGAGAGACATATTCATCTGTCCGTTCAATCAAATCAAATAGGATCAATTCCCTCCAGATCTGGTCTATCTATATGAGACTGTCCCCCATTCTTTGGAATTTTCTCCCCATGGAGATCTGGCCTGCTCCTTCCCTCTTCAGCTTTTGGAGAGCAATTGAGACCTGTTTATTTCATCTAGCACAGAAGGAATGCATGCTGTGACTGAAGACTGGAATTCGGCAGGCACATAACTTGGTATATTTTCTGTTTCTTACTTCGACATTGTCAATTTTGGGAATAGGAGACATACAAATAAAGAACCTTTAAGTTCAGTAAATAAATTTAAATGGAAGAAAGGCTCATTTGAGGCTAGAAACTTTATTCACTTATTTTGGTAGTTATTTAATTACATCCTTGAAGAAAAATGTATAAACAATCATAATAAGAATATACTTCCAAATAACAAAAACCCAACATATCCAAAGGCCCATGCAACTCTATTACATGTCTGTACCATGTAAACTCAGAGCAATGTATTTCTTTTCATACTGGAGAATACTCAGCAAGAGGAAATCCTATTTAATTTCTTGTTCTCCAATACTTAGAGGAGAAGCAGGGGCAATCTGTATAATCTTATTTGTTTACTAAAGCCACTGGATTTTGGTGCACCAAAAATACTCAAACAATTATTAGTTACTGAACACCAGTGAATGCCATAGACTTCTGAATAACTTCTTTAAAAATACAGAAACATTTGTGTGTACATGACATACCTGTTCTAAAGTCTGACTAGGAAGATGTGCTTCTGCCATAGTTAAACCATAGCGCTGAGTTGCTAAATTCCTCATTTCACTGTATGTGGCCCAGTCATGCAGAGCTACTGTAGTTAGATTGTAAAAAGTCTTGTCTAGATAATGAGTCACATGAGCTGTAAAAAAAAAAGGGAAAAAGGTAACTTCGCACAATTAATAACTGAAAAACCTACTTATTCCAGATATCTCATTTCAGCATTAAATAATGGAGGAAATGCCTCCTAAAAGTATATCCACAAGCTAGAGTTAGCATAAAAGTTGCGAAACTGAAAACAAAACAAGTAGATGAGTCTTAGAACTGTAACAATAGTAACAATCAAATGCCTACCTTTGATATCTATGAACCGATTAAAAAAGCGAATTGGGTTTAAAGAGAAGAAGTGAGCAAGATCCTTCATTCCAACTTTGAATGGATTTCGGTCATCTAGTTTTAAGTGCGTGTGCACTGACAGACGCAAATCCTTTTCTATTTCTTTGCATAATTTGTCTAGAAGGTGCTGCTCAAAACAAAAATGTTAATAAATATTATTTTCAGAGAGTGGCATACTTTATCTTCACAGCACATTTGTTAATGGATAAAGAGTTCTACAAAGCAACCCAAGATTGCCCCTTTGACAGGAGACCACAACGAACTGGAGGAGGAAATGAGCACTTGGCTCTAGCAGTATCTGAAGTACTTTAGGGAGAGATGGCAGTCTCCATAGCAAAGAGGCAGGGTAGAGATACAAAATGAATTTGCCTTATACCAAAGATATAACTTGTTCTGTGAAGTTCTGGATCTGAAAAAGCACCATAAATACATTTCAACAACAACAATAAATATTGATTAGTCATCTGACCATATCAAAAAACCATAAAACTAATACAGACAAAACAGTAGGATATATTCTGAATAAATCATCATCCCTGCAGTCAACCCCAATCCGTTCTCGGACATCCATCCTCTTTAAAATGGCCTTTGACATAAAAATTGTAGTCTTGCTAGTGATGTGCAAGTTTGTTCCCTGCGAAGAGTAAAACAGTTTCTCCTGGATGTCCCAATACCTTTTAGTTTTTAAATAAGGATCTAAGCCATAAATATATTAAATAAAACAAATACTGTAAATATCTACTGTATGATATAACATTCTCTGCCATGTTCCCTACAGCCTAATTATTGATCACTGACAAATAACTGTCAGCTCTCTGAGTATTTAAACTGTAAGAATAAATTATATGCATTAATTGTCTATCACAAGTTCCATTCTAAGAGCCAGAAGGGGAGGAAGTAGAGGATGAACAACAGAAAGGAAAATGAGAATAGTTTGTATGTATGCTTTCATTAAAAAAATGGATATAGCTACAACTCAATAATTTTTCTTTAAATGAAAACAATAATGAGAAATGGCTGAAAAAGAACCGAATAAACACGTTTTTATTTAATCTCCAGCAATTGAGAAGCAAATTTTATTGACTTTAATAACTTGAAATTATCTGTACATATTGAGGCTGATCATCATTTGAGATATTAGAAATGTATTAAATATTAGAAATAAGAGATATTGGATATTAGAAATAATACGACGTTTTGAAAATTTGGTCTAGAATAAAAATAAGTGATCACAAATAATTTTGACTGAATAACCTACAATAAGCAATAAGTCACAGTATTAATGCTAACAAATGTGAGATTATTTAAATAATATGCAAATGTAGAATCTATTCATATCTTATCAACTCTCCAATCTTTTGTCATTCAAAAGTCCTAGATGGGCCACTTTTTGACTTACTAAGTCAAAAAGTGGCACATCTTTTTGAGATGCTTTTGTTCTGTAATCCACAAAAAATAGAACTACACACTTCTAATACTTATCCATATCTTTAATACTTTAATTCTGATAAAGCAAGATATTTTGCTATAGGTCTACAATAAACTACATGTTAATTATTATTCCTTAGCTTATTTATAACTACAGTTAATAGATCAAATACATATTTAAATTTATGCAGACTCATGTTAATCCTTAATAGATTTTAATACATATTCCTTATACAGCTGTAATTCAAAGTAAATACAAGTTATGCACTCTCACCTTATTGAAAACATCCATGATTTCTCTGTCATAGCTTTCTAGGAGTATTTCATAGGATTCCAAATGCCTCGAGTACATCATAGCTGGTACACAATCCCGCAATGCTCTAAACATATACTGAAAAAAAAATCCAATTTAATAAAGAACTCAACTATAAGAACGCAACTATAAATTTTCATAAATACTAAAAAGTAAACACAAATTATTCAAAATCAGGATCCTTAATGATGGCCCCTTAAAACTGCATTTTGAGGGTTGAGAATTAGGAGAATGAGTCTCTAAAATCTTAGACTTGCATGCTCCTTGTCTCTCCCTGGTATGGCTGCAAAAGATCTGAAAAGTTCTGCTTTCTTTTAATTTAAGCACACTTTAGTTTGATACTTAATCTATAAACTTGTTAATAAATTGTAAATTTGTTAATGTTAACTACAGTCAATTGAAATAATATTTTTATAACTATGGCTTGTTTCCACCAACCATAATTAAGTTTAATAATTGTTTATCTAGGTTTATAATGTTATATACGCTAGAGTTTATAAAAATGGAATGAAAGTTATTGAATATTTGGTCACAGCTTTGCACGAGAGGATGAAGTATGTAAACCCAAAATTCATGCGATTCAAAATCCTAAACATTATCCAAGTCAGCCTCAAGTCCTCATAAAGAACTGCCTTCAAATGATCTATTCTCCTCAATCTATCACCTAAGCCATGATTCATAAAAGAAACCTAAGGCTTGCTTGCTGTCCTTTCTTTTTCCTCTTTTAGTTTTTCACTCTAGAACAAATTACATTTTACATTACTACATTTAAAAACTTGTGGAATGGACTTGTCCTTACCAAAATTAATTAACAAATCATAATGCTTGAAATGGCATTAGAACTACGTCTCTGTGATTTTTCTTGCTATTTCAGATTTAATGGTTTACTTACATGTAATCTTGCAGCATCCACTGCATTTTCATAGACATCATCCAGATAAATTGGAAATATAGTTCTGTGCCAGTACAAAAAGCAACAGTCACACTGTGCTTGGACTCTAGGATGGAAAAATTAAAGTTACTGAGAAAAAAAATATTCACAATTCATTCAGAACTTTAGAGAGTCATATATTTAGCTTATAATACATTTCAGAATCTATTTTCATAATCATAAGAGACAAAACTTGACTTATAAACAAACATACATTCTCAGGATGTTGACTTTTGTTTTTAAAGCTCAATTTTATATTGAATATATATCATCCAGTCTACTACAAAACATCATTATATGATGAACCCTCTACCACAATCAACAAAACCCTATTCTGAGTATCTCAGAATGCAAGACGATCATTTATAGCTTTATTTACCGTTCCCAAAGTTCACTGATTAAAGCCAGCTTTTTCATAACTACTTGAAGAGGAAGGAGTTCTTCATCTTTAAATGTTTTCTGAAAGAAAAAAAATAGAGGGGCAAGCTAGTGGTTATATCAATCATTTGTGATGCATCAGAGGTTGCTACCAAACTAGTACTTGCATCAGTCATTAACCACATAACCCCCTACATTACTGCTTTTGAGTATGTATAAGAACAGATAAGGAAGGAACGGTTACACTTACCATTTGGGTGCCCACACTGAGGGCAAGGGAAACTATGAGTCTCCTCTGTTTTGTACTAGGACCATTGAGGGTGTTTTCAGCCAGCACAAGAGCAGAAAGTACATCAAGGCGCTGTTCACTGTACTTTTTGTCAGAAACTACTCTTTTCTTTAGAGAAAAGAGAAGGAGAAGAAGGGCAAGGGCAAGGGCAAGGGCAAGGGCAAGGGCAAGGGCAAGGGCAAGGGCAAGGGCAAGGAGGAGAAGGAGAAGGAGAAGGAGAAGGAGGAGGAGGAGGAGGAGGAGGAGGAGGAGGAGGAGGAGGAGGAGAGAAAACCAGCATGTTGGGATTAGTAACTTGGAAAAATCATCAGCCAGTAAACTTTATTTTGGAGACTGGCAAATATATTTCCTTTTTAAAACTTCAAACGAAACCAGATTTAAAGCCAAAGCAAATTAATCCAGTAATTAAAATTAAAATGTACTTTCTAACAAGCCAAAGGATCCTTTATTTAGTGTTTTCACACCCAAACCTGAGCATAAATAATGTCAGGGTTTATTCTTGCCACTCTGAAGTTCCTTATAATTTATCAAACACCAACTTGTCTAGTTTTTATAACTACTGAGCTCAATTGCAAAATATAAATACTGATTAGAACTGATTTCATACCTTGGCTACAGCAATGGCATTAAGAGCCTGATGCTGAAGATGCTGAATTATGTGTGTGACCGAATCAGCAACAGTCATACTTCTTCTGTAAAAAGTATATTCTATTGCCTGAAGTTGTGCAAATTTCAGAGCACAAAATAAAAAACAAAAGTTAATACCAAATTCTGCAATGCTTTAAATCAATCAATTCCCACACTTATTGTCTCCTCTGCATACAAAAGTTCAAATCTTCAACAGCTCTAATTAATATGAAACAGAATATGTGATTCTTCAGATCAAAGTCTAAGTATATAATTTCTAACATAATATGAACATTTGAAAGAATCATCCTTAAATTATATTAACAAATCACGAACTATGATAACATTACAAAGACTATGCCAGATTTTTAGATAACTACATATTTTATGCGGTGTCCCATGAATGGATTAGACATTGTTAACACAAACAGAAATTAGCTAAACATTAGCACAGAACTTTGATTCTGGTGTCATATTTTAACCAACTTTTAGAGTTAAAAAAAGTTATTTTACTGAGATTAAAAAATGCAGCAAAGATAACAACACATGCAACCATGGGGATATGTGTACCTCAGATGGAATCAGACAGCTTTTAAATTGCCATTTACTAGGACTGTGCAATGTTTCACTTACAAAATATTACTTCAGATTGTCTGTGAATATAACAGCTGTTTGCAGCTCTTGAAAGCATCTGTAGAGGGCGGCCATGTGATCCTGTGAAAAGATGCAGCTGCTTTAAAGAGTACAGACAGATGCTAGATTCATGTGCATTCTGAAGCACCATTTTAAAATGGTGCACCATTTTGCACAGCCTACTGCCTACTCTGTCCAGTTTTGTCCCTCAATTAGATATGCATTTGTTGTTTAGTCGTTAAGTCGTGTCCGACTCTTCGTGACCCCATGAACCATATTGCGCCAGGCCTTCCTGTCCTTCACTGCCTCCCTGAGTTTGCTCAGTTTCATGCTCATTGCTTCAGTGATGCTATCTAACCATCTCATCCTCTGCCATCCTCTTCTCCTTTTGCCTTCAATCTTTCCCAGCATCAGGGTCTTCTCCAAAGAGATCTCTCTTCGCATTAGGTGACCAAAGTATCTGAGCTTGAGCTTCATTATCGATCCTTCCAATGAGCAATCAGGGTTGATTTCCTTTAAGATTGACTGGTTTGACCTCCTAGCAGTCCAGGGGACTCTCAAGAGTCTTCTCCAGCACCACAGTTCAAAGGCATCAATTCTTCGGCGCTCAGCCTTCTTTATGGTCCAGCTCTCACAGCCATACATTACTACTGGTAGATATGCATAATCTATCCTAAAACATGTTGCTAAAGAACTACTGTTGATATTTGTATCAGTGAGGGTATCTGAACGCTGCAACTTACTTTGAGTAGTTCCACAAGCCTGCATAATGCTTTAACTGAGGTTTTAGTCATTGGCTTCTGCATTGACATGTGCAGGTTCATTGTAGTTTTAATTATGTTTCTAAGGCTGTAAGCATAGAGAAACCCCTAGAAAAAAATGAAAAAGAAAAGCAAATCAATTACACCTTCCTTACACCATTATAAATTTAAGTTTCTAAAACTGTCTGCATTTGCCAATATCTTGACTCTTTGTGGGTGAGGTCAGTGGCAGCGACCGGCACAACGTCATGCCATATTCAGTTAGATTCTTTCCGGTCTGTGGACTCTGAATAAATAGATTCAGACCCCTCCTGGCTGTTGTGGAGGTGGTCAGCTGGTGGTCAATGTCTTGTTTTGAGAGGAGGTGTTTTTTGTGACCTTGAAGAAGGGTGTAGTGCACCCTCTCCTTAAGAAGTCTTCCTTAAATACAACTGTATCACACAACCATTGCTCTGTCTCCAACTTTCCCTTTTTAGGGAAGGTTGCTGAGGTGATGAAGGGAAGACAGCTACAGAACAGTCTAAAGTAAACAGACCATCTAGCCTTTTTCAGTCAGGACTGAGATGTAGGCATGACACTGAAACTGCATTAGTTGTCCTGGTTGATGACTCTGTCAGGATCTAAATAGGAGGAGTGTAGCCTTTCTGGTCTTAGTATATCTCTCCTTTTGATACCAGTGACCACAGTATTGTTCCAGATAATTTGCACAGATTAAGGATTGGAGCACTGTGCTCCAGTGTTTCTACTCTTTCCATAGCAAGCAGTTATAGGTAGAGTGTCACAGGGTTCAATCCTCTCCCCAACTACTTTTTAACATCTACATAAAGCCACTGAGAGAAACCAACCATTTATTTATTTGAACAATTTGTATATCTGCCCATCACACAACAGTGACTTTGGGCATGTACAAAGATTAAAATCCAACAATTAAAACAATAACCCATGGCAGCCTAGGTAAATGACACCTTCCAATCATAAAACTACATCAACAAAGGACTACCCTAGTCTGGAGGCTACCAGAGTATGAATGGGAAGAAACAGGCTGAAGATGAACCCAAGATGGAGTTGCTATTTGTTCACTAAGATTCTCTGCTAGCTCCACTGTTGTCCCTTGAAGGCATGGCATTGCTCCTAAGAGAGCAGGTCTGTGACTTGGACATTCTCCTGAACTCACAGTTATTGCTACTTGGGCTAATAAAGGCCTTGGCCAAGAGAGTCTTTGCTCAGCTCTGGCTGGTGCACTGATTATGGCCTTACCTGGAGGAGGAGGACTTCACTATAGTAACTCATGCTCTCATCATCACACAACTGACTACTGTATCACGCTCTATGTACTGCTGCCCATTAAAGGCCACTCAGAAACTAGCAGAAGTGCCATGGCCTGTGTGCTAATTAGTGCTAGATGCCATGAGCATATTATTCCTGTGTTTTGAGCCCTGCAATGGGGCCCAGTAAGTTTCCAGGTACAATTTATAGTGCTGATTGTAACCTATACATTCTTATATGACTTGGTATCAAGGTATCTCAACGATCACTTCCTTCAACCAAAATCAATCCTGTTACAATCAATTCAAGAAAAACTGTTGGCAGTTCCCAATTAATGCAAAATTAGCAGGGCCAAGGCTAGGAGGTGGTACTTCTCTACGATGGCCCCTTGTTTTATGAAACAGTTTTCCACCAAAGGTTAGAATAGTCCCAACTATGTTGGCTTTGCAGAGGCTAGTTAAAACGGAGCTTGTCCAGAGGGTTTTTGTAGCTAATTAGGATAGCACCATAGGAATTGTTATATATATGGGTCCAATTTTGAATCAATGATAATATTGTTTTATGGATACATTTTTAAGTATCATATCAATCAACAGGCCTTCACCTTAAACTTTCTAATGCTTCAAATTTTAGCAGTATATTAAAATAGCAATATATTAAAACATATTTTAGTGCCTACGCATTGTATTACTTAAAGCAATATTACTTATTTACAGATATATTTTTATTAAGTTAGTTGAACAGTTTTTTGGTTCTTAACCCTAAATAAGTATTCTGTTCTTCTTTCTATTGTCTTACTAATAGCATATGCTTTTATCTATGCTCATTTTAGACAAGTCTTTCTGAATTTTTACTTGGGATTTATAATTCTACTAATAATGTATTTTGTATTGGTCAATGACTGCAATAAAAGCTATTCATTCATATCTTCTAGCCATTTTCCTCATAAGAATGGGGGACTGTGTAATATGAATCTAATTGGATACTGAACAATATTTTCTAATCATTTTTTAAACTAAGCATATACACACCTGTATAAAAACATTGCATCTATTACTGAGATCTTCTGCAAATTTATCCATTCTTTGTTCCTTTGACAAAAGAGATTCCATTTTCATCATCCAGGAGCTTACAAACACATAATAAGACTGCATCTCTCTAAAAAGAAGATGAATAATAGTTTCTTAATCATTCAGATCTCAAACTAATCTTTAGAAGGCTAAACACTGATTTGAAATGATGTCTGAATTAAGAAACAATGGCTTGTTATCAAGTCCCAAACCTACTAAGAAAAAACAGAAACTTTAGGGAAGAAAAAAAAAAGTGTTTATTCCCCAAACTTACTTTGTAAGCAACTGAGCCTTTTGCTGTAAAAAACTTTCTCTCTGTAGCTTAATGGCATGAAAACTTTTTCTGTCCAGAAGCTTGGCAACAGCTGGCATCTTCTGAATCAGAAAGTTGTCAGCAAACCAAATGACATTAGCAGTTAGTGTGATAGCTGGCACCTGTAGCATTAGCAGAAAATTTTACATAAAAGAGAGAAAAAAATCTTATTACAGTAGATAATACGTTTTGATAACAAATATATTCCAAGACCCTTAATGAACCATTCTTTTGCTATACAAATTTTACAAGTACAGAAATGTTTTAAGTTTACTTGCACTGTTGAAGTTTTGTTAAGCTTTCCAGCATATACAAAAGAAATAGGTCTGATCTCAGTCCCATGCTATATAATACCACTTCATTCCCCAATGTTACTTCCTTAGCATTAGAAAATCTAGTTTTGAGCTTATATTTGCAGCAGAAACATGGACACAAAAACAGTAGGCAATGTTTATGAGATAAATGAAAAGGAGATCTGATAATATCCCAAACCAAAACTAGTTCAGATATTTGGGGGGGGAGGGATCTGTGACCATATATAAATAAATAATAGCTTTCCCTGAAATATAAATTTGTTATGCAAATTTGTTATGCAAACTTTCAAGTTATGAAATACTGTGAAATCTAGTTTTTACAGACCATTTGGGGGAAGGGTGTCTGCTATTCATGAATGTAGTTTAATACAAAAGTACATCACAGTGCCAATTTCTATCATTTATGAAATGGTGTCATTTGTTTCATCTGCATAATGACACTGCATCAATTGTGTGACAACATCATTGTGCAAATGATAAAAAATGAGAAATATTATTTACATCATTTGAGTAACATCACACAATAGTGATGTAAATTGTTACAGAGATTTGACCTGCTCTATGCAAAGCCTGCTGTACTGAAGTCCACTAATTCAAGGTTTCATTCTAGTACAAAGTAGCAACACTATTTGTTGGAATTATTAAAGAGCTCTAATATGATGATAAATTTAATTCTGATTATTATTTATTGCAGTCTCATTCTCAAGCATCTTATCTAATTTATGTTGGCTATGAAATTTTAAGTTTGACAAAAGTTACAAGCAGTAAAATATTCACCTTTTTGCAAATGTCCAGTAACGATTTGTAAAATTTCTTGTCCACAGTCCGAAAAATTTGAAAATGTAGTACAAAGAGGCCACAAATTCCAACATACTTATTTCTCTGGTCAATTTCAGAAGGTTCACCTTAAACAAACATGCACAAAAATTAGTTTTTGAAACTTGTCAAAAAATATGCAACCATAATGTCAATGCAAAAAGGATCTATTTTGCATTACCAAGCTTAGCTTCAACATTTGCAAAAATTGTGCGAATGCTATGTGCAAACTCCTCAGCAAATGTGCTATTCTTTGACACTGACACGCCTCCATTGAGAGAATCAAACTGCTGTTCTATGCAAGCCTGAAGAAGAGAAATAAAAGCAGTTTACAATATTAGTGTTAAAGAGAACACAATCATGTGTAAAACTTCATTAAAAATAAATCATAGCAAGTTACTATTTGCTGAGAAAATGATCTATTGAAATAGAAGTTGTATTGGAAATTTAAAAACGTATTAAGATTTATTCATAGGAACTGACCATATTCATTTTTTCAAATTTGTGATAGATTCAATGTATAGGTTTATGGAGTAATGAAAAAGTATTTTAAAACCAGCAGTATTTATGGAACAAACAGCTGTTTATTTTTACTTTGCTTCCTTCTTACCAGAAGTGAGTAAAAGCAACCAGAAATAACTACAGTCCATATTACATTCAACTACTCTTTTAATTTGTTGTTTCCAAATACCCTCCCCACCCCACCCCCACTTGAAAGTGAAGGAATTTTTAAAAGCAAGAAGAAACTAACTTTCTGAACAAAAGATCCAGAAATCTAACCAACCACAAATTAACTTCAGGATGCACCTAATATTTTATCTCCATGCCAGAATGTTAGGTGCACAATTCAAAAAAAGAGATAGGAGCATACAAATTAAAATTATCAAAACATTTTGACAATTTTAGAATAGGGGTAGACCACACTATAGATTGTACAGGCCACATTTACACTCTATAAAGGAAGTTAAACAGCATTTATTGTACTACCTGGAATATCATCCCATCCAATAACTGACTTTCTAATTTTAACAGCAACTTTTCAAATGGTTTCAGTTTATCTTCTTGGATTCCAAATTTAGAAGGATTGTGATGGACAGATTTTAGTAGCCTGATCAAGGAAAAGAAAAAAAGGAAGATTCAGAGACTTTCATGGACACAATTCAGTTTTAAGAACTTTCAGGGGGTTATGGTTAAACCAAGCATTTTTGCTTTTTTTTTTAACAAAGGAAATATCTGTGATAGTAGCTGTGCTGTTTGGGTGCATTCCTGGGCAGCATGCCCATGGAACAACAGGACAGATTTACCCCTAGGGCTACCCTTGGTGAAGAAAAGATGGTCATCTACATTACGGCAGAAGGTACATATCCACAAGGGTGATTCAAAAATATATCATATTGGTTGGTCATTGTACAAATAATTACAACCATGTATAAGAGCAACATTAAATGTTTATCATTAAGTCAGTAACAAATGGTCCCTTCCATCAAACGGTGTCATCTTGTTGAATCCCAGAGTTGTGCCTTCTCAGTGGCAGTGCCTGTCCTGTGGAGCAGCATCACGCTGGAAATCCAGATGGCCTTGACCTTGTTAGCCTTTTGGAAGGCTCTGCAGACCAGGCTGTTTCCCCAGGTATTTGGGCCAGAAGGTTAGGTGAGCTCTGCTATTGGCAATGTGTTTCCTTTTGTGATTGGGGATTACTATTCTAATTTGGGGCTCAAGGGTTTTATGATTGGTTTTTATTTTAATCTCTGTACCCTGCCCAGAGTCATTTTTGTGAGATAGGCAGCCATATTACACACACACACGCACACACACACACAGAGCAGATAATAAACATCCAAATACAGTGGTACCTCGGGATACGAACTTAATCCGTTCCGTGACTCTGGGCGTATCCCGAGTTGGTCGTAACCCGACGCAAATTTCCCCATAGGGTTCAATGTAAATCCGGTTAATCCGTTCTGCCCTCTGAATTTGGTCGCACCCCGAAGCAAATTTTCCCATAAGGTTCAATGTAATTACCGTTAATCCCTTCTGGTGTCCGCGGACCATGCGTCAGGGGCGGGGAAACGGCCGGGCGCCGTGCGGCAGGGCAGGAAAACGGCCGGGCGCTGCGTGGCGTGAAAATGGCCGCAGACGTGTCAGGGGCAGAAAAATGGCCGCGGACCACGTGTCAAGGGCGGAAAAATGGCCGGGGACCACGTGTCAGGGCAGAAAAATGACCGTACCCCGAGGCGGAGTTCGCACAGCGAGGTAAATTTTTGCAGCCGGAGCTGGTCGTAACCCGAAAAGTTCATTAGTAGAGGCGTTCGTATCCCGAGGTACCACTGTAGTATAATATGGAACTGCAAGACCTTTTAGAAGTATCCAACAGAACTTCCACTCAAGACCCACTAATATGAACCCATATGCACAGCAGTGTACTTTTAACTGACTAGCATGTTAACATTATTTTCTATAGTGCTATATAGTAAAAATAATTATTTTTCTATAGTAAAAATAAATGAATTTATTACCCACTTACCTTTTGTACATAGTCCAGTGATCTTTCAGGGTGGCATGATTATTTATTATCTCATCAAGTGTAAGTAGAACTGTCAGTAGTTCTCCAAGATGCTCATACATAGTCTGTTTGAAACATTACATAGTTCATAATGAATTTGAGAACATATCCCACAAATTCAGTGGGACTTACTTTAAGTAAACAGTCACAGGATTGCACTTGTAATATCCCCCTGAAAATTACTAAGCACTACGGATATAAGTATGTGATGTATAATAAAGTAACAGTACTGAATATAATGCTTTCTTCACTGTATTTAAAAATAATAATAATGGGAAATAAGGGATCCCAAAGAAAACAGACATTCTGGACTATTAAAGAACTCAGTAGAATATCATTCTTAGTATTAAAAAAAGCTGCCAAGGAAGATTTGTTATATTTAAATAAAATCTTAAGGTTAACAACTTG